>NW_012267341.1:575466-641022 GCF_000151885.1 Dipodomys ordii
GCCTTGCATGCATGAGGCCCTGGGTTCGATTCCTCAGCACCACATAAGCAGAAAAAGCTGGAAGTGGCGCTGTGGCTCAAGTGGTAGAGCACTAGCCTCGAGCTGAAGAGCTGAGGGACAGTGCCCAGGCCCAGGGTTCAGGCCCCATGACTGGCAAAAACAAAAAAAGAAAAAACAAAAGCAAAGCCTAGTAGTGCTGAAATAATTAGAAATGAGGATTAGCCTAGCATGTATAAACCTGGATTACATAATGAATTCATGGCCTCAGAAAAGACTGACAGACAGAGGTGGGGGGGAGGGGGGAGAGAAAGAGGATTGGAGGAGGAGGAAAAAGTAGAGGAGGGAAAGGAAGTATTGAGAGAGGGAGAGAGGAAAGGAAAAGAAGAGGGAAAAAGAGAGAATTGAGATATGTTCTAAAAGCACTTGAACTTGCGGTTTTCAGGTGGTTAATTGGAGATAAGAGTCTCACAGACTTTTTTGCTCCAGCTGGCTTTGAACTGCGATCCTCAGATCTCAGCCTCCTGAGTAGCTAGGATTACAAGGAGTGAGCCACCAGCACCCGGCTCAGTTGTAGTTTTTGTACTGATGGTTTGGTATTAAACCTTGATGTTGGACAGCAGCACCCAGACCCAGAGTTCAAGTCCCACAACCGACCAAAAAAAAAAACCCTTGATGTTAGGGCTAAGAATGTGGCTTAGTGGTAGAGTGCTTGTGCAGCATGCATGAAGCCCTGGGTTCAATTCCTCAGTACCACATAAACAGCAAAGCCAAGACTGGCCAAAACAAAACAAAGCAAAAAACCCTTGATGTTAGAGATAATGAGTCACTGTGTCAGCAGCTTTAAATAAACCATTTCTGCTCAGCTCAGAAAGGCAGTTTACCAAACTCTACAACCCATCAGCGTGTTTGGAAGAATAGCCCTCGGTACCTGTTAAATGGCTCTTCAGGAGAAAGAGATGACTTGCTACTGGAATGCCTGCAGAAGGAGAAGTTTCTATGTGAGTAATAATCAGTCTGTATGATCCCTAGAACCTTACGAACCTGACAGCCCCCACAGGAATTCAGAGGCTGTTGTCTGATGGCAGAGAGGCCAGGGAGCAGCCTTGGCTTCTATTTTTTCCCTCAGAAATGTTATGTTCTCTCTAGTTCTATATTATAATTTATAATTTTAAATTCAAGTATTGTGCCCTCTCAATTTTCTTCCTCAAGACTTTTGACAATTTATCCAGGCACAGTTTGTAGGTTATACAGAATTTTAACATTTTATGATTATAAATTATGAAGAAATAAGGAGAAATGTATCATAGCATTACACATCTCCTATGATACTTTGATACAGTAAGTAATTTAAAGTTATGTAAAGTTTCAAAGAAGGAAACATTGTTCACATATTTCCTCTTCCCATTGGCAGATTCATTTAGGCTGACTTCACCACTTCTTCGAAGCAGACAACTTCTTTGTGATGAGTTGGATGAAGTAAACCCACACCTTCGAGAACCCCGAGAGCTTTTTTCTAATTTGTCTAGTAGAGGTCCACTGCAGGCTCCAAGATGGCCAGTAGAATGTGAAGTCATCAAAGAGAACATTCATCATATTGGTAATGTGACTTGTGCATCGTGTTTTTACTATTTTTCCCAACTTTATTACAAGGCCTTAGGATTTAAAGTCCTGTATGCTAAAGTACAAGGCAGGACAGTCAACATCTTTCACCTTGAAATGATAAAAGTGGGAAACTGAAGCCAGGTATGGTGGTCCAAAATTGTAATCCTAACTACTTGGGAAGTGGAGATTAGGGGATCAGGATTCCCAATCAGTGCAATCACAAAAGTTCACAAGACTCCATCTCAACCAATGGTTCAGTTCAAAAGTGTTTCCTGTTATCGAAGCCAAAAGGAAAGCCCAGTGGCTAGGCACAATGGCATTTTACCTGTCATCCCCAGCAGCACAGAGAAGCCCAAGAAAGAGGACTGCAGCTAGACCAAGCATAAAGTGACCAATGCAAAAGGATCTGAGGGTGTGGCTCAAGTGGCTGAGTAGCACAAGGCCCCCGTGAAGCCTTTACAGAAGTGACTTTCGTTGCAAAGTGGGGACTTTTTTTTAAATTTTATTTTATTGTAAAGATGCTGTACAGAGGGGTTACAGTTACATGAGTAAGGTAATGAATACATTTCTTGTGGAGCATTCTTACCCCCTCCTTTCCTTTGTTGTTTTCCCACTATCCCTTCCCTCCTTCAAAGTGGAGACTTCCTAACTATTGGCATACCTAACATTAGGGCTCTGCTTTAGACTGCTGGATAAACAACTGGATGTTTCTCATATTCTCATTGACTTCTTCGCATTCACTGGAGTTCCCTGGATGGTTGCTGGCCTTGGAGGATAGTTTGAGTTAGAAATGAGCCAGTTGACAGGAAGGTGTTCTAGCTGGAGGAAATTGGAAAGGAAGATGGCATCTTTGAACAGCCATGGAACACTGAACGTGAGACAAGATTCAGTGTCCTCAACTGGAAGAAGCACGGCGCCTTGAGTGTGTGGACATTTTTTGTTTTTTGTTTTTGTTGGTCGTGGGGCTTGAACTCTGGGCCTGGGCGCTGTCCCTCAGCTCTTCAGCTCAAGGCGAGCGCTCTACCACTTGAGCTACAGCGCCACTTCCGGTTTTCTGGTGGTTTATTGGAGATAGGAGTCTCACGGTCTCTCCTGTCCGGGCTGGCTTTGAACCGCGATCCTCAGATCTCAGCCTCCTGAGTAGCTAGGATTACAGGCGTGAGCCACCAGCACCGGCTTGTGTGGACATTTTGAATTGCAGTGACTGGGAGTCATACACTCTATACAGTTTTTGTATAAAAGTACAAGTTCATGTGGCCAAACAACATGATTTTAATATTCCTCCTATTCTTTTTTTCCTCCAAATATTCCTTTATTGAGATTGTGATTACATAAATTTCACAGTATTGTGGCATAGTTATACTTAGCTAAAGTCACAAACACCTTCTAACCTTCACAATGAAAATCATCATTATCTTAATCTACAAAGCTTATGAACTCTATGAACTTTAACAATATTTCTACTGAATCAGGTGATATGTACATTTCTTTCCTTTTGCTTAGTGTCAGCCGTTCCCTCTTTCCCTCTCATCCCCTCCCTCCCATCGTCACCCTTGAGTTGCTAAGTTCACTTTCATCAATGTCCAGTGCAGCTGATGGGCCCCTCTGTTGTATTTTTCCCCTGTTTTCCTCTAATTCTGTGCCCAGCTTTCCTCAGATGTGCACATGTATATACCATATATGAGGTGAAGAATATAGAGTCAAGCTGGGTGCTAGTGGCTCACGCCTGTAATCCTAACTACTCAAGAGGCTGAGATCTGAGGATCACAGTTCAAAGCCAGCCCGGGTAACAGAGTCCATGAGATTCTTATCTCCAATAAACCACCAGAAAACCTGAAGTGGCACTGTGGCTCAAGTGGTAGAGCGCTAGTCTTGAGTTGAAGAGCTGAGGGACAGCTCCCAGGCCCAAAGTTCAAGCCCCATGACTGAAAAAAAAAGAAAAAAAGAATATAACATCATCTAAAAACGTTAAGACAAATTAAGAAGAGGTACTTGGGTATTACAATTTGGTGTTATTCTTCCAAGATGGACCTCTTTTGGTTTCACTGTGTATGGGTATCTTGAGTCCTGTTTACTTTTTCCTATCTTGTTGTATTTGGAATGTAACATCCACATATCAGGAGACCATATGCAGTTTGTCTCTGATCTTGTCTTATGTCTTGCTCAACACAATTTGTTCTAGTTCTATCCGTTTCCCTGCAAATGTCATTATTTCATTCTTTTCTAATGGCTGTGTAAAATTCCACTGTGAGAGGGCAACAGTCGCTCACCCCTGTAATCCTAGCTTTTCAGGAGGCTGAGATCTGAGGATCACAGTTCAAAGCCAACCCAGGCAGGAAAGACCGTGAGACTCTTAGCTCCCATAAAACCACCAGAAAACCAGAAGTGACACTGGCTCAAATGGTAGAGCACTAGCCTTAAGCTGAAGAACTGAGAGCTGCATCTAGGCCCAGAGTTCAAGCCCCACAACTGACCGAAGGGGGGAAAAAAGAATCTCACAGATTTGCTGCAGGGGCTGGCATCAAACCTCATTTCTCTTGTTTCTCAGGTCTCAGCTTCCTGAGTAACTGGATTATAGGCATGAGCCACTGGCTTTTGTGTATGCTTTTTGTTAAATCTCTTTATAGTCTTTATGGAAAAAAGCTGATGTAATTAATTTACAAATAAGCTTGGTACAAGAATGTGGCATGAGTCAACCAACTCAACCATTTGATCAGTTATTACAGTTTTGTGTCAATTGTAATAGTGCCTTTTGCATTATTTCTTATTTGTATTATTTCTTATTTTCAGAATGGGTTCCACCTCAACCAGAATATTTCTATCAACCTACAGGAAATGAAAGGGTACCTGAAGTTGTAGGAGAAGAGAAAGGCACGGTTGTCTATCAGTTAGATTCAGGTATTATCATTATATTGGACAATGAATGATTAATCATTATAAAGTTATAATAAATCTATTTTTTATAATAATAATGATTTATCAATCCATGATTTAATGTTAATTAAACTGTCTGGTCCAGTTTATCCTGAATGGGAGTTCAGATAGTCACAAATAATCAGGCCTAAATTTTCTGTTTTTTAAATGATAGTACATTTTTCTTAATAGTTCTAAGTTCATTTTGTAGTTTCTCTCATTATTCCTTTCTTGGAAAAAAAGGTGTTGCATCATCTTTGGGAGCTTGCTCTTTTCTTCACTGTCTCATGTACATGAGTAGTTAGTTGTCTCCAAAAGCAGCAAATTAAACCCAACACTAGCAGAATGAAGGAAATAATAATGATCAAGAATAGAAATTAAAAAACTGAGTGAATTTGATCTAACTATACTGTACATTTGTATGGAAATGTCACACAATGAAACCTCTTTATACAGCTAATATCTGCTAAAAAAGGGAGAGAGAGCCAGGCGCCAGTGGCTCACTCCTGTAATCCTCACTACTCAGGAGGCTGAGATCTGAGAATTGTGGTTTAAAGCCAGCCTGGGCAAGAAAGGCCATGAAATTCTTTATCACCAATAAACAACCAGAAAACTGGAAGTGGTGCTGTGGTTCAAGTGGTAGAACAATAGCCTCGAGCTGAAGAGCTGAGGGACAGTGCTCAGGCCCAGAGTTCAAGCCCCATGACCAACCAAAAGAGAGAGAGAAAAGAAGAAGAGGGAGGAGGAGGAGGAAAAGAAAAGAAAGAGAAAGAAAAAGAAGAAAATTGGCAAAATAGAAAATCAACCCAGAAGTTAGATTTTTGGTGGCATCAACAAAATTGGCAAAACTTTAGCTAAACCAAACAAGAAAAAGGGAAAGGAGACACAAATTGTCAAAATCAAGAAGAAAGATATAACTACCAAACGAATTACAGGATAATACTATTAACAAATGCATGCAAACAAGTGAAAACAAATTAAATGAACAGGCTAAATTACTATACACAAACAAATTACACAAACTGACTGACAACATTCATTCTAATTCTGTGAAACAGGGAAAGATGAAATCACACCAGTTCTTTACAATCTCTGAAGATGGAAGGAAAACTAGGAAAACTTGCTTTCTTTTTTTTTGGGGGGGGGGGGGAGGTCTGGTTGTGGGGCCTGAATTCTGGGCCTGGGCGCTGTCCCTCAGCTCTTCAGCTCAAGGTTAGCGCTCTACCACTTGAGCCACAGCACCACTTCCGGCTTTTTTCATTTTGCTTTATGTGGTGCTGAGGAATTGAACCCAGGGCCTCATGCATGCAAGGCAAGCGCTCTACCACTGAGCCATCTTCCCAGCCCCGGAAGGAAAACTTTCTACAAAAAAGAAAAAAAAAAACTTTCTACAAAGCCAAAGACCTCAAAAACTTGCAGACCAATATTCCTCATGCATCTAAATGAGTAAATTCTCAACAGAGGAGTATCATACCCAATCCAGAAATGAGTATAAAGGAGCATATATTGCAACCACATGGGATTTATAATTAGAATGTAAGGTTGTTTTAACATCTGAAAAATAATTATGAAATACAAAATTTTTTGAAGTACAACATTTTAATAGAATAAAAAACAAGAGCAATACAACTCAGAAAAACATTTGATAAAAATAGCAATGCAAGAGCTCCAGAAATTTGTCTCAAGTGAAGCAACCTCTAACCTGGCAGAAGCTCACAAAATCAGCCTTTCAGACCTCTACAGTCTAATTACAAGCAGACTTAGTGAACAGCCTCGAAAGTGTGGCATTTTCATGGTGGGTAGGGAAGATAGATCACATCCTCAAAACTCCATGGCTGTAAGGTTTTTTTATGCCTGTTTCTCAACTCCCTAAGGAACCAGAGCAAAGGCTATCATTTGTTTCTCTCTCTTCAAGCTGGAATCCTTTTTCTAGATGGCATCTATCAGGAAAAAAAATATGTCAAACACTGCACATAGCCATTTTAGGGCAATGGATGGAAAATAGGGCAAACAGCAAACAAGTACAAATGCCTGGGAAGAAAAAGGTCTAGAAAATCCTTCGGGAAAGGAAGACTCAGAAATGCTACCACGTATATTAGACAGGGCAACAGACATGGCCAGGATTGAGCCCAAGTTCAGAAAATACACAGGAGTCTAGGTTTCTGCCTTTGGCTGGGCTTCGAGCTTCATGCAAAGGAGGAGGTAAAGGCTAAATTTGAGTGTTTGCAGCCTGGCTTAGTATTGAGGAGTGCCCCTTCCTTCCTTCCTTCCTTCCTTCCTTCCTTCCTTCCTTCCTTCCTTCCTTCCTTCCCTCCCTCCCTCCCTCCTTCCCATTGAGGTACTGGAGCTTTGTAAAAAAGTTCCCTACACCAGCCATGTGTGGTACCACATCTGTAATCCAGCTACTTCAAAAGCAGAAGTAGAAGGATAACAGCTCGGCGGTCAGCCAGGTCAACCCAGTGAGACCCTGGCTTGGAAAGGAAAACAATAACATGAATTTCTCCACACTAGGAAATGTTGTATTGAAGAAATAGGAAGCAAGAAAAATGTGCAATTCTGGGATTTGAACTAAAGAGTCTTACATTTGCTTGACTTGTTTGCTTTGTTGGAAACTATCACTTGAGCCATACTAGCACGAAGAGCCCTGCTCTTTGCCAGTTATTTTTAGAGAAGGGGTATCCTGGACTTTTCTGCCTGGCTTCAAACCACATCCTTCAGATCTCAGCTTCGCTAGCAGCTGGGATGACAGATGTAAACCACTGTTGCCCAGCAAAATAAGAAAAAAAATCAATTCAATTTCATACTCAACCTGCTAATTAATGATGATCATTATCATGTAACTGTAATATTGCATATTAGAGGAGGACTATGTACCAGTTTAGATGGTAGAAACAGAAGATGTTGTCAGTGAGTTTAGAAGAAGCTACTGGAAAAACAGGAAGAGGAAGGAAGAAGTGCATATTTTTTACATTGCTGCAACCATTAGTGTTTACATGAGTCCTCCATAGCAGAGGGTACTAAATTGCATACACTCCACTCCCAACTGCTTGATTATGAGCTCTCTTCATGTTAATCACATGAGAAAGCTAAAAGCAAAAGAAATACAGTGAAGAATTGACAATATACCTAGCACCACAGACTGTGAAGGGAGTCTAAGAAACTCAGTAGAAGGTGCCATGGTAAGTGAGCTGCAGAGAATGTTCATAATCCCAGCACTTGAGAGGCTGAGGTAGGAGTTAAAAGGCCAGCCTGGGCTACATTGCAAGAGCCACCACAACAAAACATTGGTGACTAGACTTGGGTTATCTTCTGAAATGGCAGTGTTTGTAAACTGTCCCAGTTGTGGGACACATCTTCAGAGGTGGCCTTGATCACGTCCTTGGGTTCAGAAGAAGAAATGGGGAACATGGAGTGACAAGGAAGGCCCAAGAGTTTTCCCACTTAGAAATGAACAGGGCAAAAAGGAAAGAAATTTCACGTTTCGAGAAATCGCCTTAAATGTTGCTTTGAGCTACTAAAAATATTGCCACTTCTATATTAATGATATCTGGTTTCTAACCTCCACTGTGCAGTTCCATGAAGAGCCTGAATCACTGAGGCCCCAGCTTTTAGTTGGGTTGCATGTATCCTCAGCTGGTTTCTGCATAATGTTTATTGCCAGTAACTAGGACCTGAACTCAGGTCCTCGGTGCTATTTCCAGCTAACGGTAGTTAACTGAAGATAAGAGTCTCATGGATTTACTGCCTTGGGTGGCTTCCAACCTTGATTCTCAGATATCAGCCTTCTAAGTAGCCAAGTAGTCACACTTTTCACTAATAGCCATGAAATTTCTTTTATTTTATTTTTTTTTGGGGGGGGCGGTCTGGTCGTGGGGCCTGCACTCTGGGCCTGGGCGCTATCCCTCAGCTCTTCAGCTCAAGGCTAGCACTCTACCACTTGAGCCACAGCGCCACTTTTGGCTTTTTTCTTTTTGCTTATGTGGTGCTGAGGAATCGAACCCAGGGCCTCATGCATGCAAAGCAAGCGCTCTACCACTGAGCCACCTTCCCAGCCCAGCCATGAAATTTCATTCCTTCTAAGCAAATATACCCATGCCAATTCTTTTTTTGAAATAATTTTTATTGAGATTAAGTTATTACATAAATTTCACAGTATTGTGGGATAGTGATACTTATAAAGTCACAAATATTTTAACCTTCACAAGGCAAATTGTCATTATCATAATGTCATTATCTATAATGTTTGTAAATTCTATGAGCTTTGACAATATAGCTACTTCTTAAATTATTTTAATCTGGACTGGTATGTACAAAAATTATACAGCATATTTTTAGTATACAGATTACTTTTATTTTCTATTTTCCCCTTTCTCTGCAAAAACCAATGAGAGAAGCTGCTGGTGGCTCATGCCTATAATCGTAGCTACTCAGGAGGCTGAGATCTGAGGATTGAGGTTCAAAGCCAGCCCAGGCAGGAAAGCCCATGAGACTCCCAATTAACCACCACCAGAAAAGCAAAAGTGGAGCTGTGGCTCCAAGTGGTAGAGCACTAGCCTTAAGCAGAAAAGCTCAGAGACGGTGCCTAGACCCTGAGTTCAAGCCCAACGATTGACAAAAATAATAAATAAAAAAATCAGTGTCCACAAGACCATATATTGGAAATAAACTTTATAGCTTCAGGTTGGGGGGTGGGGAGTGAGGGAGGTAGGGAAGGGAAGGGAGAGTGGGAGAACAACAAGGGAGGGACTAACAATGCTCAACAAGAAATGTGCTCATTGCCCTACTCATGTAAGTGTAACTTTACAATAAAATTAAAAATATATCAATGAATAGGTTGAGAGGGGCTGCAAGAGATGGGGAGAAGGGGAAGGCATGGCGTTGGTCATAAACCATTCTACTCGTGTTGAATTGAAACCCCTTTGTACAGCTACTTAAAGGTAACTTTTTGAAATGTTTGATTCAGTTCACTTTCAACCACTTTAAATATTTTGTGCCGAAATCCTTTTAAATTAGGTTTTAAATGGGAACAGAAGAACAGTACCTGAGATGCAAAGGGGAGCTGTGAAACAAAAGGAAATGTCTTTAATCACTTAGGTAAAATAATGCATTGCTGAACATTAAAGGCCTCAACAAGAACAATTAAAATTTTGGGCTGGATTGGGTGGCACATGCTTGCAATTCCAGCTATCTAGAATGTGGAGATCAAGTGGCCAGGTGCCAGTGGCTCATGCCTGTACTCCTAGCTACTCAGGAGGCTGAGATCTGAGGATCATAGTTGAAAGCCAGCCCTGGCAGGAAAGCTCATGAGACTCTTATCTCTAATTAACCACCAGAAAACTGAAAGTGGCACTGTGGCTTTAAGTGCTAGAGCGCTCCCCTTAAGCTGAAGAGCTCAGGGACAGTGCCCAGGCCCAGAGTTCAAGCCCCCCAAAAAAAGAGAGATCAAGGGGATTATAGTTCAGGACCAGCCTGGGCCAAGATAGCAAGGCTGAATGGTGACATACACCCTGGGCATGGGATGGATGGCACACACACAGTCCTAGCTACATGGGAGGTATAGGTAGGAAGGTTGCCGTCAGAGGCTGGCCAGGACAGTGGCTCAAGTGGTAGATTGCTTGTTGAGCAAGGGCATGGCTCTGAGTTCAAGTCCCGCCACCACCAAACAATTTTTCTTTAATATTTTATTGTTGAAACTTAGAATTATGTTGACAGGGTGGAGGTGATTAGTAAATATTTGCAGAATGGATGAATTCTGAGTGGGAGCTGGCCTGAAGCTGTCTGTCTCATCTGTAGTGCCCACCGAAGACACCTATTTTACCAGCTCCAGAGTGGGAGGCAAGCAGGGAAGCATCAAGGAGCCTGCTGTCACCTTGCAGGGGCCACACGATAGCACCCTGCTGTTTGAGTCCAGATTTGAGAGTGGGAACCTGCAGAAAGCCGTCAGAGTGTGAGTAATCATGAATTTTCCCAAAGGAATGCCCAGGAGCTGCAGACAGGCAGCTTCCAGGAGGATTTCTGGAAGGGGGAGGATTTGCCAACAAAAGAGTCCATGAAGGCTGGGAAGGTGGCTCAGTGGTAGAGCGCTTGCCTTGCATGCATGAGGCCCTGGGTTCGATTCCTCAGCACCACATGAGCAAAAAAGAAAAAAGCCGGAAGTGGCGCTGTGGCTCAAGTGGTAGAGCGCTAGCCTTGAACTAAAGAGCTGAGGGACAGCACCCAGGCCCAGAGTTCAGGCCCCAACGGACCCCCCTCCCCCCCAAAAAAAGAGTCCATGAAACAAATGATGAGAATGGAGAGGATTGGAAAAGTAGGGCTCATTTTTTTTTCCTTCCAGCATAAATCATTGCCTTATTGTTTCTTCTGCCTCTGAGAGGAAATTGAGCACTTAAAATTTGTATTCACAGGGATGGGAAGGTGACTCAGTGATAGAGCGCTTGCCTTGCATGCTCAAGGCCCTGGGTTTGATTCCTCAGCACCACATAAGCAAAAAGAAAAAGCCAGAAGTGGTGCTGTGGCTCAAGTGGTAGAACGCTAGCCTTGAGCTGAAGAGCTGAGGGACAGTGCCCAGGCCCAGAGTTCAGGCCCCACAACCGGACCCCAAAAAAAAAAATTTTTGTATTCATAAAGCTGGTAGCTGGTGGCGCACACCTGTAATCCTAGCTACTCAGAAGGCTGAGATCTGAGGATTGTACTTTGGAGCCAGCCCAGGCAGATAAATTTGAGAGACTCCAGTTAACCAGTAAAAAGCCAGAAGTGAAAGTGTGGCTCAACTGGTAGAGCTACAGCTGTGAGTGAAAAAGCCAAGCGAGAACATGAGGCCCTGAGTTCAAATCCCACTACTGGCACAAACACACAATCACAATTACAATCACAATAAATAAATAAGACAGGTGCTGGTGGCTCACACCGGTAATCCTAGCTACTTAGGAGGCTGAGATCTAAAGGATCATAATTCAAAACTAGCTTGAGTAGGAAAATTTGTGAGACTCTTAATTCCAATTAACCACCAGAAACCCAGAAGTATAGCTGTAGTTCAAGGTAATAGAGCCCTAGCCTTGAGCAAATGAGTACAAGAACAGTATCCAGGCCCTAAGTTCAAGCCCCACAACTGACCAAAAAAAATTAAAATTAAATAAATAAGTAAAATTTATGTTTGTAAAAATACATAATGTAAATATCCTATAATCATACATCTCTCAGTCATATTAACTGTCTATAGTTTACTATATATGCCTGAATTTGTTCCTGTGTGATTTTGTGTAACATATGCAATACATAATATACTATTTTTTTTCAGTCCTGGGGCTTAAACTCAGAGCCTGAGCACTGTCCTGAGCTTTTGGAGCTAAAGGCTAGCACTCTACCACTTGAGTCACAGATCCACTTTCAATTTTCAAGCACCTGGCTACAAATTAAATAGATAGATAGATAGATAGATAGATAGATAGATAGATAGATAGATAGACCTTTTTTTTGGTCAGTCCTGGGGCTTGAACTCTGGGCCTGGGTACTGTCCTTGAGCTTCTTTTACTCAGTGCTAGGATTCTACCACTTGAACCACAGTGCCACTTCCAGATTTTTCTGTGTATATGATACTATGGAATTGAACCCAGGGCTTCATACATGCTAGGCAAACAAACACTCTATCACTAAGCCTCATTCCCAGCCCCAAAATTGTATATATATATATATATTTTGGGGGGGGTCTGGTCATGGGGTCTGAACTCTGGGCCTGGGCGCTGTCCCTCAGCTCTTCAGTTCAAGGCTAGCCCTCTACCACTTGAGCCACAGCACCACTTCTGGCTTTTTTCTTTTTGCTTATGTGGTGCTGAGGAATCGAACCCAGGGCCTCAGGCATGCAAGGCAAGCGCTCTACCACTGAGCCACCTTCCCAGCCCCCCAAATTATATTTTTTAAATAAAAATTAGGCCAGGTGCCAGTGGCTCACACTCGTAATCCTAGCAACTCAGGAGGCTGAGATCTGAAGATCGCCGTTCAAAGACAGCCCAGGCAGGAAAGACTTTTTTTTTTTTCGTGGTGGGGCTTGAACTCTGGGCTTGGGAGCTATTTGCTCTTCAGCTCAAGACAAGCACTCTACCGCTTGAGCCATAACACCACTTCTGGTTTTCTAGTGGTTTATTGGAGATAAGAGTCTCACGGACTTTCCTGCTCAGGCTGGCTTTGAATCATGACCCTCAGATCTCAGCTTCCTGTGTAGCTAGGATTACAGGCATGAGCTACCAGCACCTGGCTACTCTTCTTTTTTTTTTTTTTTGACAGTCCCTGAGGACAGGGCATTGTCCCTGAGCTTCTTTTGCTCAAGGGTAGCACTCTTACCACTTGAGCCACAGCACCATGTCTGGCTTTTTCTATTTTTGAGGTATTGAGGAATTGAACCAGGCTTCATGCATGCTAGGCAAGCACTCTACCACTAAGCCACATTCCCAGCCCTCTATGAGACTTTTATCTCCAATTAATCACAGAAAAGCTGGAAGTGGCACTGTGTCTTAAGTGGTAAAGTGCTAGCCTTGAGCAAAAGGAGCTCAGAGACAGCATCCAAGTCCAGAGTTTGAGCTCCTGTAACCCAGCTATTCCAGGCTAGGGCAAGAGGATTTCTTGAGCCTAGGAATTCAGGGCCCGTCTCGGCAGGTGAATGCATTCCATAAATACATCCTCCTGGTCAAAAAATTGATGACCAGGCATAAAAATGACAGCCCTCATAGGGTTCCCCAATGTGATCTCTAGGATAGTCCAACAGCAGCCACGAGAGGGCGCTATTCACTGTTTCAGAGAAATCACCCTGGTGGTTAGAAGCTGTTAGTGGACCATCTAGAAAGATGTGTAGAAGCTAAGGGAAATTCCAAACATCCCATTCCCAAGAGTTTTGTTGTTTTAGTTGGTTTTGGGTGTTTGGGGCTTTGTCTTATTTATTTGAAACAGTGTCTTCCTGTATTGCTCAGGCTTGTCTGGCTATTTAGCCCAAACTGGCCTCAAATCCATGATCCTCTTGCCTCAGCCTCCTGAGTGCTAGAATTACAGATGTGTACCACTGTGCCTAGCTTTCTTGTTTGTTGGAGCAGGGTCTCTGTGAAGTCCAGGCTGACCTCAAACTCATGATCCTTCTGCTTCAGCCTCCTTACTTCTGATATATACAGGTATGCACTGTCATCCCTAGCTAGTTAGTGAGGTTTTTGTTTTTTGCTCATCTTGGGGCTTGAACTGAGGGCCTAGGTGCTGTCCCTGAGCCTATTTGTGCTCAAGGCTAACTAGCACTTTACTACTTGAACCACAGCACCCCTTATGGCTTTTTCTGAGTAGTTTATGGGAGATGAGAGTCTCACAAGATAGGCTGGGAATGTGGCTTAGCGATAGAGTACTTGCCTAGCATGCATGAAGCCGTGGGTTCAATTCCTCAGCACCACATAATCAGAAAAAGCCAGAAGTGGTGCTGTGGCTCACGTGTAGAGACCTACCCTTGAGCAAAAAGAAGCTCAGGGACGGACAATGCTCAGGCTATGAGTTCAAGCCCCAGGACTGGCCAAATTAAAAAAAAAAGTCTCACAAGAAGTAGCACTGTGGCTCAAAGTGGTAGACTTCTATCCTTGAGCAAAAGAGCTCAGGGACAGCGCCTAGGCCCTGAATTCAAGCCCCATGACCAACCAAGATAAAATGAAACTTATTGAAAGTAGAGCAGTAGCTCAATGTGGTAGAGTCCTAGCCTTGAGCAAAAGAGCTCAAGGATAACACCCAGGCCCTGAGTTCAAGCCCCATGACCAACCCAAAAAAAAATACTTAAGTTGTTTTTTTAGTGGCACCGTGGTTCAAGTGGTAGAGCACTAGCTTTGAGTGCAAAAAAGCTCAGGGACAACATCCAGGCCCCTGAGTTCAAGCCCCAGGACCAGCAAAAACAAAGCAAAACAAAACAAGTCTCACAGGCTTTCCTGCCCACGGTCCTCTGATCTCAGCTTCCTGAGTGGCTAGGGTTACAGACGGCATGGCCCACTAGTGCCTGGCTTAGTCGTGAGTTTTTAAACTTTTTTTTTCTTCAGTGTTAGGGATCAAACCTTGCAAGTGGTTGGCAGGTGTCTATCACTGAGGTACATCCCAGCCCAAGTCTCAAGGTTCCTTTCCCACCCCAAACAAATTTTCCACACAACATGTTTCTGCCAGTTTAATATGTGACTTTGAAAGGGTAAATGGGCTAGGAATGTGGCTTAGTGGTAGAGTGCTTGCCTAGCAAACATGAAACCCTGGGTTCCATTCCTGAGTACCACATAAACAGAAAAGGCCAGAAGTGAAGCTGTGGCTCAAGTGGTAGAGTGCTAGCCTTGAGCAAAAGAAGCTCAGGAACAGTGCCTAGGCACTGAGTTGAAGAAGGAAGGAAGGGAGGGAGAGAGAGAGAGAGAGACAACGCAGAGAAAGAGAGAGAGAGAGAGAGACTTTTTTTGTGTTCCCATCCTGGGGCTTGACCTCAGGGCCTAGGCACTAACCCTAAGATTTTTTGCTCAAGGCTAGTGCTCTCAAGCTAGCTCCATTTTTTGGGTTTTGGAAGTTAATCAGAGATAAAGATTCTCATAGTCTTTCTTCAAACAACAATCCTCAGATCTCAGCCTCCTTTTTAGCTAGGATTACAGGTTTAAGCACTGGCACTTGGCTAAAAGTCAACACTTGACGTATTAAGGTTTTCAGTTTCCCATAATCATTTTGTTGTTGTTGTTGTTGTTGTTATTGGTAGTGGGGCTTGAACTCTGGGCCTGAGCACTCTCTCTCAGCTCTTCAGCTCAAGGCTAGAACTCTACCACTTGAGTCACAGCATTATTTCCAGTTTTCTGATGCTTAATTGGAGAGAAGAGCCTCATGGACTTTGCTGCCTGGGCTGGCTTTGAACTGTGATCCTCAGATGTCAGCCTCCTGAGTAGCTAGGATTACAGGTGTGAGCCCCTGGCACTGGCCCCATAATCTATTTTTATGAAATAAAAAAAAATCTATTCCCAAATTTATTTTTGCAGTGAGTGGTGAGGCTACAATGATATCTTTCTCCCTCTAATTTAGAGGCACCTATGAGTATGAACTCACCTTGAGAACCGACCTCTACACGAGCAAACACACCCAATGGTTTTATTTTCGAGTTCAGAACACCAGGAAAGATGTCACCTACCGCTTCACCATCGTCAACTTGCTGAAACCCAAGAGCCTGTATGCCCTGGGGATGAAGCCCCTCCTGTACTCCCAGTCAGACGCCACCACCTACAGCATCGGCTGGAAGAGAGAAGGAAGTGAGATCAAGTACTACAAGAGCAACGTGGATGATGGGCAGCAGCCCTTCTATTGCCTCACCTGGACCATCCAGTTTCCACACGACCAGGACACTTGCTTCCTTGCACACTTTTACCCGTATACTTACACTGATTTGCAGTGCCATCTCCTGGCAATAGCAAACAACCCTGTCCAGTCTCAGTTCTGCAAGTTCCGGGCCTTATGCCGGAGCCTGGCTGGGAACACTGTCTACTTACTCACCATCACCAATCCATCCAAGACCCCTCAAGAGGCAGCCGCAAAGAAAGCTGTGGTCCTGAGCGCCAGAGTCCACCCTGGGGAAAGCAACAGCTCCTGGATTATGAAAGGCTTCCTGGACTTCATCCTCAGCGATTCTCCAGATGCACAGGTCCTCAGGGATATCTTTGTCTTCAAGGTGGTTCCCATGTTAAATCCTGACGGAGTGATCGTGGGGAATTACCGCTGCTCACTGGC
The DNA here is from genome assembly GCF_000151885.1 of Dipodomys ordii. Classification (NCBI taxonomy): domain Eukaryota; kingdom Metazoa; phylum Chordata; class Mammalia; order Rodentia; family Heteromyidae; genus Dipodomys; species Dipodomys ordii. The sequence goes on from NW_012267341.1 coordinate 591,733, forward strand.
TGGCAGGGACTTGAACCGGCATTATAAGACCATTCTGAAGGACTCCTTCCCTTGCATTTGGTACACCAAGAACATGATCAAAAGGTGAGACCTCTTAGCTCTCGATAGTGCAACGAATGTTGTATGTGCTAACGCCAGACCCCACTCTCTGCTGGGGAGGGAAGGGGTTCTCCTGTGCTGTATACCAACAGATGTGGGAAGTCTTTTTGTTGTTGTTGTTGTGGGGCCTGAACTGTGGGCCTGGGCACTGTCCCTCAGCTCTTCAGCTTAAGGCTAGCGCTTTACCACTTGAGCCACAGTTTTTTCTGCTTATGTGGTGCTGAGGAATCAAACCCAGGGCCTCATGCATGCAAGGCAAGCACTCTACCACTAAGCCACCTTCCCAGCCCCATGGAAAGTCTTTACCATGTTCTTTGCGGGCAAAGGGGAATCACTCATTGGAATCACATCTTTGGAAAGATGCTGAACATGTAACATTTCAGTTAGGGTTTTTGTGTATTTTTTTTGTATGTGTAGGGTTTGTGTAGGGTTTTGTGTTGCTTTTTTGTGTGTGCCCGTTTTCGGCTTGAACTCAGGGTCTAGGAACTCTTATCTTTTTCTGCTCAAGACTGGTGCTCTACCACTTGAGCCACATCTCTACTTCTAGTTTTTTTGCTAGTTAATTGGAGATAAGAGCTATTACAGACTTTTCTGCCCAGGCTGGCTTCAAACCACAATCCTCAGATCCCAGCATCCTGAATTGCCAGGACTACAGGCATGAGCCTGTAAATCAAGGCTAGCACTCTTCCCTGAACTTCTTTTGCTCAAGGCAAGCACTCTACTACTTGATTCATAGCATCACTTCTGGCTTTTGATGAGGAATCAAACCCAGAGCTTCATGCATGCTAGGCAAGCCCTCTACCACTAAGCTACTTTCCCAGCCCCTAGTACTTTTTTTTTAAAGCCTGTCCAAAAGCAGCTGATGGCTATAAAGAGACAACAGCCACCTTAGATGAGCTCTCATTCAGATAGAAATGAAAACACCGCACAGAGGCCTGAAGGTGACTCGCCTCCTAACCACACTTGTGTGTATGTGTACCGGGGACTTGGGCAAAGAGGTGATGGCTAACTGCATGTGTTTGCTTGCCCCATGTTCTAAGACCTGGTTTTGCTGTTGGCTGAGTCTATGACAGTTCATGTCTATGAACCTCAGCTTTCTTCCTCTGTAGAGTGATGATACTCCTGCCTTGAGATTCTGGGAGTAAAATGAGATCACCCAGGTCACCTGTTTAGCGCCATATCCAGCCCATGGCACATGGAGAGCACCATCACCGTTCCCCCTTCATCCTGCCATCGTAATCATGGAGAAAGTGAACACGCCTGGTTGTTAGATTAGGCATCCTCATGATCAGGAGATGAAGAGCTGAGCCTTATAGGCACTAGTCCTGAAAAGTCAGGAACCAACACTTTCTGTGGCTTTTTCTGGGCCAGACCCACAGCTTCTCAGCCTGCCTCCTTTCTCTTCACCATGGTGGACTTCCTTGCAATAGAGATTCTCTACTTTGTTGTGAAAGTTTACAGAGGCCTACCTACTGCTGCTTCTCACATCCAAACTTTTCCATTTCAAGTCCCTGTGCCTGGCAGGGATCAGAGTTGCTGTACATATCCAGTACTGGCGGAGGATGGGAGAAGCATCCACGGAAGGCCATTGAGAGTGTCTTGGGAGGGAAAGTATCTGCTCCATTCAGAGGAGAATCAGATGATCCTGGATGATTTGCATATCTTTGGATATGCACTGAGCCCTTTGTTTGCCCCTTCCACAGACTTATGGAAGAAAGAGAGGTTCTCTTGTATTGTGATTTCCATGGGCACAGCCGCAAGAATAACATCTTCCTGTACGGCTGCAACAACAAGGACCGCAGGCATTGGCTTCATGAGCGCGTGTTCCCATTGATGCTAAGCAAAAACATACCAGATAAGGTAAGCAAGTACAGTGATTATCTGCCCAGTGACCGAGGAACAATGGAACTCACCACTGCCTAGATGTTATTTTTTAACTTGGCATTTTATATCTCTCTATTATATTTGATGAATCCCATCCACCTAGTGTCAAGAATTTAGAAAAGTATGGCTTTAAGATTTATTCTAGGTAGGCGCAGGTGGCTCACGCCTGTAATCCTAGCTACTCAGGAGGCTGAGATCGGAGGATCACGATTCAATTCAAAGCCAGCCCAGGCAAGAAAAGTCGGTGAGACTCTTATCTCCAATTAACCATCAGAAAACCGGAAGTGGTGCTGTGGCTCAAACAGTAGAGCACTTGCCTTGAGCTGAAGAGCTGAGGGACAGTGCCCAGACCCAGAGTTCAAGCCCCAAGGCCAACAAAAAATAATAATCATAATAATTCTATCAAAGCGAGGCATTGGTCACTCATGCTGGTAATCCTAGCTACTAAGGAGGTTGAGATCTGAGGATTGAGGTTCAAAGCCAGACCAGGCAGAAAAATCCCCGTAAGACTCTTATCTCCAATTAACTACTTAAACAAACAAACAAACATGGAACTGGAGCTGTGGCTCAAAGTTGTGAAGTGCTAGCCTTGAGCAAAAGAGCTCAGGGACAGCACCCCACCCCTGAGTTCAAGCCCCATGACAAGCATCAGATATACAAAATTTGGGATATCCACATGAGGAAATGTTCACAATAAACAGAAGATTTCAGTGAAATGCCAGGACACAGATGAACCTTGAACACACAGAAAAAAAGACGCCAAACACAACAGGTTACATGTTGCATAATTCCAGTATATGCAATGATCCAGAAAAAGCAGATTTTAGCTGGTGCCAGTGGCTCACACCTGTAGTTCTAGCTCTAATCAGGAAGCTGAGATTGGAGGATTACACTTCAAAGCTAGCCAGGGAAACAGCAGAAGTGGATCTGTGGCTCAAGTGGTAGCGTGAAAGAGCCCTGAGTTCAAGACTACTGCCATGCTGCACTCATGTATGCTCACACACACACACACATATATACAAAGGTTAGATTTAGTAAGGGCCAGGAGTGCTGTAATTCCCAAGTCACCGATAATCGCTTATAATCCCTGCTGTGCTAGAGATGTGGGTAGGAAGAGCATGTTTGTTTTTGTTTGTTTTTTGTTGTTGTTAGGTTTTGTTTTGTTTTTGCTTTTGTCAGTCATAGGGCCTGAACTCTGGGCCTGGATACTTTCCCTCAGCTCTTCAGCTCAAGGCTAGTGCTCTACCCCTTGAGCCACAGCACCACTTCCAGTTTTCTGCTGGCTAATTGGAGATAAACGTCTCTCAGACTTTCCAACCTGGACAGGCTCCTAACCAGAATCCTCAGATCTCAGCCTCCAGAGTAGCTAGGATGACAGGCATGAGCCACCAGCACCTGGTACTCCTTTAGCCTTGAAGCAGAAGTGCTCCTGGATTCCACTGAGTGTAATTTGAACATCATTAGATAAGGAGATACCTTGCAATGGGAGGAAACCATTTTAGCAGGACAGGATGGTAGGTGCCAAGTTCTGTTACAGTCTCCTTGAATGGGAACACGGCAGCCTTTTCATAAAAGGGAGCCAAGGATGCCAACTCCTAGTGAGGATAAGCTTAAGGGATAGAAAAAGAACAGTAGGTGGGGTGCTGGTTGCTCTTGCCTATAATCCTACTCAAGAGGCTGAGATCTGAGGATTCCACATCAAAGCCAACCCCAGCAGGAAAGTCCAAGACTCTTATCTCCAACTAACCACGAGAAAAGCGGAAGTGGTAGAGCTCAAAGTGGTAGAGCGCTAGCCTTAAGCAGAAGAACTCAGGGACAGCACCCAGGCCCTGAGTTCAAGCCCCACAACCAACCAAAGAAAAAAAGAACACTAGGCAGAGCTTTTGGAGGTAAGAAATACACAAATCATATTTAGAGGCTAATCCAGCAGATCAAGGGGTTCAAGTTAAGTGGCTGAAAATAAGTGGTAGAGCCTAATAAGGTAGCACATGCCTGTAATCCCAGTATTTGGCAGGAGGATCATGAGTTTAAGGCCAGATGGCTACACAGGGAATCCTTGTCAAAGAAAGGAAGGGCAGGAGGAGAGGAGAAAGAGAAAGAGGAAGGCAGAGAGAAAGGAGTTGTTGAGAGGAGGAGGAAAAAGAAATGTCTTAGAAAGCCTGGCTAATGCCTTGGATGCCAAATTACCCAGCATTCCCAAACAGGTGTTCTAGGATCCCTAGTCCAATGCTTCTTTTCCAGAGGGTGCTGGGTAGATAGGGTCCATGGACAAATAGAATTGGAAAATATATATTTCCTTCCCTTTGGAAGGTCACACTCCACGTTAAATGCTCTGAGAGCTCCTGCAGAGAAGTCTGGTTAGTATTTTCCATCCTTCATCTCCCTGACTCCCAAAACTCCTTCCCCCTGTAGCCTGTTGCCATCCCTCAGCTTCTTGCTTCCAGTATTTTACAGAACCTCTTATATCATGAAAATAATGTCTAGGGCTGGGAAGATGGCTCAGTGGTAGAGTGCTTGCCTTGCATGCCTGAGGCCCTGGGTTCGATTCCTCAGCACCACATAAGCAAAAAGAAAAAAAAGCTAGAAGTGGTGCTGTGGCTCAAGTGGTAGAGCGCTAGCCTTGAGCTGAAGAGCTGAGGGACAGCGCCCAGGCCCAGAGTTCAGGCCCAGAGTTCAGAAAATAATGTCTAGACCCTCCCCCGTCAAAGGAGCCATTCTTGTTTCATAGTAGTGAATCCTAAGGCATCTTGTATTTGCTAGTTTGTAATCCACAGACTTTGGCCTTCTCTTCAGTTCTCTTTTCACAGTTGTAACTTTAAGGTCCAAAAGTGCAAAGAAGGCACAGGACGTGTCGTGATGTGGCGGATGGGAATCCAAAACAGCTACACCATGGAGTCCACCTTCGGAGGCTCCACCCTGGGTAATCAGTCCCTCCTTCAGGCACCCACAGGGCAGCTTGGCTGGAGGAAGCCATGCCCAATACCTGAGGAGATGGGGCCTGGGAATGTCGGGGAGATAACTGATCCAAGAGGATTCTTTGGCTCACCTCCACTAACCATGAACGTAGAATATCGTATTTTCATGGAGCAGCGTCCTAACTGCTTAGAACCCAGAATCGGACAGATGTTTGAATTTCAACTTACATTTACTTATGATCCTGAGTTAATTATTGAAGCTTTTTGTACTCTTTTTCCTTTTCCTTTTTTTTTTGTGGGACCTGGGGCTTGAACTCAGAACCTGAACACACACACACACATACATACATATACACACACACACACACACACACACACTCACTGTCCCTGTGCACTCTTGCTCAAGGCTAGTGCACTACCACTTTGAGACACAGTTCTACTTCTGATTTTCTGGTGGTTAATTGGAGATAAGAGTCTCACAGCAACTTTCCTGCCTGGGCTGGCTTTGAACTGAGATCTTCAGAACACAGCCTCCTGAGTAGCTAGGACTACAGGCATGAGCCACCAGTGCCCAGTTTCTCATTTTCCCTTTAACTGGCAAGAATCACAGTACCGGCTGTATGAGATGGTGGTGCCTGCCACAAAGAAGTAGCTCAGTGAGCACAACCGTCATGATAGTACACCTTAACATGTTCCCGTTCTTCCGAACCAGAGGACCACTAGGAGAGCTACTCATACATGCGTAGAGAAACACAGTGTTTTAGAATCAGAAGTGGTGTGTTTTTCTTAAAAGTTGTTCATACATTGACTCACTTTCAGTCCTAAAGATTGAATAAGAAATATCTTCTTGTTGTTGTTTTCCAGGTAGCAAAAGAGACACTCACTTTACCACTGAGGATCTGAAGTCCCTGGGCTATCACATCTGTGACACACTTCTGGATTTCTGCGATCCTGACCAAACGAAGGTAAAAACGGAGGGTCAGGAAATGTGGGACCATCAGTTTGATCAGTGTCACATGCCGCCGGCTCAGCCCAGCAGGACCACAGGTGACCTTCCTTGTCCACTTCATATCTCCCTGAAGTTTTTTGTGTAATCGATTACGGAAGTCCCAGCCTGCATACTGTTGGCTAATGGAAAGACTTGGTAATCAAACATAGGGAGGAAACTATCCTTTAGCACCCCTGTCCCGCACTTCTAGGCTTAGTCATGACTTTTTGTCTTTCTTTTTTTTTTTTTTTTGCCAATCCTGGGGATTGAACTCAGGGCCTGGGGCACTGTCCCTGAGCTTCTTTTTTCTCAAGGCTAGCACTCTACCACTTGAGCCACACCACCACTTAACACTTTTTTTTTTTGGTCGGTCGTGGGGCTTGAACTCTGGGCCTAGGCGCTGTCCCTCAGCTCTTCAGCTCAAGGCTAGTGCTCTACCACTTGAGCTACAGCACCACTTCCAGTTTTCTGGTGGTTTATTGGAGATAGGAGTCTCACGGTCTCTCCTGCCTGGGCTGGCTTTGAACCGCGATCCTCAGATCTCAGCCTCCTGAGTAGCTAGGATTACAGGTGTGAGCCACCAGCACCTGGCCACTTAACACTTTTTATGGTTAAATAGAGATGAGGGTCTCATGCACTTTCTTGCCTAGACTGACTTCAAACTGCAGTCCTCAGATCTCAGCCTCCTAAGTAGCAGGGATTACAGGTATGAGCCACTGGTGCTTGGCTGCACCAAATCTTGCTTGCTTCCTTCAGTAAACAGTGTCCATGGCACTCTTATTTCAAAAAATAAGGGGTCCTTTCTCCTCTCCAAATCTAACCATGTACCTCAGCCTCCCCTATGGCCTCCCTAATATCTTACCTCCTATGTTAACTCCTGTCCTTTCTGAACTCTCAGTTTGTTACTCTTTTGCCTCCCCTGACTTCAGGTGTTCTCAGTGGGCCCTCCCCTAAAACAGGGAGGTTTCCTTTGCCTTCTTCCTCCAGTAGGCGATCCCCGCAACACTTCACTCTCAACTTAAAGGAGACTGTGCATCCATAGTCCTTGACTCATCTTTCATAGTTCCTCTGACGTGTTGGCTGGATGTGCACCAGACTGGATATGATGTTTAACAAAAAATAAATAAAAAGAAAAGCTGGGCACTGATAGCTTATGCCTGTAATCCTAGCTTCTCAGGAGGCTGAGATCTAAGGATCACTGAAGCCAAGAAAGTCTGTGAGAACTCTCATCTCCAATTAATCACCAAAAACAAAACAAAATAGCATTGAGCAAAAACAGAAACAAAAAAAAAAACTTAAGGTCAGCTGTACACAGGCCCTGAGCTCAAACCCAGGACTGAGAAATAAATAAATAAATGGGAAATTTGGCCTCAGTGTGTTCTGTTTAATCGTATCTCTTCCCTGTGGCAGTGCTGGAGGTAGAATCTAGAGCTTCTCATATGCCAGGCAAGTGCTCTACTCCTCCAGCCAGCTCACCCTTGCCATAAACCAAAATCAGAATGCCTTACCACCCAGAAAAATAAATCACACCATTGCATTGTTTCTATTGCTATAGCAACCGAAAAGCGGTATAAAGCCATGTTCACTGATCTTCTGCCCTAAAATCATTCTGTTTCCACAGCTTATGTAACTTCTCTGTCAACATGTCCCTAGCAGCAGGGATTGCAGCTTTCCAGGCCTCAGTGGTGAATGAGGTTACTCTCAGCTGGAAAATAAATCAGTAATTATTAAAATAGTTCTTTTTTTCACTGTCACAGTTCCTTCAGTGTCTAAAAGAGCTTAAGGAGCTCTTACACCAGGAAATCTACAAGAAGTTCAATGAACTTGGACAAGTCATGAATTTAGAAGGAAGTTGGAGTGATATTCCATTATCTGATATTGAATCCAGGTAACAAACTTCATTTCAAAGAAAAGACAAAGATGTTCTGTTTATTCTTTTTATTTTTGGTGGTACTGAGGGTTGAAATCAAGACCTTGAGCTTGCTGGGCAGGTGCTCTACTGCTGAGCCACACCTTTAGCCCTTTTTTGCACTGTTTATTTTGGATAAGGTCTGTCTTTTTGGTAGGGCCCAGCGCTGGACCAAAATCGTCCTAGAGACTGAGAAGGAACCAACAAGCCTGGAAGAAAACCAGGGGAATGATTCTTTTTTAAAAACTGATAGCAGTCATTCTTGTGTTTATCATACTTCAGTGGCTCCCTAACTCACTCAGATTCATATTTTTTTAAAAGCCCCTACAGTGGCCGCCAAGACTGTGGATGTAGCACCTGATCCCTCTGTGACTCCCATCCTTACCCTTTCACAGGCTGATACTACACTTTTCTGGCTCAGGGCCTTTGAACCTGCAATTCCATATGCCTACAGTGTTGTTTCTCCAGGTAGCCACATGGCTAATGCCAGTCTTTGCTCTGATATCACCCTTTTCAATGTGGCCCATATTCATCACACTTAATACTGCAGCTTGCATGTCTCCTACCTCCTTTCCCCCAATCTTACTCTCCTGCAATTTCCTCCACAGGTGCTCTACCTTTTTCCTTTTTTTTGGGGGGGGGGTCCGGTCGTGGGGCCTGTACTCTGGGCCTGGGCGCTGTCCCTCAGCTCTTCAGCTCAAGGCTAACGCTCTACCACTTGAGCCACGGTGCCACTTCCGGCTTTTTTCTTTTTACTTATCTGGTGCTGAGGAATCGAACCCAGGGCCTCATGCATGCAAGGCAAGTGCTCAACCACTGAGCCACCTTCCCAACCCATGCTCTACTTTTTTCATAGCATTTATCACCCTTTTTGTGTGCATGTACCTGCACATGCATGTGCATGCATGTGTGTGTGCGTATACTGGTCCTGGGACTTGAACTCTGGGCCTTCTTTTGCTCAAGGCTAGTGCTCTATCACTTGAACCATAGCTCCATTTCCAGCTAGCTTGGTGCTTGATTGGAGATAAAAAGCCTCATGGACTTTCCTGCCTGGGGCTGCCTTTGAACTGCAATCCTCAGATCCCAGCCTTCTGAGCAGCTAGGATTACAAACATGAACCGCCAGCGCCGCCCCGCTGGTCACTCTCATCATCTATATTTACCATGACAGTTTTTATTGTCTTTTGTTTATTGTCTGCCTCCCTACTCCAACTAGCAGAGAAATTCTATAAGATCAAAGATCTTCATTTTGCTCACTTCTGTGCCATGTGCCTGGAGTGGCATCCATTATGTACCCAGCACAAAAGGATAGCCAATATGTTGTTTACCTCAGTTCCACTCTGATAGGTGCCTTGGCTCTTTCAGGATGGAGGTAAGTAAGTATCCTGTTCTGTGCAGGAACACCCTCTCCTCCAGCTTGCCAGCCAACAAGGCCCATACCTTATAGCACAGCTCTCAGTTCTTGCCAGCCAAACCCCAGGAAAGGGAAAATTCAATGGGACACTTGGCAAAGAACCTGAGCCTTACTAAAGAGAAAAGGTGAGAAGTTTAGTTTAGATATACAGCCACAACTTGTGAAGGGAGAATTGGGATGATAAAAGTAATGCTCACTGGGCACCGGTGGCTAACACCTGTAATCCTAGCTTCTCAGGAGATCTGAGGATCAGGGTTCAAAGCCAGCCCAGGCAGGAAAGTCCGTGAGACTCTTATCTCCAATAAACTACTCAGAAAAAGCTGTAAGTGGCACTCTGGCTTAAGTGGTAGAGTATTAGCCTTGAGAACAAAGAGGCTTGGGGACAGTGTCCAGGCTCTGAATTCAAGCTCCTGGATGGGCAAAAAAGAAAAAAAAAAGGAAAGCTCCTAGTTGGTTGGCAGTGGCTCATGCTTATAATCCTAGCTACTCCCAGAGCCTGAGATCTGAGGTTCCCAGTACAAACCAGCCTCTGCAAAAAGTCTTTTCTCCAATTAACCACCCAAAAGCTGGAAGCGGAGTTGTGGCTCAAGTGATAGAGTTCTAGCCTTGAGCAAAAAGAGCTCAGGGGCAACGCCCAGGCCCTGAGGTCAAACCCCAGGAATGGTATGTGCGTGCATGTGCGAGCATGTGCACACACTCACACACATGCACACAGTAATATTCTTTCAGTGCACTGAGCTAACGTACTACTAGCTTCATGGTATAATCGGTCTAGCATGTATGAGGCCCTGGGTTCAATCCCCAGCACAAAAAATAATACATTTAGGGGCTGGGAAGGTGGCTCAGTGGTAGAGTGCTTGCCTTGCATGCCTGAGGCCCTGGGTTCGATTCCTCAGCACCACATAAGCAAAAAGAAAAAAGCCGGAAGTGGCGCTGTGGCTCAAGTGGTTGAGCTAAAGAGCTGAGGGACAGCGCCCAGGCCCAGAGTTCAGGTCCCATGACCGGACCCAAAAAAAAAAATAATAATACATTTAGACTCTGGCTTGCAGGGTGCAGATTCTTTCATTAATATCTAGACAGATAGATAAATAAATAGACTCATCCATTAATTCATTCAACACAGTTTTACAGAGTACCACTAGTACCTATAACAGGTTCTATCCAGACAGAAAAGAATGAAGAAAAGCCTGTGTTCTCAGACAAGTCCCAGTAAACTACTGTTCTCTAGGACACATGGAAAATTCCTGGGGCCCTTACACCTGCTGCCCAGGGCACCTTTGCCCATCTGCCCAGTATTTACTTTTGCCACACAGATGGTGCACTTCTTGGTGCAGGAGCTCTGCCTCCTTCGTCTGTTCTCTCTGCCTAACATGCAGCGCGGTAGCAGTGGGTGTTCAGAATGAGCATGCAAGGGTGCTTGTCCAGAATTCTTAGTAATGGGAGCATGGACAAGACCGCAAATAGTAGGCCAGATATGCAAATCCTATGCAGCTAGTCTAGTGCATCATACATATACTCCCTTCACATGTTGTTAATAGTTACTTCTCTTTCTTCTTTCCTTGTGGATCCAGCACCAGTGGTTCTGACAGCTCTCTCTCAGATGGCCTCCCTGTTCACCTACTGAACTTAGTGGATGAGGTGAGATGATAACGACTTTTTTTTTGCTGGTCCTGGGGCTTGAACTCTGGGCCTGGACGCTGGCTCTGAACTCTTCAGCTCAAGGCAAGTCCTCTACCACTGAAGCCACAGTGCCAACAGAGACGCATATTGCCATGCCCAACTTATTGTCTGAAGTGTGGTCCCACTAACCTTTTACCCAGGCAGGCCTTGAACAGAGATCCTCCTGAACCAGCTTCTCAAGTAACTGGGAGTACATCTTACTTACAAAAGCCACTTTATGGTAACAACAACAACATAAAAAGCTAACATATCTGTATATGTGTGTGTGCACGCACACATGGATGCACCAATACTGGGGTTTTGTGCTTTCATTCAGCTTTTTCCACTCATAGTTGATGCTCTACCACTTGAACCACAACTTCAGTCCTTCATTTTTCTGGTTTAATGGACATAAGAGTCTCCCAGACTTTTCTGCCCAGGCTGACTTCAAACCTTGACCCTCAGCCCTGTCACTCAGATCCTCCTGAATGACAAGGATTACAGACAAGAGACACTAAGGTGCAGCTAAGTCTAGATGAGCCAAACACTAGATGACCCAGGAGTGTCTCTCCATGACTTTATTCCATACGTCATCTGGTTTCATACTGTGAATAGCAGGTATCTCTTTGGTCGTCACTGCCCCTCTGGCTGTGTGTCTGTAATAGTCCCCATGGCTGTGCGTGTGTGAGTGTGCTGGGAGATGAGGTAGGGGACGCCACTGTGAGGCCATGCTCTGGGCTGGCCTGTGCTGTCCCTGTCACCATGGGGCGAGCAGAGCTGCAGAGGCTCATGACCAGTCTCTCTGCACTTTGCCACACAGTTGAATCAGAAGAAGAAGATGCTAAAGAAGAAAAAAAAGAAGCCACTTCAGACCCGGAAACAGCGAAATGAGCAGTACCAGAAAAATCATTTGATGCGGGAGTTGACGTTACTAGAGGATTCCCCAGTAAGAAAGCCCTTCCTCCTGCTTCTGCTGTCTTCTGCTCACCGTGTCCCACAGAGGGAGCGGGGGCCAGGGGGCTGGGTGGGGCCGAGCTTGCTGTTCTGAGGTGAGATTTCTTCCCTGCAGCCTCTGACCATCTCTGAGCATGTGTCGGCCTCAGCCCCTAACCCTTTGCTCTGGCACAAGTCTGACTTGTGACCACGTCTGGGCTTTCAGAGGAAGGCAGAGGTGCTGCCTCAGCAGCCCGGCATGGTCCAGAGTGACTTGGTTGGGGTTCAGGATGCCTGGAAGTCCCTCTTCCCCCTTGCTCCAAGCTCTCACACCCACCCACCCACCCCAGGGTCTCTGCTTGCTTGCTTGCTTGCTATATTTCTAGTCCTGGGGCTTGGACTCAGGGCCTGGGTGCTGTCCCTGAGCTTCAAAGCTAGCACCCTACCACTTGAGCCACAGTGCCACTTCTGGCTTTTTCTGTGTATGTGGTACTGAGGAATTGAACCCAGGGCTTCATGAATGCTAGGCAAGCACTCTACCACTAAGCCACACCCCCAGCCCTGACTCTCTGCTTTCTAAAGACAGAAAATGACCGCAGAGGTTACAGTTTTGTTACTGGGTAAATTGAATTTTTATGAATGGATCAACTGAAGAATATTTTCCTTTCACCCAATCCTCCTAGGGAACAACGGCAGGGTTTGCTTCTACTCTGCCAAAGCAGTCTACCTTTTTAAAACATATGGAGAATCCCACGGCTTCAACAACGAGAAATGACAGACCAAGGTTCACTGAGGTAATGGCTGTGTCCGACCATTTCTCCCACAGGTTCTCTGATTCCTCCATTAAGCATCTCTCTCCCACATGGGAAGTAGGCTAAATTTATATTGCCCTCACCTAACAGTTCCATCGGACATAAGGGAGCACAAAAAGTGGGGTGTGGGGAGGACACTAACACGGCTTTGGGTTAAAAACCACTGAAGTCTGAGGTTAAGTACTGATATTTGTGCTTTTTTTGGCCATTTCTGGGGCTTGAACTCAGGGCCTGGGCACTGTCTTTGAGCTTCTTTTTGCTCAAGACCAGCACTCTACCACTTGAGCCACAGCTCCACTTCCTCATTTATTTTAGACACAGTTAAGCGGAAGAAATAAAGGCACCTCTCTGGACTCACCAGTGGCCTCCCTGATTCCACCAAAGAATAAAGAGACCATGCAGGTACTTCCCTCGGGGGACACATCTGTGCCAGCAGTTCATTGTCATTCATTTGCAGGTGCATGATGTGATTGGGATGGCGGGTGCCACAGTCCACAGCTTTGCCTTTTCAGATCTCTTCTGCTGCCCAGGCAGACATGTCAGGCACTTTGCACCCTCAAGTTGAAACCACTTCCTTACTATGGGGCACAGCCCAAAAGGTATTGCAGGACCAGAGAAATCTGACCTGGAGCTGAAATTGATCTTTTTTTTTTTCCAGTACTGAGATTTGACTCACTTTTACTAAAGGTTGACACTCTACTACTTGAGCTATACCTCTAGACCTTGTTTTTACTGATTTGTTTGTTTTTTGCCAGTATTGGGGCTTGAACTCAGGGCCTGGGCACTGTCTCTGAGCTGCTTTTGCTCAAGGCTAGAACTCTACCACTTTGGCCACAGTGCCATTTCTGGCTTTTTCTGTTTATGTGGTACTGAGGAATTGAACGCAAGGCATCACGAATGCTAGGCAAGCATTCTACTACTAAGCCATATTGCCTCCTCCACCTCTTCTTCCTCCTCCCCTTCCTCCTTTTCTTCCTCCTCTTTCTCATCTTCCTCCTCCTCTTTCTCTTCTTCCTCCTCCTCCTCCTCCTCATTATTATTATTATTATTATTATTATTATTATTTTGTGCTAGTTCTGACACTTGAACTCAGGGCTTGGTCACTGTCCCTGAGCTAGATCTCTGCCATTAGAGCCTCAGCTCCACTTCTGGCTTGTTGGTGGTCAATTGGAAATAAGACTGTCATAGAGTTTCCTGTCCAGGCTGGCTTTTAACTGTGATCCTCAGATCTCAGCTAATCAAACCTGAGTAGCTAGGATTACAGGTGTGAGCCACCAATACCCAGCCAAATTTTATTTTTCTAAAAAAAGTCCAAATGAATTCATATGTATCTCTATGACAACATCTCTCATGCTTGCTTGCATGTTCTGAAACGTAGGAAAGTGGCTAGTGGCTAGTGAGCCCTCCTTACAGATAGCCCCGCATATGTCTCCAGGAGGGCGGTGCTCAAATGTGTGTAGGTAGAACAGGTGAGTATCAGTGGATTAATTTAGATGAACTAGACACAGGATGGACAGTTCTAAGGTGAAATCTCTGCCATTTTCCCCAGTCAGTTGTTTGGCAATTCCTGGGTGGATGCGCTCATTTACCTAGCAGGGTCTTCTAGAGGACCTGCTGTGTGGGGCCCTAGCCGACGTAAAGACAGGATCTTCTAGAACAGATGACAAGACCTAGTTCACCAGATGCTGCAGAGCAAGGAAGAGAAAGCTTTATGAAATCATATCCAAGAGAAGCATCACAGATGGGTGAATGAGGAGGTGCCCTGTTTCCTCACTCAGCATTCACCTCGCCAAGTCTTTGGGGAACAAAAACAGATCCACAGCAGATGGTGCAGGCTGGGCTGTAAGCACTGCTGTAAAGGAAGCAGTTAAGCACAATGTGCTGAACGCATGGCGTGCCATCTTTATCATTACTGCACTTGCTTGAGATTTCCCGCGGGATAGTTCTCTTATTAGATTCTACAGCCGATCAGATAACAGGGCTGGTCATCGTCAGCGGTGTGGATGCATTGTTTCCTCTTCCTTGGTGTACCATTTGTGGACAGCAGTCTCTCAATTCCTAGGGCAAGTTCAACTGGAGCTCATGGAGTGTGTGACTTTGCTCCACTGACCTCTGCCCCGCACCAGTGGTGACTACTTCAGTATCTGGAGGGGAAAGGCAGGCCTGCTTACCCACTCCTGGTCAGTCTACCCTTAACCTTAACTCTAAATGTCCAAAGTGCAACAGAAAGTAAGCTCACCTCTTGTCTTGTTTGCACAGAACAAGAAGCCAGGCTTTCCACCATCATGCTCTCCAAAGAAAAGCACAAACTCCAGCTTGCCACCAGCTCCGCAACCAGACTGGCTGAAGAGCAAATATTCGGCCACAAGGAGAGGCCGCCCCTCCATGACTACGTACCCGTCCCTGCACATATACACGTACCCATAGGCAGGCCTGGGCTGTGCTCCATGGGCACCTCCTCCGAGGGCTTGGCTTGTGCACACTGCGGAAGCGGGAAATGTATGTGTGCAAAGTGCTCAGATTTGAGGTACCCTGGCACGGCCCTGGTACTTGTGCTGGTGCACATCTTCAGGCGCATACCACGTGAGTTCAGATAGGCCTCCTCTTAGCCAATAGTTATTCTCTCTAAAGTTAGGTGCAAATCAATTATGAAAGACTTTTCAACCTCTTTCAGAAGCATATTATATTTTTTTTAAAAAACACAAAATGTCAATACCTCCAAACGGTAAATGAAAATGTAATGTCATATGTATTATGTTCAACAAGGTTATGTGAATTTTTTTTAACTCAATGATTAAAATTCTCTCTAACCAGATGTTTCTTGTGGTTGGCTAACTGCATATTGTGTGAACTGACCCTTGCTGTCAGCCATTTGTTTCCAGAGGTCCCCGGAGGGACCAAGCCTAGCCTTCTGGCTGCAGCACGGCCTGTTGTGCTGGAGTCACAGTTAAAGAAGGCAGAGAACGCTGGGTGCTGGGGGCTCATGCTTGTAATCCTAGCTACTTGGGAAGTTGAGATCTGAGGATTGGGATTCAAAGCCAGCCCAGGCAGGGAAGACTCTTATCTCCAATTAAACACGAGAAAACCAGAAGTGAGCACAAAAGCTCAGGGACAGGGTCCAGGCCTGAAGTTCAAGCTCCATGACTTACGAGAGAGAGAGAGAAACTCCAAGTACTTGGTTCAAGAGGCAGAGCACCAGCTGGGAGCAAGCTGAGCAAGAGCACAGATCCAACAAGCAAGCAAAAAAGAAAAAAAAAAAAAGCTTCAGCTCATGGAGGCCAAGCCCTAGCTTCTTTTCTTTTTTCTTGTCACATTGGCAAATTAATTTTCTTTGTGCATATATGCCAATACTCCGCACCTTGAGCTCTTCCTTGGCTTTTTTTTTCACAGCTGGTATGCTGTCATTGGAGCTACACCTCCAGTTTCCTACCAGTTTCCTACCACATTGGATTGGAATTTTCTCCTTATCCTGGGGTGTGTGTGTGTTTTGTGATGCTCACACTCAGAGCCTCTTACCTACTAAGCACTTGCACTGTCATGGAGCTACATTCCTAGTCACTTTTGAACTCTTTCAGCTACCTATAGGGTAGTAATTAAACCACAGAGCAAAACAAATTTTATTGCAATCCCAATGTGTGAAACTTCAAGAAAATTGTAGAACACTTTTAGAATTGCCAAGAAATTGAACAGATTCTTCTGAGTTCCCAGCTACTTATGAGGTAGAGGCAGGAAGATCCCAAGTTTGATGCCAACCCAAGCAGTTTACTGAGACTGTATCAAAAGGAAATTTCCCCAAAAGGATTAGCCACAGCAGAAGAATGCTTGTAGAACATATATGACACCCTGAATTCCATCCTTAGCACTGCATAAAATGAAATAAAATCCTTAGTTTTTGGACCTTGTAACCTATTTTGGGTCCTAGAAATATCTGGTATCGGTCAGATGGCTTTTTTCCCTCTGGTTTTGAAAAGTTGACAACACCTCTTGAAAAAGGCATAAACAAATGTGAGTGTGTAAGGCAATGGCAGGAAGCATTTTTTCTAAGTTTTTGATAGAACAGTATAAAAACTTTATAGATACAGGAACAATTTGAGAGCATTCTAATTTTATTCTTATTTTTATCATTGAAACGACAAGAATCTGAGCTGAGTAATTCTAACACTCAGAAAACTGAGAAAGAGAATTACAAATTGGAGGTCACACACATACACCCCCAAGAAAAAGAAATCACCCATCAACCCTTGGCAGTTGGAGGTTTGACTCAGTTGGTAGAGCACCTGGCAATGAGCAAAAGCATCAGGTACTGAGTTCGGGTCCTAGTCTCAGACCAAAAAAGAAAAGAAAAAACTGGAGTCATTCTGGGCTACATATGAGACCCTGTGTCCAAAAAAAAAAAAGTGTAAGAATTGTGGAGACCTGGTACGTGGCCACTCTGAAACTTTCATGTTCATTGATCACAATATTAATTTTCTGTGGCTATAACTTGATGCCAGAGGCCAGCTGATCTGTCATACACAACACACACACACACACACACACACACACATGTTTCTTACAGTTTGGGAGGCTGGCAAGTAGACGATCAAGCATACCTGGTAGGAGGGCCCCTTGCTTGTGGTTCCTCTTTAGAATCCCAAGGAAATACAGAGCACCTCATCGTGAATGAGAACAAGTATGTCAAAGAGAACTTGCTTTTCATTTTATTTTTCTTAGAGAGTAGTTCCTTAATAATTAACTCACCAATCCATTTATGCCCTCCCAAAAAGTCCATCTCTAATCCTAGGCTCCTTAGGGATCTAGTTTCCAATACAAGAGCCTCGGGGGATGCATTCAAACCACACCAACAACTATTGGACAGAAAAAGAAAAAAACACGTAAAAGGATTTGGCTATGGGCTGGGAAGGTGGCTCAGTGGTAGAGCGCTTGCCTTGCATGCCTGAGGCCCTGGGTTCGATTCCTCAGCACCACATAAGCAAAAAGAAAAAAGCCGGAAATGGCATTGTGTCTCAAGTGGTAGAGTGCTAGCCTTGAGCTGAAGAGCTGAGGGACAGCACCCAGGCCCAGAGTTCAGGCCCCACGACTGGACCAAAAAAAAAAATGAATCATCCTGTCTTGAACTCAGAACCCCATTTGTGCTGGGACATCTATCTGCAGCAGCTGAATCTGAACAAGCCGGAAATGGCGTTGTGTCTCAAGTGGTAGAGTGCTAGCCTTGAGCTGAAGAACTGAGGGACAGCACCCATGCCCAGAGTTCAGGTCCCATGACCGGACCCAAAAAAAAAAAAGGATTTGGCTATGCAGAAATAGAGTTGCTAATCTGAGGCTTCCCAAGCTGTTCACAGACTGATTCTGGTTTCACTATGTGGAAGGTTAGAGAGTGGTTTCCAGGTCACAGACTTGGCACCTTCATACAAGATGCCTTTGAATCAAGCTACAAAGCCTCTCCTGTCCTTTCCACAAGAAGACAGACTGAATGGCTTGGCTAACTTTACTTGCACTAAATTCTCCAGAGCCATTTCTCTTTTTTCTTTTTCTTTTCTCCAGTGACAGTTCTGTTCATTTCTTAGTGGAATATTTCCAGCTCATCTCGGTTCAGGCTTGCCAACATCCAACATCTTTACCACTTTTTCTTTGCTCTCAAGCTGCCTGATCAACGAAAAAATGTCCCCAGTTTATTTTCCCTGTGAGTGGGTTCCAGGTTGGCTCTACAAAGCTGAGTCATGTCTATCATTCCCTATGGAATCAGGCTCAGAAAGGGCCTGTGAGTGTATGTTCGCTAACAAAATAAATACCATGGTGTTTAATAAGGATTGAAAGAAAAGGAGATTCCATGGGACGGGTGGAGTGGGTAGGAAGGTGGCTGAGTAGGTAGGGTGCTTGCTGAGCATGCATGAAGCCCTGGGTTTGATTCCTCCGTACCACATAAACAAACGAACAAACAAAACGGAAATGGCACTGTGGCTCAAGTGGTAAAGCCACAAGCGGTAGAGTGCTAGCCTTAAGCAAAAAGAAGCTAAGGGACAGTGCTCAGGCCCTGAGTTCTAGACCAACTTCCAGCACCAGAAGGAAAGGGTAGGGAGAAAAGAAAGAACAAAGGAAAGAGATCCATCGTCCACCGCAGCAGCCACAGCTCTGCATTGCCCCTGGGATATGGACCTCAACAAGGGCCACAAGAGGCTCAAGAATGTGAACAAGCTGAGGCCCAGGCCCCACTCCAGACATGCCAAGCTCACCAAGTTCATGGTGTTCAGATTCAGCTGCTGCAGATAGATGTCCCAGCACAAATGGGGTTCTGAGTTCAAGACAGGATGATTCATTTTTTTTTTTGGTCCAGTCGTGGGGCCTGAACTCTGGGCCTGGGTGCTGTCCCTCAGCTCTTCAGCTCAAGGCTACCACTCTACCACTTGAGCCACAGCGCCACTCCTGGCTTTTTTCTTTTTGCTTATGGGGTGCTGAGGAATCAAACACAGGGCCTCAGGCATGCAAGGCAAGCGCTCTACCACTGAGCCACCTTCCCAGCCCCAAGACAGGATGATTCTTGCCCTGTGCCAGTAGATCACACCTGCAATCCTAGCTACTCAAGAGGCCGAGATCTGAGGATTGCTGCTTCAAAGCCAGCCAGGGCAGGAAAGTCTGTGAGACTCTTTATCTCCAATTAACCACTAGAAAACCAGAAGTGGCTCAAAATGGTAGCGCATGCTCCATTGAGCAAAAATGCTCAGGGAGGGCTGGGAAGGTGGCTCAGTGGTAGAGTGCTTACCTTGCATGCCTGAGGCCCTGGGTTTGATTCCTCAGCACCACATAAGCAAAAAGAAAAAAGTTGGAAGTGGTGCTGTGGCTCAAGTGGTAGAGTGCTAGCCTTGAGCTGAAGAGCTGAGGGACAGCGCCCAGCCCAGAGTTCAGGCCCACGACTGGACCCCCCAAAAAAAAAAAGCTCAGGGACAATGCCCAGGCCCTGAGTTCAAGCTCCACGACTGACAAAAAAAAAAGACTTTGTAGAAATAATTTAATTAATTAAAATTCCACTTTCCTTTCTCCTGCCTGGCTTCACTTCCTCCCCCACTCAGCTCGGACTCCAGGGTCTGGATATAAACGCGCTCTTATCAGCACCCAAGTATTCTCGCCCTCTGTTCTTCTGCCACCACATCCACCTGGTATTTCTCCAGAATTTGGTCAGCCAGCCACCCAAAAACCATCTGTCTTCTCTGCTCCTGTAACTGGGCTTGCAAGCTAGCTGCAGGAAGAGTGGGCCCGAGCCCCCCACATGCATCTCCCGCAGCCGGCACAGTGTCCTCAGCTCCTGAAGCTGAAGCTCCCTCACCTCTCCTCTTTGCTGCTATTTCATGACTTCCCTATGCCTCAAGTCCTCGGCTCCCTCACGACGACCTCCTTCCCCCCAGCAAGCACATTTGCTAGATGTTAGTCATGGCTCACGTCTGAAGTCCCGGCTTCTTGGGAGGCTTTGATCTGAGGATCACTGTTAGAAGACAATTCAAGTACGAAAATCTGTGGCCTCAAGTGGTAGCAAAGATAGTCTTGAGTGAAAAAAGCTGAGTAAGAGCACGAGGCTCTGCGTTTAAGGCCCAGTAAAAGAAAAAGAAACACAAAATCTAGAGTCTGGCATTCAGGCTTCCTGGGTCCAAAACACACCAACTGTATGATCTTAGGACAGTCACCCTCTCAAAGACTTCTTCAGGCCCAGTGCCGGTGGCTCACGCCTGTAATCCTAGCTACTCAAGAGGCTGAGATCTGAGGATCTAGGTTCAAAGCCAGCCTGGGCAGGAAAGTCTTCAAAACTCTTATCTCCAGTTAACCATCAGAAAACCAGAAGTGGTAGAGCGCTTGCCTTGAGCTGAGCTGAAGAGCTCAGGGACAGCGCCCAGGACTGAATTCAAGCTCCATGACCGACAAAAAAAAAAAAAAGATTTCTTCAGTACAATGGGATGACCCATTGAGCATAAGCCACCTTTTGGGGTTATTGTGAAGTGAGAGAGCTGAGTTTAAGTAACTTCTCACAGCCAGCTGGTGCCTTGCTGGGTAGAAGGGGCTTTCCACCCAGCTGGGGGCGGGGGGGGGGGGGGGGGTAGGAGGGGGTGAGCCTAGAGGTGAAAGGGGCCATTCATTGAATTGCAGATGTCATGCTGTTTAGCCTTAGAAGAGCTAAGATTTGGCTTAGAGAGTGCTCTGATTCTGCCCTTATTACCTCCCTAAAAGGTTGGTTTCACTAGTCTCTGAGTAAACTCTTATAGGGAAGGTTTGAGGCCTACTCCCCTGTATGGTAAGGTCTGCTAGTACCTGAGCTACTGCCCATGTAAGATCTGCTTGTGTTAAGGCTTAATCCCCACCTCAAACTTGTGGTTTTTGTCTTTAAAAGCTTTGTTCACGCTTTGTACTGGCTGCAGGTCTTTGAGACAGGAGTTTACCTGCAGATGCCAGTGCGCCAATAAAGACTCCCATTTCAACCTCTCAAAATGTGGCTTTTCAGCCAACTGAGTAGCCTTACAACAGTTGCAGGATAGAACCCAAGAAAGCACAGCCATCACACCATCAGAGCACACAGGAGGTTCTTGGAAACTGTTAGAGGGCTTTGTTTTTTCCTGCCTCTCTTTCCTGTGTTCTTATAGAAAACAGTGTCCGGCTCTGAATTTGTTTCTTTTTATTTCTGGCCAGTCCTGGGGCTTGAACTTGGGCCTAGGCTCTGTCCCTGAGCCTCTCTGTGTTCAAGGCTAGCGCTCTACCTCTTGAGTCACAGCACCACTGCCAGCCTTTTCTGTTTATGTGGTACTGAGGAATCGAACTGAGGGCTTCATGCGTGATAGGCAGGCACTCTCCCACTGAGCCACATTCCCAGCCCTCTCTATCTTTCTTCTTTCCTCTCTCTTCTCTCTCCTCTCCAGCAACTTTCCTGTGGTTTAAAAACATGTAATCCCTGCCCGATACTAGTAACTCATGCCTGTAACCTAGCTAGACAGGAGGCTGAGATCCGAGGATTGCAGTTCAAAGCCAGCTCAGGCAGGAAAATCCCTGAGACTCTTATCTCCAATGAACCACCAGAAAACCAGAAGTGGCGCTGTGGCTCAAAGTGGTAGAGCTCTAGCCTTGAGTGAAAATACTCAGGGACAGCACCCAAATCTTGAGTTCAAGCCTACAACTGACAAAAAGATAAACAAACAAATAAACACTTGGTACTCTGAGTCTCAGCAGAAAAGCTCTGGTAATATAACATGCCTTTGTTGCTTTCTAGGTTTCCATTTCAAGAGCAGATCCTTAATTTTGTTTCTTTCTCTTTTCTTTTCCTTTTTCTTTTTTGAGATAGTCTTGTTGTATACCCCAGGCTAGCCTTGAACTCACAATCCTTTTTGTTCAGCCTCTTTAGTGCTAGGATTATAGGCATGTACCACCATACCCTGCCACAGGTAGAAGCAAGATAACCCATAAGCACCTGCTGTACTTTGTTTTCTGGAAAAGGCGACAATGCTGGCAGGACTCTATAGACATTTTGGTCTAATCTTTCCCCTTCTGTTGCAATACCTGGATACCTTCCAAAAAAAAAAAACGATATAGTATGCTTAGGTCTATATGGATTCCTCCAAACTGGAGAAGAGAATGCTAGTAGCTTCTAGAAGTTAAACCCCAGCCAACAGCCAATAAAGAAATGGGGTCTTCGGTTCTATCACCAAAGGAACTGGATTTGAATTGTACAAACATTCTGAATATGCAGTAGATTCCCTTTGAACCTCAGATAACAATCTAAATGGCCAGAACCTTTCAGCCTCATAAACTCCAGCTAAGAAGTCAGCCAAGTTTGCTGGACTTCTGACCTACTGAACTATGAAGTAATAGATTCATGGGGTTTTGCTTTAGTGCCAGTACTGGGCTTGAACTCAGAGCCTGGCACTCTCATTTTGCTTTTTTTGCTCAAGGCTAGCGCTCTATTGTTTGGCCCATAGCTCCACTTTCAACTTTGAAGTGGTCAATTGGAAATGAAAGTCTCACAGACTTTCCTGCCCGGCCTGCGTTTGAACCTCAACCCACATATCTCAGCCTCCTGAGTAGTTGGAATTCCAGGCCTGAGCCCCTAACACTTGGCAAATTTTTATATTGATTTAAATTTGTAAGATTATAATTTGCTGGGGCTGGGAAGGTGGCTCAGAGGTAGAGCGCTTGCCTTGCATGCATGAGGCCCTGGGTTTGATTCCTCAGCACCACATAAGCAAAAAGAAAAAAGCCAGGAGTGGCGCTGTGGCTCAAGTGGTAGAGCACTAGCCTTGAGCTGAAGAGCTGAGGGACAGCGCCCAGTCCCAGAGTTCAGGCCCCACGACCAGACCAAAAAAAAAAAAAAAAAAGATTATAATTTGCTGGGCACTGGTGGCCCATGAATGTAATCCTCAGGAGGTTGAGATCTGAGGATCATAGTGCAAAGCCAGACCAGGCAGGAAAGTTCGTGAGATTCTTATCTCCAATTAAACACCAGAAAACCAGAAGTGGCAGTGTGGCTCAAGTGGTAGAACACTAGTCTTGAAGAGCTGAGGGACAGTGCCCAGACCCAGATTCAACCATGACTGACAAAAACAAAAACCACAGGGCTGGGAAGGTGACTCAGTGGTAGAGCGCTTGCCTTGCATGCATGAGGCCCTGAGTTCGATTCCTCAGCACCACATAAGCAAAAAGAAAAAAGCCGGAAGTGGCACTGTGGCTCAAGTGGTAGAGCTCTAGCCTTGAGCTGAAGAGCTGAGGGACAGCGCCCAGTCCCAGAGTTCAGGCCCCACGACCAGACCAAAAAAAAAAAAAAAAAAAAGATTATAATTTGCTGGGCACTGGTGGCCCATGAATGTAATCCTCAGGAGGTTGAGATCTGAGGATCATAGTGCAAAGCCAGACCAGGCAGGAAAGTTCGTGAGATTCTTATCTCCAATTAAACACCAGAAAACCAGAAGTGGCAGTGTGGCTCAAGTGGTAGAACACTAGTCTTGAAGAGCTGAGGGACAGTGCCCAGGCCCAGAGTTCAGGCCCCACAACCAGAACCAAAAAAAACAAAAAACAAAAACCACAAAGATTATAATTTGTTATAGCAGCAACAACAACAACCTCAAAACTAATTCAATATCTAACTTTAAAAGCTAGAGATCAAAGTCTAGAGGAGCAGGTGGAAGAAATTTATCAAGTTAGGAACAAACAAAGGAAAAATCTAGATTCATTAGGGAGCAGAGGCAAGGAATACCCGCCACCTGTTAGCTCAATGAGCTGTAATAAATCCTGTCTGTAATACGACAAATCTGTCAGAGTCCAAAGTATTTCAGCAGTTACAGGAGACTCTGATGGGCCAAAGGCCAAAAATGAACAAGGCGGTCACCAGAATAATTTAAAATGCTTTTCTTTGACACGAAATCATTGTCCCTACTTGTGAGATACAATGCAATGTTACTATTCATGTGTGTAATAAATAATCCTTAGCCATGATAGCCCTTTATGTTAAAGGCAAGGTCGGACTAAAAATAGTCACCTATGTCACCTCTAAAGTTTCTTAAGGCAAAGCAGCAGAAGGGATGCAGAGCAGAGGAGCTGTGAGTGCTGCTCACCTACTATACCATGGTTTTCTGACTCTCTGGTCTGGGAGGACAGGCTCTGACCCTGCCAGGCTACTCAGCAGGACTCTCTTCTTTCCAGCTTTTCTCTCATCTTCATCTGCTCTGCTGAAATTATCCTACAGTATCCTGATCATGTGGGGAGGGGTGGGAGTTAAAGTGTTGACTGATCTGGTCAGGAAAATCCCATGGGAAAAAAGATAAATGCACAAAATGAGCAACAATTAATGAGAAATTATAGTGTGTGTGTGTGTGTGTGTGTGTGAATCAAGTCAGTGTACTGGCACAAACCTGTAGTTCCAAGGCACTCAGAAGGCTCAGGTAGGAGACTAGCTTGAGCTCAAGAGCTTAAGATGAGCCTTCATACCCTGAGAGACGGGCAGAGATGGCAATAGGATAATTGCCTTGAAAGTATTAGGCAGCCGGGCATTGGTGGCTCACGCCTGTAATCCTAGCTCTCAGGAGGCTGAGATCTGAGGATCGAGGTTCAAAGCCAGCCTGGACAGCAAAATCCGTGAGACTCTTTATTTCCAATAACCCACTCAGAAAACTGGAAGTGGCGCTATGGCTCAAGTGGTAGAGCGCTAGCCTTGAGCTGAAGAGCTGAGGGACAGCGTTCAAGCCCCAACCCCCCCCCCCAAAAAAAAAGCAGTAGGCAAAGGGCCAGGCAGGATGGTGAATACATAATCCCAGCTTCTTAGAAGGAGGAGTTAAGAGGATCTTAGGCCAAAATTAATCAGGGAACAAGAGTGATATCCTATCTAAAAACAAAGTAAAAACAAAAAAATAAAATAAAAAGTAAAAACAAACTAAAGGCAAGAGGGCTGGATATGTGGCTCACGTGGAGAACTTGAGTTCAAGCCCCAGTATTGTCATTAAAAATAAAATACATAGCCAGGTGCTGGTGGCTCATGCCTGTAATCCTAGCTACTCAGGAAGCTGAGATCTGAGGATCAAGGTTCAAAGCCAGCCTGGGCAGTGAAGTCTGTGAGACTCTTCTCTCCAATTAACCACCAGAAAACTAGAAGTGACCCTGTGGCTCAGTGGTAGAACACTAGCCTTGAGCAAAAGAGCTCAGGAACAGTGTCCAGGCCCTGAGTTCAAGCCCCATGACCAACAAAAATAAAATAAATAGCTCACTAATAGAATACTTGCCTAGCATGCACAGAAACTCTGGGTTCTATCTCTATTAAATAAAAAAGAAACTTTTAAATTGTTTTGAAGAACAAATCTCAAAAGACCACCACCAAGTGTCGATAGTTTTACAGTGGAAATCTACCAAAACTGTAAGAAAACAGATGCTTACAATGCTATTTTTATTTACTTTTTTGCTGATCCTGGGGCTTAAACTCTGGGCTCAAAGCGAGTAATCTACCACTTGAGCCAGAGTTCCACTTCTAGCATTTTGAATAGTTTCTTTCTTTTTTTTTTTTTGGATCCGGTGGTGGGCCCTGAACTCTGGGCCTGGGCACTGTCCCTCAGCTCTTCAGCTCAAGGCTAGCACTCTACCACTTGAGCCACAGCGCCACTTCCAGCTTTTTTCTTTTTGCTTATGTGGTGCTGGGGAATCGAATCCAGGGCCTCATGCATGCAAGGCAAGCGCTCTACCACTGAGCCACCTTCCCAGCCCCTTGAATAGTTTCTTAGAGGTACAAGTCTCACCAAGTTTCCTGCCTGGGCTGGCTTTGAACTATGATTCTGAGATCTCAGCCTCCTGAGTAGCTAGGATTACAAGTGTGAGCCACTGACACCCAGCTTGCAATGCTATTTAATGTGTTCTAAAAGATTGGTGGGGGGTGGGATGCCTAGCTACTCAGGAGACCGAGATCTGAGGATTGTGGTTCAAAGCCAGCCTGGGCAGGCAAGTCGTAAGACTCTTACTTCTAATTAACCACCAGAAAACCAGAAATGGAGTTGTGATTTAAAGTGGTAGAACACTAGTCTTAAGTGAAAGAGCTCAGGAACAGCACCCAGGACCACAGTTCAAGATCCACAACTAACAAATAAATAAATAAAAGTTGACAAAGCCAGGGCACAAAATGAAAATTACACGTGATAAATTTTTGAAATCTCAAATAAAATGGTATCAACTAAGCATAATTGCAATAATGGGCTATACCAAGGAGCCTAATTCTTGGGCCAGGAAGGTGGCTCAGTGGTAGAGTGCTTGCCTTGCATACATGAGGCCATGGGTTCCATTCCTCAGCACCATATAAGCAGAAAAATCCGGAAGTGGTGCTGTGGCTCAAATGGTAGAGCGCTAGCCTTAAGCTAAAGAGCTGAGGGATACCACCCAGGCCCAGAGTTCAGGCCCCATGACTGACAAAAAAAAACCTGTTAAAAAATAGCCTAATTCTTAAGTACAAATGATAGATAGATAGATAGATAGATAGATAGCTATAAGTATAGATTTTTTTTTTTGCCTGTCCTGGGGCTTAAACTCAGGGCCTGGGCACTGTCCCTAAGCCTCTCTGTACTCAAGGCTAATGCTCTACCACTTGAGCCACAGCATCACTTCCAGCTTTTTCCCTTTATGTGATATTGGGGAATTGAACCCAGGGCCTCATGCATGCAAGGTGAACACTCTACCACTAAGCCACATTCCCAGCCCATACTTTATTTTTTACCAGTCCTGGGGCTTGAACTCAGGACCTAGGTACTGTCCCTGAACCTCTTTGTGCTCAAGGCTAGCGCTCTACCACTTGGGCCACAGCACCACTTCTGCTTTTTCTGTTTACGTGGTACTGAGGAATTGAACCCAAGGCTTCATGCATGCTAGGCAAGCACTCTACCACTAAGACACATTCCCAGTCCCCTCCTCCTTTTTCATTTTAAATAAATACTTAAACACACGTTTGAGTAGCAAAGGCTTACAGACTCACAATGTCGGTTATGATTCTCCTTCCATTCAGTAACGGATGCATAGACTCAGGGCATGCATAGACTCAGGGCATGGATAGACGCAGGGCAAATGTGAGCTCAGAGAGCCCCTTTCATAGCTTCTTCCCAGGCCTCTGGAAAATATGCTAATTGAATGTTCCCACACTTTGTGGGTGGGAGTGTGTGGCCTCATGCATGAGCCCTGTCATTGAAAGGCAAAGAATGCTGGTGTCAGTAGCTCAGACTTGTAATCCTGGCTACTCAGGAGGTTGGGATCTGAGGATCGCAGTTCAAAGCCAGCCTGGCAGGAAAGTCTGTGAGACTCTTATTTCCAATAAACCACCAGAAAACAAGAAGTGGCTCAAGTGGTAGAGCGCTCGCCTTGAACTGAAGAGCTGAGGCCTAGAGTTCAAGTCCCATGACTTGAAAAAATATAATAATTTCTGTAATAGCATTGATAGTATAGGTCATGCTGACCAAGTCAAGATTATGTTTTGGGGCTGGGAAGGTGGCTCAGTGGTAGAGTGCTTGTCTTGCATGCATGAGGCCCTGGGTTCAATTCCTCAGCACCACATAAGAAAAAAGCCAGAAGTGGCGCTGTGGCTCAAGTAGTAGAGTGCTAGCCTTGAGCTGAAGAGCTGAGGGACAGTGCCCAGGCCCAGAGTTCAGGCCCCACAACCCGACCCCAAAAAAAAGATTATGTTTTGCTTATGCTCTTGTGACTCAGGGCTATGTTTTGTTTTGGTAACCTTGCTTGCTTGTCTCAGTAGCAAGGCCTTAAGGTGATACCACCACTGCCCTCCAATTGAAGACCATCACCGAGCGGTCCCACTATGGGAAGCCCATTGCTCATCGTTATGTATGATAGTTACCATAAAGAACAAATGAATTTAAAAGTCATATAACCATAACCAAGGAAAATGTGCCAAACCTGCCTTCCATGGCTCGTCTATGTAACTCTGTGTAACCTACCCCTATAAAACCCATCGTACCTGAGCTCAGGGCCGTTCTCCTACTTTCCTGGTAGTGGGAAGCAATCCCTGTGCAGCTGTAATAAAAAGTCCTAGCTCCTTTAACTGAGAATCTTCGAGCATCTTTCTCTCTCTCTCTCTCTCTCTCGTCGTGGGGCTTGAACTCTGGGCCTGGGCGCTGTCCCTCAGCTCTTCAGCTCAAGACTAGCGCTTTACCAATTGAGCCACCGTGCCACTTGCGACTTTTTCTGTTTATGTGATGCTAAGGAATCAAACCCAGGGCCTTATGCATGCAAGGCAAGGACTCTAGCACTGAGCCACCTTCCCAGCCCCTTGGAGTCTCTTTTGAATCCAGGATATTATAAGATAGCAGTTTTGATTATTCATGTGTACGTGTGTATGTGTATGTGTGAGAGAGAGACAGAGTAGTGGAACTTGAACTCAGGGTCTCTCACTCTCACTTAGTTCCCCCCCCAAAACTGGTGCTTTACCACTTGACCAACAACTCCACTTCCTGCTTTTTGCTGAAAAATTGGAAATAAGCGGGTTATGTATTTGTCTGCCAGTGTTGGCTTTGAACTGCCAACCTCAGATCTCAACTTTATGATTAGCTAGGATTACAGGCATGAGCCACCAATGGACTGTTTTATATATTCTTAGGAAGCTTATGAAAGATGAAATGAGCCGGGGAAATGGTAGCTCACACCTGCAATCCCAGCTGCTACTCTAAAGGCTGAGACCTGCAGGTAGCCATTGGAAGCCTTGAGCAAAAAATTCAAGAACAGTGCCCAGATCCTGAAATTAAGCCCGAGGACTTGCAGAAAGAAAAAAAGAAAGGAAGGAAGGAAAGAAGGAAGGAAGGAAGGAAATCAAGAAAGAAAGAAAGAAAGACTGACAGGAGAAAGGCACAAGTTCAGCCAAGGAGAGTTCCTTGTCCTGTTAACTGGATGGCAACATTTGGTCGTTCTTAGACAAAATGAACTTAGCTATGGCAAAGTACACAAGTCCTGCCCCTTTTTCTTCTTCCTCTCATCACCTGAATGTGAGTTGCCAAATGTGACCCATCTTAGGGTCACTGTATTGCACAGTCAGAAAATGCCATTCAATACTTTTCTTTATGGCTTTGAAATGGTGCAGTCCCACTTGGGCAGCTGCACGTTCCGTTCTGTGCCTTCTTCACTTCTCTTACCTACACAATGCAGACTTTGGTTCCCACTCCTCTGCAGATTCTTCCCAAAACTCCATGGGCAGCATCTGTCCAACACCATTGGAACATATACCTGATTGCCCAACCCTTCACCCTTGCAAAAACCTTGTGCCTCTCAGTGTCCAAAGGCAACAGTGGGACAGAGGTAATAGATATTTTTGGCACTACCAATGCATAAAACCAAGAATTAAAAAGGTCATTTATTAAATGGCCTATTTGGTTCAGATCAATGCCTTAAAAAAATCTGGTTGAGGTTAAAAGTAACTTGCTTGGGCTGGCTTACTGAGTGCTTGCCTCGCATGCATGAAGCCCAGGGTTCGATTCTTCAGTACCACATATATAGAAAAAGCTAAAAGTCGGGGCTGGGAAGGTGGCTCGGTGGTAGAGTGCTTGCCTTGCATACATGAGGCCCTGGGTTCAATTCCTCAGCACTACATAAGCAGAAAAAGCCAGACGTGACACTGTGGCTCGAGTTGTAGAGCTCTAGTCTTGAGCTGAAGAGCTGAAGGAAAGCACCCACAACTGACAAAAAAAAAAAAAAAAGCCAGAAGTGGCATTATGGCTCAAGTGGTAGAGTGCTAGCCTTGAGCAAAATATGCTCAGGGACAGTGCCCA
This sequence comes from Dipodomys ordii, assembly GCF_000151885.1. Classification (NCBI taxonomy): domain Eukaryota; kingdom Metazoa; phylum Chordata; class Mammalia; order Rodentia; family Heteromyidae; genus Dipodomys; species Dipodomys ordii. Next base: position 621,603 of record NW_012267341.1, read on the forward strand.
GGCCCTGAGTTCAAGCCCCAGGACTGACAAAAAAAAGAAAATTAACTTGCTTCTTGTAATTCTAAAAGATATTATTTGGGTTTTTCCTTTTTTTGTTTTTTTTTCTCTTTTGATTTTATACATTTTGGGTGTTAAACAGGGTAGTCATAAACATTACAAAGAGGTGATGTGATCCGCCTAAGGTCACAGAGTCAGTAACTGGCAGAGGCAGGATCTGGATTACAGCCATTGGATGATTCCAACGCCCATCTGATCTACAGGCTGCCTCCCAGTGTTTCCTAGTTCTATGCTAAGTACAGGGCAATATTAGCTAAAACTAATATTTGTATTTCAATATAGTTTTTAAAAATCATTCTCTGTGCACAATTTCACTCAAAACTCATAAGAGCCCTAAAAGCCAGGCACTGGTGGTTCATGCCTGTAATCCTAGCTATTCAAAAGACTGATATTTGAGAATCTGGGTCAGAATCTAGCCAGGGCAGAAAAGTCCATGAGACTCTTATCTCCAATTAACCACCAAAAACCCAGAAGTGAAGGTGTGATTCTAGTAGTAGAATGCATGAGGCCCTGAGTTCAAACCCCAAAGCTGGCACAAAATGGCTTGGGGTATGACTTAAATAGTAGAGTTCCTGTCTAAAAGAGAAAGATTCTGAGTACAAACCCAGTACACAGAGAGAGACAGAGAGAGAGACAGAGAGAGACAGAGAGACAGAGAGACAGCAAGAGAAAGAAAGAAAGAGAAAGGAAGGAAGGAAGGAAGGGAGGAAGGGAGGGAAGAAAAGAAAGAAAAAGAGAAAAGGAAGGGAAGGAAGGAAGGAAGGAAGGAAGGAAGGAAGGAAGGAAGCAAGGAAGGAAGGAAGCAAGGAAGGAGAGAGAAAGTTAGGGACTAGGGAAGAAGGGACTTCTAAAAAAGCAACATAAAGCCAGACACCAGTGGCTCACGCCTATAATCCTAACTACTGAGGAGGCTGAGATCTGGGGATCACAGTTCAAAGCCAGCCCAGGAAGGAAACTGTAGGGGGCACTGTGGCTCAAGTGGTAAAATGCTCACAGTGCACTGAAGAGATCAGGGACAGCACGTAGGCCCAGCTTTCAAGCCCCACAACAAAAATAAATAAAGTCTCTGAGAGATAAGTAGTAGTACTCTCTTTTTTTGTGTTGTTTTTTGGGTCCAGTCATGGGGCCTGAACTCTGGGCCTGGATGCTGTCCCTCAGCTCCTCAGTTCAAGGCTAGCGCTCTACCACTTGAGCCACAGTGCCACTTCCGGCTTTTTTCTTTTTTCTGCTTATGTGGTGCTGAGGAATCAAACCCAGGGCCTCATGCATGCAAGGCAAGTGCTCTACCACTGAGCCACCTTCCCAGCCCAGTAGTACTGTCTTAAAGTACAAACCCTGAGAACCAAACAGGATAAATGATAAATGGATACAAAGGAAAAACTAGTCTTTTCTCAATATTTCCTTCTCTGGCCCACACTTGCCTTACCAAGTGTTTATTGGGCCTGGAGGCAGTGAGGAAAACAGTTTTGTTTTGTTTTGTTTTTGGCTAGTCCTGGGGCTTGAACTCAGAGCCTGGGCACCGTCCCTGAACTTCTTTTGTTCAAGGCTAGCACTCTACCACTTGAGCCACAGTGCCACTTCTGGGTTTTTCTGTTTATGTGTACGGAGGAATTGAACCCAGGGCTTTAATGCATGCTAGGCAAGCACTCTACCACTAAGCCACATTCCCAGCCATGGGAAACACACTTTTTCAGTTTGACTTCTAACAGCCTGTAGCCTGGTTGACGCTGAAATATTTGTTCTATTTGTGTAAGAAATATGTACTGAGTACCTAGTAGTTGCCAGACACTGAAATACACATGATGAACTTACATCATCTGTAACATCTGGTTCCTGAACTCACAGAGCTTATATTCCAGTGCAAGAGACAATTGGACAGTGACAGGTATGACAGGGCACTGGATAGGAAATCGAGGGTTAAAGGGGCATTTCTGATTTTTTTTTTGCCAGTCCTGGGGCTTGAACTCAGGGCCTGGGCACTGTCCCTGAGCTTCTTTTGCTCAAGCCACAGTGCCACCTCTGGCTCTTTTCTCCAGAAAAGAGGAACTGAACCCAGGGCTTCATGCATGCTAGGCAAGCACTGTACCACTAGGCCACACTCCCAGCCCCGGGAATATTAACTGGACCAATGCTAGGTGATCAAGCTGTACCTGACTGTACCTGACACCTGACTGTCTGTTGGCCCCTCGAACCAGGGCGTTGAGGACATCCAAAGGGTGAGGAAGAGATCCTCTTTTAATGTTTTTTTTTTCTTGGTCGGTCGTGGGGCTTGAACTCTGGGCCTGTGCGCTGTCCCTGCGCTCTTGATCTCAAGGCAAGCGCCCTACCGCTTGAGCCACAGCGCCACTTCCGGTTTTCTGGTGGTTAAGTGGAGGTAAAAGTTTCTCGGACTTTCCTGTCCCAGGTGGCTTTGAACCGCGATCCTCAGATCTCAGCCTCCTGAGTGGCCAGGATTACAAGCGTGAGCCACCGGCGCCCGGCTCCCTTTCAATGTCCGTTCAGGCCTCCGACCTTGCCTAGGCCGTCAGGGTCACTTCCCGCCCCATTACCACTCCGAGGCGCCTGGCTCTGGACACTTCCGGTCTGCGCACGCGTAAGAGAAACTGTCGTTCCAAGTGGAGGACGCACGTTCCACCGGAAGACGCGTGCGCGTAGAATCCTCGCTCCCTCCCCGCCCCCTACCCGACCCCACCCCACTCCAGCGCTTGCTCGCGAGCGCCTGCCGTTTCTCTGGGCGGGGCAGTAGGCGGAGACTGGGCGTGTGGGGGGTGCGGCGCGCGCCGGTGCGTGCGTGCGTGCGCGCGCTCGCGCCGCGGGCGGGCCAGTGAAGCCGGCGGCCGGGGCACGTGATCGGGGACCGGCTGGGTCGCTTGGTGGCTCGATCTGTCTGTCCGTCCGCGGGTGCCATCATGGCGGACGCGGCCAGTCAAGTGCTCCTGGGCTCCGGTCTCACCATCCTGTCCCAGCCGTTCATGTACGTGAAAGTGCTCATCCAGGTATGAGTCGCCGCCATTCCCTGCCCCGCCGGCGCCCGGTGGGCTCACCCTTCCCCGCGGCGCCCGGGGCCGGCGCCAGCCTCCCCGGGCCTCCATCCGCCCGGGTGATGCCTTCCCTGCCCCGCTGGCCTTTCCCTCCCCGCGGGGACGGTTCCCACCGCCCGGCGGCCGCCGTCGCGGGCCTCCCCGAGCCCTGGCCTCCTCTCCGGGCGGCGAGGCCCGCTCCCTCTCGCGTAGCCAACTGCCACCCTTCCCTGCCCGGCCTCCTCTCAACTTTGTTGTCCCCTTCCCCGAGGCCGATCCTGGCGGGTCGCCACCCAGAGCTGCCCTCCTCACCCCTCCTCAGATGAGCCTTCCCCTCACCCTCCCTTCCCCTCCTCCCTCCCCCTGCCACCGAAAAAGACACACAAATGAAAACCCCAGTGCCAGACGGGAAGTGGTCAGTTGGAGACAAATTGGAAATGATAGGGGAGAGCTAACATTGTCTTCCTTTCCTCACTAGTTAACTGCTGCTGCTGCTCTGTTCAGAGATGTAATTCTTATTTCTATTTTTTTAGCACCCCAATACCTCCAGATACACACACACACACTCACACCCACACACAAGGAACTCATTCAGAAGTGGTAATGAAGTCCAATTTTCTGAAGCGGTCCATTGAGGCTTTCCGGCAGCAGCTCCTGTGGTGTACATGACAATGAAAATCACCTCTGTCCAACCTGGAAATCAGTTCGGCGCAGAGTTTTTCACCGATTTAAGCATGAGCACTCCACTCCCTGATGTCTAGGCTCACCTACCTCTAGTTAGTTTGTAATCTACTGTAAAATAAGCCTTAAATGGTATCTTACATCCACAGCCAAGTAGGCCAGGTTTGAGCTGATGGTACACTTTAGTCTTTTCAACTGCTTTTCTAAGTTAGCCAGTGATGAGCAAGTTCATTTTTTTAGATATTGAGCATTGATTATAATTTGTTCATTGTGCCAAGGAAGGAAAACATGTTTTAAAACTTCTATTTTCTACCTTTCTGTAAAAATTACACAAGACACAGGCAAGAGCTGTATTACTTTTTTTTTTTTTTTTTTTTTGGTGCTGGTTCTGGGACTTGAACTGTGGACCTAGGAGCTGTCCTCGGAGTTTTTTTGTTTTTTGTTTTTTTCCTCCTCAAGGCTAGCACTATTCCTTGTGAGCCACAGCTCCACTTCCAGGTTTTTGGTGGTTGATTGGAGAGTCTCATGGACTTTCCTGCCAGGGCTGGCTTTGAACCACAATCTTCAGATCCTCAGAGTTGTTAGGCTACAGGCATGAGCTACCAAAGCAATCCAGATTATTTGTTTCTGAACTAAGCTGTGTGGACTCAGATTCCATACTACTTTCAAAGCTGTTGTTGTGCTGGGAAGGTGGCTCAGTGGTAGAGCGCTTGCCTTGCATGCATGAGGCCCTGGCTTCGATTCTTCAGCACCACATAAGCAGAAAAAAGCCAGAAGTGACACTGTGGCTCAAGTGGTAGGGTGCTAGCCTTGAGCTTAAGAGCTGAGGGACAGCGCCCAGGCCCCAGAGTTCAGCTCCCACGACCGACAAAAAAAAAAAAAAAAAGCTACTGTAAATAAGTGATTTCAACCTAGAACAAAGCCTTTGATTGGAATGTACTGTGATGTCTAAAACAGAAGTGGCAAGTCTGGGGCCAGATGATGTCTGTCATGGCAGCCGGTATGAACCCACTATTCAGTAGTTCCCCAGGCAACAGATTTTTAGTGACATTCAGAGCTCTTACCTCAACAACTTGAATATCTGTTCTGATTTCACAACATGTATGTTGCCAAGTGTTCCAGAGTTTGATGAAATTCCCAAGTACTCAGTTTTTAAAATAGTTGCTCCAGAAGTGCTTTTAGGGAATTCAGGTGGGAGTTTCAACAGGTTAAAGAATTGTAACAATGGAGACTCAAAAACTGCCCTATAGAAAGTGTGTGGCTCAAATGGTAAAGCACCAGCCTTGAGCTAAAAAGCCTACCAAAGAGCTTGAGGTCCTGAGTTGAAGCTCCAGTACTGGCACCAAAGAAAAACAAAAACAAACTAAAAATCCTGAATATAGGGCTGGGTAGGTGGCTCCGTGGTAGAATGCTTACCTTGCAGGCATGAGGTCCTGGGTTCAAAATTCCTTAGTACCACATAAGCAGAAAAGGCTGGAAGTGGTGCTGTGACTCAACTGGTAGAGTGCTAGCCTTGAGCTGAAGAGCTGAGGGACAGTGCCCAGGCCCAGAGTTCAAGCCCCACGACCAAAAAAATAAATAAAAGCACTCAAAAAAAATCCTGAATATATTTTACAAATAGTAACCATTACTTTTTTTTTTTTATAAAATGGCATTCCCTAAATTGTTAATGACAGTCTGTTCATTTAACCTGAACCTAGCTTGTAATTATTTCCTAAGTGAATTTAGCTCTCCAGACATGTAATTGATGCTGGCTTAGTGGATATCTTTTTTTTTTTTTTTTTGTCGGTCATGGGGTCTGAACTCTGGGCCTGAGCACTGTCCCTCAGCTCTTCAGCTTAAGGCTAGCGCCCTACCACTTGAGCCAAAGCGCCACTTCCAGCTTTTTTTCTTTCTGCTTATGTGGTGCTGAGGAATCAAACCCAGGGCCTCATGCATGCAAGGCAAGCACTCTACCACTGAGCCACCTTCCCAGCCCTGGCTTAGTGGATATCTAAGCCTGACTGATATAGTGGTACACACTTGTAATCCCAGCACTCAGGAGGCTAAGTGAGATGGTAAATTTGAGGCCAGTCTAGGCTACACAGTTAGATTCTTTCTCAAACCTTCCCCCAAGGGGCTGGAAAAGTGGCTCAGTGGTAAAGTGCTTGCCTTGCATGCCTGAGGCCCTGGGTTCGATTCCTCAGCACCACATAAACAAAAAGAAAAAAAGCCAGAAGTGGCACTGTGGCTCAAGTGGTAGAGTGCTAGCCTTGAGCTGAGGGACAGCGCCAGAGTTCAGGCCCCACGACCGGACCAAAAAAAAAAAAAAAAACCTTCCCCCAAAACACACAAAAAAATGTATAAATCTGACTTTTTTTCTTTATTCAGGACCTTCCAACCAAGGCATTCCTGACACTATTGCATAGTTTTGATGTATTCCTTTGCTTTTCAAGGTGGGATATGAGCCTCTTCCTCCAACAATAGGACGAAATATTTTTGGGCGGCAAGTATGTCAGCTTCCTGGTCTCTTTTGTTATGGTAGGTGTCTTTGATTTGTTTGGGATTGGATGATGCAGGGGACTGTTAGGTTGAAGTTACCAAGAAAAAAATGTGTAAAAGGCAATGTTGCCTTGAAATTTCTTTGTAACCATCTCTTTGACCTATACCTTACATCTCTGACTTTGTTCTTAGCTCAGCACATTGCAAGCATCGATGGGAAGCGTGGCTTGTTCACAGGCTTAACTCCAAGACTGTGTTCAGGAGTCCTTGGAACTGTGGTCCATAGCCAAGTTTTACAGGTAAGAGAAAAATCAGTTTATCTTCCCATCTATTTGAGGTGCCTTAAATGCAACCAAACTTAATTTTGGAGAATAATTTGTTCCATTGTTGAGAACAATTTCAAAGATAGATGTATAGCTCTGATCCCTTTCTTTTCTTGGAAAACGCTCTCTCATTATTCTTCCTTGGCAAACAAGGAGTGTTTGTGCAGAAAGAAGTAATTCTCTGAGACGGTCATTTGAGTGGAAGTTAAGTAACTGCACTGATGGGATCACCTGTATAGTTGAGTTTGTTTCTCTGAGAGAAGGAAGAAGCTGATCAAAATATACCCTTTTTTTTCTGACGTTATTCTAATTTTAGGATTAGTAAAACATATTCTATTAAAAACTTTAAAAAAAAATAACAGCTGGGGATATAGTGTGGTGAGAGAGCCTGCCTAGCATATGCAGAGCTCTGGGTTCCATCACTGATACCAGAAAAAAAAATCTGATGTGTTATGTGAAGAGGAAGGAAGGTCTGGGCACTGATTTTTCTTGACTTATTTTGTGGTTATATTTGCTTTTTAATTATAATTACAACATTGTTCATTTCTGTTTTGTGTACTGTTCTACTTATGTGTTCTACTGTGTAAATTTAAAGTTAAAAAAAAAAAATACATGATCAGCCAAGCACTGGTGGCTGAGATCTGAAGATTGCGGTTCAAAGCCAGCCTGGGCAGGGAAGTCCATGAGATTCTTATCTCCAGTAACCACCAGAAAACCAGAAGTGGCCCTGTGTCTCAAAGTGGGAGAATGTTTGCCTTGAGCCTTTGAAGAAGCTGAGGGTCAGGGCCCAGTCCCTGAATTCAAGCCCCATGACCAATGAAACAAAACAAAAAAAAAATGATCAATGGCAGGGTAGCCATTACTTTTTTGTTTGTTTGTTTTGCCAGTCCTGGGGCTTGAACTCAGGGCTTGGGCTCTGTCCCTGAGGCTCTCTACTTAAGGCTAGTGCTCTACCACTTGAGCCACAGCACCACTTCTGGCCTTTTTCTGTTTATGGGGTGCTGAGGAATCAAACCCAGGGCTTCATACATGCTAGGCAAGCACTCTAAGCCACATTCCCAGCCCTAGTGGTTACTTTTGAAAGGAAAAGATTAAGAGGTAGAACTTAAGCTCTGTGCTACTCTAAGAATACATGTAAGCAAAAAAAGGGAAAAGTTTAAGGGTCTATAGAGGCCATTTGCCAGGCCAGTTACTGAATGTGTGTGTCCTACCGACCCGGGGCATAGTTCAATACAAATGCCCAGCTCTTGACAAACATTATATCCTAGTGGTAGACAAGCAGGTAACTTTTTAAAAAAAATCTGTATGTTTGAATATTTATTAAAATGTTCTTGAAAATATCAAGTCAACAATGGTAGGAGGGGACAGGATCTCAGCTCCACCCCTCTCCACAGCTTTCCTGCCCGCACCAGCTGGTAGAGGTTGGCAACATGGAGGATGGAAGTCCTCTACAGGGAAGGTGGCCTGGATGCATTAGTGTGTGTAGTCAGCCAGGGTCCCTCACAGTTTCTGACACATGCTACTCCCTTCTGACTGCCCTCCTCTAAGATGGAGGGCCAGCTGGACACTGAGCAGCCTGTCGTGCACCTGCTGCAGATCCTGGGCTGGTTGCTGGCTTGGACAAGCTATTCGGCGCCCTATTCAAAACTCCCTACCCAAAAGTCTGCAGTGACTACTCCTGATCACTCTTGGTGAAATTGCCAAAGCCTTCATGATCTTGAGTGACAAGCTGAAGGGAACAAGTAGTAGGCTCTGATTTTCACTTTCACACTCTATCAAACCTTCAGCATCTTCAGTCTCTTCCTGGATATGCGTGTCCACACGAGAACCAGGGTTAACACTTCATGCTTCTGTGCCCTGCTGGGCCAGGAAGGCTGTCCCTGACAATGCTGTCCCAGGTCTGGTAATAGAGGCACCTAGTGTGAGGTTGCTGAGCTGTTCCTGGTCCCCTGGACATGCACATGAGCAATCTTCCCGGGGGCCTCTGTGGACCCAGACTTATAAAAAGAGATGTAGGGACTGGGATGTAGCTCAGTGGCAAAGCACTTGCCTAGCAAGTGCAATGTCCTGGATTTGATCCCCAGTACCAAAAAAGAAAAAAAAATACAGTTAAGAGCTGAGAATATGGCTCAGTGGTAGAGTGCTTACCTAGCATGAATGAAGCCCTGGGTTCAATTCCCCAGCACCACATACAGAGAAAAAGCTAGAAGTGGCGCAGTTGTTCAAGTGGTAGAGTGCTAGCCTTAAGCAAAAAGCTAAATGACAGTGCCCAGACCCTGAGTTCAAGCCTGAGGACTAGCAAAAAACAAAAAAGGAAAAGAAATACAGTTAAAAAAGAGATGTAGGAGCTGAAGACAAAGAAGATGCTAATGGATGCAGGATATCAGCCCACAAATGGTCTGCAAATGGACATGTTTCAACGTAGAACCCATAGGGACTTCTGTCTATGATAAATACATGCTCTTGGCTTCTTGAGCTTTTCTGCCCCCAGTTTCAGGATACCCACATAATATGCCTTTTCATGTCCAGACACAGTGGCCCTTCCAACCCTGCCTCGAAGTTAATACACTCATACCCATTGTCCTGCCTTTGGTCACAGCCAGCTGGAAAAGTTCTGGAGTTGCTGGCACCAGTTGTCAGGAATATGTCACACAGTCTGAGTGATGAGGCTTCTGCACTAGGCGTGGGAGAGAGGTTATGGTTGTTAGCGCTCTCTGTCCCCAAGAATGAACTTGAAAGATGGGCTGGGCCCCCATAGCTCACGTGTGCAGTCCTAGCTGCTCCAGGAGGCTGAGACCTAAGAATCACTGTTGGAAGCCAGCAGGGGCAGGAAAATCCATGACAGTCTTTTTTTTTTTTTTTTTAATACTTTACTTCAATGTTTTATCCTCAGTACTCTTTTTTTTTTTTTGTCGGTCATGGGGCTTGCACTCTGGGCCTGGGGGCTGTCCCTCAGCTCTTCAGCTCAAGGCTAGCCACTTTGGCTTTTTCTGCATATGTGGTGCTGAGGAATTGAACCCAGGGCCTCATGCATGCAAGGCAAGCACTCTACCACTGAGCCACCTTCCCAACCTCCATGACAGTCTTATCTCCAATTAAGCACTAAAAAAACAGAAGTGGAGCTGTGGTTCAAGTGCTAGCATACCAACTTGAGGACAAAAGTTCAGGGGCAGTATCCAGGCATTGAGTTCAGGACCAACACACAAAAAAAGAGAGAGATGGGAATTGCAGGAAGAGAAGCTAGAAACACTGAAGAAAGAAGTTTTAAGTCTTCCATGCATATTCAGAGAAGGGAGCAGTCTGGTGTTAATAAGAGCCATGGAGATGCACAGTTGTCCTTGAGGGAAGGGAGAACCACATAAGTTCTGGCCCACACAGATGCCTCTTGCTCAGGATAACCAGACCTCCTATTTATGTTCACAATCCATGGTGTATTAGGTTATTATTTATTTATTTTTGTTGGTTATGGGGCTTGAACTCTGGGCCTGGGCGCTGTCCCTCAGCTCTTCAGCTCTACCACTTGAGCCACAGCACCACTTCTGGCTTTTTCTGTTTTATGTGGTGCTGAAGAATTGAACCCAGGGCCTCATGCATGCAAGGCAAGCACTCTACCACTGAGCCACCTTCCCAACCCCTTTTGTCTTATTTTTTTGCTAGTACTGGGGTTTGAACTCCAGGCCTCAGCATTTGGCTGGTGCTTTACCACTGACCTCCATCATTAAAATATACAGTGTCTAACTGCTGAAGGTTTGTTGTTGGTTTTTTTTTTTTACCTTAAATCATACTAGATTTTACTTTATTTTTTGCTTATGTTCTCAGTCCTCCAGAGCTCATTATTCCTCATCCTCTGGGAACCCATATGTGGCAAAGGCAAATGTCAGTAAAATGTGGATTGTCCTTCTAAAAAATACAAATGAACTGTGAATAGTAGCACTCAGGAGGCTGAAGCAGGAAGATTATAAGAGTTCAAGGCTACCCTGGGCTATATAGCAAGACCCTGTCTCAAAACAGCCAAGCAACAGTGGCTCACACCTGTCATCTAGCTATGCAGGAGGCTGAGATCTGAGGCAGGAAAGTCAGATTCATATCTCCAGTTAACCACCAAAAAGCCAGAAGTGGAGCTATGGCTCAAGTGGTAGAGCAAATCAGCTAAGGAACAGTGCCCAGGCCCTGAGTTTGATCCCTAGTAACAGCACCAAAAAACCCCAAAACATCAACATTCATTTGTTTCTTTGAACCAGCTTTTTAACTTTTTTTTTTTTTGGGTCCGGTCATGGGGCCTAAACTCTGGGCCTGGGCTCTGTCCCTCAGCTCTTCAGCTCAAGGCTAGTGTTCTACCACTTGAGCCACAGCGCCACTTCTGGCTTTTTTCTTTTTGCTTATGTGGTGCTGAGGAATCGAACCCAGGGCCTCAGGCATGCAAGGCAAGCGCTCTACCACTGAGCCACCTTCCCAGCCCCAGCAAATTATAATCTTACAAATTTAAATCAATATAAAAATTTGCCAAGTGTTAGGGGCTCAGGCCCTAGTTATATTTCCTCTTCCATTATAGGCTGGACTTGGTGGTAATCACATTCTCTTCTCTGGAAGAGGAGGATATCTTGCTTGTCTTAGGAACCGATCCAAAAGGAAAATTGAAGGGGTTTTGGCTATCCAAACTTTGCACTGGCTCTGCTTTTTTATGCAGTGAAGAGAGAGTCTTGCCCTAATTTGATATTTGTTCTGCTTTTTCCACAAGAGACTATTTTTCCCAGGCTGTTCTTACCAACTCTTATTTCCTGTTCAATATACATGGTTAGCAAATAATGTTCTAGGATTACATTTTTCTTCCTTTGTTGGAGGTGGCTTTGTTGTGGTTTATTTGTGGGATCTTGGCTCTGCTAAAGAGGCACTCTGTCATGCATCTACATCTTTCCCTTTTCTTCCATTGATTGATTGATTGATTGATTTTGTCAGTCCTGGGGCTTGAACTCAGGGCCTGGGTACTGTCCCTGAGCTTCTTTTTGCTCAAGGCTAGCAGTCTGCCACTTGAGAGCCACAGTGCCACTTCTGGCTTCTTCTGTTTGTGTGGTACTGAGGAACCAAACCCAGGGCTTTATGTATGCTAAGCAAGCACTCTACCACTAAGCCACATTCCCAGCCTCTTTTCTTCATTTTAAATAAGAGGTTTTTTTGGGGGGGTCCAGTCGTGGGCCTGAACTCGGCCTGGGCGCTGTCTCTCAGCTCTTCAGCTCAAGGCTAGCGCTCTACCACTTGAGCCACAGTGCCACTTCCAGCTTTTTTTTTCTTTTTGCTTATGTGGTGCTGAGGAATCAAACCCAGGGCTTCATGCATGCAACGTAAGCACTCTACTACTGAGCCACTTTCCCAGCCCCAAATGAGAGTTTTTATGAGTATTTGCTTACTCCTGTTGTCGACTATTTTTGAACTTTGCAATAAAATCTCAGAGACAGGTGGGTATGAGTGGCTCATGCCTACAATCCAAACTACTCAGGCAGCTGAGATCTGAGGATCATAGTTTTAAGAAACAAGGACCATGATAGTCTTACCTCTAAGTGGAGCTGTGGCCCAAGTGGTAGAGCATCAGCCTTCAGCAAAAAAGCTAAGGGAGGGATACCCACGCCAGAATTCCTCTCTCTTCACAAAGCCTGTTCCCACTTATACTTCTGCTTTCTGCCTTTTGCTTCTAAATAAACTTACTCTTCCTATTTAAAAAAAAAATGGTAGCACCCAAGTACTGAGTTTTAAGCTCCAGTATGGTGCACACACATGCATGCACACATATATATACAACCACACAGGAAAAATCCCGACTTTTATTTCCAATTGATTATTTAGAAATAGAAACAAGTGGGAAGGCTGGAGACTCAAGTAGCAGACCACTTGACTGCCAAGCACAGGGCCTGAGTTAAGACCCATGTGCTCCCCGAAGATATTACAGATTTGCAGGAAAAAATTCAGCAGTTTTCTGCCAAAAGAGTGTTGGGTTTTTTTTCCTCCCATATAATACGTAATATCCCTAACAATCCTTTCTTCTGGTTTCTTTTGTAGCACTATCAGGACCTGGACAAACCTGAGGTACGTTGAAGATGATTTCTAGGCATGAGTTCCTTTCTTTTGCAAAGTTACTACTATTTGGACCTCTTTAGGAAAAGCCAGATACTTTCTTTTTCATTGCAGTGGCGTGTTGGCTTATAAGGTAGCCACCAATTGGAACAGTTCAATTTAAACACACCAAAATCTTTTTCTTTGATTTTTACTTCTAGGATTCAGGAATTGGAAGTTTTCATAGAGAAGGCTCATGTTCCTTTGACCGAGTTATCAAAGAGGTAAGAAATGTATTCTTTATTATTTTCCTGGTGTTAGAACTGTGGACCCCTGATTAGGAGACCTGTATTTCCATGTATGAACTTTGAACTGGACTTTTTTGCCAAGTGTGGTAGCACATGCCTGCAATCACAGCACTCAGGATAGCATTCCAGCTTTTAGGCTGCAGAGGCAGACCAGACTGGGATACATAGTGAAATCCTGTCTTAAAAAAAAAAATCAAGCCAGGTGCCAGTGGCTGAGATCTGAGTGGCCAGAAGACTGAGATCTGAGGATTATGGTTTGGAATCGGCCTAACCAGACAAATCCTTGAGACACTTATCTGCAATTAACTGGCAGAAATCCAGAAATGAAGGCATTGTGCAAGTAGCAAAAGCACCAACTATAAGCAAAAAAGCAGCAAGAGCTGAAGGCCCTGAGTTCAAACCCTAGTACTGGCTTAATTAATTAATTATGAGGCTTTTCTATGTGCATAACCTGTCAGAGAGGAGCAGTCCTTGCTGTTTGGAGTAAATAAGTCCAATTCAGAGAAACTCATTTTGCCCATTTAACCTTTAAAACAGAAGAGGTTTTTACTAAAGGTTGTGTTTTTGTTTTTTATTTAATTGTTTTATCATATGGGAGATTAAAGCCAAGATCTTTCACTTGGTAGGCAAATAATTTACCACTTGAGCTATCTATGCCTTTAGGTTTAAAAACCTTAAGCACAGAAGTGTTAGAAGAGCAGCCAGGCTTTTTACACATTAGATATTTTTCCAGAAACAATTTCTTTTTTGGGGGGGGGTCCTGGTCGTGGGGTCTGAACTCGGGGCCTGGGTGCTGTCCCTCAGCTCTTCAGCTCAAGGCTAGCGCTCTACCACTTGAGCCACTGTGCCACTTCTGGCTTTTTTCTTTTTGCTTATGTGGTGCTGAGGAATCGAACCCAGGACCCTCATGCATGCAAGGCAAGCGCTCTACCACTGAGCCACCTTCCCAGCCCCCAGAAACACTTTCTTTTTATTGTAACTCTTTAATAATTTCCTTACTCATCCCTCTGCACGGCCATCTTCTGCAGTTTTCAGAACCACCCTTGAACTAGGGTGTGGCTCAGTAGTAGAATACTTTCTTAGTGGGCACAAGGGTTTGAGTTCCATCCGGACTCACTATTCCCAGAACCACTCTTAGTCTTCACATTTTATACCTTTGTGTGTTCACACACATGTAGGTACAAAGTTCATTAAAAAGTAGAGATACAGGGGTTGGAGGTATGGCTTAGTTTGTAGAGTGCTAACCCATGAGCCAAAGCAGCAGGTACTAAGGTACTAACTGGTCTTGGGCCTGAAAAAAAAGAAAAGTAGGGATACAAAGCTGGGCTTAGTGACATGCATCTGCTGCTAGTCCTAGCTATTCAGGAAACTGAAGCAAAATGATCACTGGAAACCAGGTGCCGCCAGTGGCCCACACCTGTATTTCTAGCTGCTCAGGAGGCTGAGATCTGAGGATCACAGATCAAAGCCAGCCTAGGCAGGAAAGTCTATGAGACTCCTTTATCTCCAATAAATACACTTCTCAGAAAAAGCCAGAAGTGATGCTGTAGCTCAGTGGCAAAGTGCTAGTCTTGAGCAAAAGAAGCTCAGGGTCACCAACGGGGTGGTGTTCAAGTCCCATGACAGGCAAAAAAAAGATTACTTGAAGCCACTGGTGGCTCACACCTGTAATCCTAGCTACTCAGGAAGCTGAGATCTGAGGATCACATTCAAAGCCAGCCTGGGCAGGAAACTCTGTGAGACTTTTATTTCCAATTACTCAAAAATTGGAAGTGGAGCTGTGGCTTAAAGTGGTAGAGCGCTAGCACTTGAACAAAAGAGCTCAGGGACGGCTCCCAGGCCCTGAGTTCACATCCCATGACCAAACACTTGAGCCCAGGAGATTGAGGTCAACCTGAGCATTGAGACTTGGTCTCCAGCCTCTTACCCCCTCAAAAAGAATAGAAGCACAGATATAGTAATATTAATTTTTTTATTTTATCTTTTTTTTGGTAGTCGTGGGGCTTGAACTTGGCCTGGGTACTGTCCCTGAGCTCTTCAGCTCAAGGTGAGTGCTCTCCCACTTGAGCCACAACACCACTACCAGTTTTCTGGTGGTCAGTTGGAGATGAGTCTTGCAGACTTTCCTGCTTGGGCTGGCTTTGACCATGATCCTCAGATCTCAGCCTCCTGAGTAGGATTACAGACCTGAGCCAAGAGTGCCTGGCTTTAAGTGTGTGTATGTCTGTGTCTGTGTGTGTCTGTGTCTGTGTGTGTGTCCCAGTTCTAGTGTTTGAATTCAGAACCTGGGTACTGTCCCTTAGCTTTTTCCTCAAGACTGGCTCTGTACCACTTGAGCCTCAGCGGCACTTGGGGTTTTTTGGTGATCAGTTGGAGATAAGAGCCTCATGGACTTTTCTGTCTTGGCTGGCTTTGAACTTTGACACTCAGATGCCTCCTGAGAGTAGGTAGGATTACAGGTGTGAGCCACCTACACCTGACTTGTGTTTTAATTTCAGTTAGCCCATCCTGTTTCACAGTATCCTCTCAGAGTTACCATTAGTATGGGTGTGAGAAGTTTCTTAACTGATAGGCTACAGTGTTTAACTACAATCTGAATGTCAGCTACATTTGCAACCCCAGTACCTGCTTTTTAAAATCACAACCCAGTGTTGTGATTTAATTTTTCTTATTTCCTCTTTACAGAGTCCTAGACTAGTAAAATAAACTAGGGCCAGCACAGCAACTCTAAAGCCTGCTTAGATACAAAGTTGTGCTCTCAAATCAGAATTGTTTTATTCTTCCTAAAATGTTGGGACAGTTTACATAGAGCAGGGCATTTGACCTCAGCATCAGAATCTCTGAAATCACTCACAGTGAGGGAGCAATTTAAAAATCTATATACAAACACAGTTTGATTCAGCTGGTGATTCTGTTTCTTAGCTTTTTTGTTGTATGTGTGAAATTGAGAAAATGACAGAAATCTCCTTTGTAAAAAGGTTTCAGAAGGTAAGAGGTGGCAGGGGCTGGGAGGGTGGCTCTTGCCTTGCATGCATGAGGCCCTGGGTTCAATTCCTCAGCACCACATAAACAGAAAAAGCCAGAAGTGGTGCTCTGGCTCAAGTGGTAGAGCACTAGCCTTGACACCTGAGGGACAGTGCCCAGGCCTAGAGTTCAGGCCCCACGACCGACCAAATAAAATTAAGAGATGACAAACACAAATTCACCCTGACTACAACCCTGAGGTGACTACTGGTAACATATTGAAGTGTGTTTATGGAAAAGCATTTCCCACAGATTAGGATGAAGTCAGACACCCATTGTTCACACCTATAATCTTAGTTTCTGAGGAGACTGAAATCTGGAGAATCCCAGTTTGGAGCCTGGGTGAAGCCAATATAGACAGAAAAATCCCAAGAGATTCAAACTCTAAATTAAGCAGCAAAAAACTGGGCTGTAAGCATAGATCAAGTGACAACACACAAACTAAGAAAGTCTGAGTTCAAACTCGGAACTGGAAAAAAAAAATAAAAGGTTAGGATAATACTGTTGATATTGGTCTTTGTAACCTGCTATCTGAATCTGAATATTATTTTACAAAATTGTCTGTGTCTTTGACAGTTACAAGGTTTAGTTGTGCATTGAGGTTTTTGTTTTTTTTTTTGCTTACGTGGTGCTGAGGAATTGAACCCAGGGCCTCAGGCATGCAAGGCAAGCGCTCTACCACTGAGACACCTTCCCAGCCCAAGTTTTTTTTTAAAAAAACAAAACGGGGAACAATATTACATTGTGTCCCATTCAAGCTCTTCTTCCTGACACCAAATCAGGAGGTCTGTGGCCACCAATATCCACACACATTCCTTCTCATAGGAATTGTTTTTTTCTTTTGTCTGTTGTGAGGCCTGAACCCTGGGCCTGGGCACTGTCCCTCAGCTCTTTAGCTCAAGGCTAGCACTCTACCACTTGAGCCACAGCACCACTTCCGACTTTTTCTGCTTATGTGGTGCTGAGGAATCGAACCCAGGGCCTCATGCATGCAAGGCAAGCACTCTGCCACTGAGCCACTTTCCCAGCCCCTCTCATAGGAATTTGAATGTCATTTATTTAGATTTCAGAAATGTGTGTTGCTTGTTCCTAGACAACTCGAGAGATGATCGCTCGTTCTGCTGCTACCCTCATTACACATCCCTTCCATGGTATGTTTGCAGTTGATAACTGGATATAATTTGTTTTCTTTTATAACTTGATCTCTCCTGGCCACTTAGATGAGCAAATGTGAAAGTTGACTGAAGTGCTTTGCCTGCATGGTTTCTGTGTGCTTGTTTTGGCTTTTCTCCAGTTTTTCCAAATAGCCAGTGTTTTTAGGGCTATCAAAATATACTTTTTTTTTTATTGTGAAAATACTGTACAGAGGGGTTACAATTACATGGGCAAGATAATGAGTACATTTCTTATCAAGCAGTGTAGCCTTCTCCTCAAAATACACTTTTAAGATCTTTTTCTCTGTGTTCTACAGTGATCACTCTGAGATCTATGATACAATTCATTGGCAGAGAATCGAAGTACTGGTAAGTGGCTTGTTTTTAAATACGGATAACTGTTGAAACAAAATAGTAAATTATTACTACGTTATATTTTCATGAATCTTAGCATTTACAGAACAAGTTTATGCATGATGTATCATTTGATCTGCACCAAAACAAAAGAACATAAAAAAATAAGTCCAGGTGGGGTTGGTCTGCCCACAACCACAGATGAAATTGCACAGCCACTGAATCCAAGTTCAGCTTGAACTCTGTATACTCCATCCTTAGAAGTTAATTTCTTCACTTTCTTTGAATTTAACT
The DNA here is from genome assembly GCF_000151885.1 of Dipodomys ordii. Taxonomy (NCBI): domain Eukaryota; kingdom Metazoa; phylum Chordata; class Mammalia; order Rodentia; family Heteromyidae; genus Dipodomys; species Dipodomys ordii. The sequence continues at coordinate 639,344 of NW_012267341.1, forward strand.
ATCTTTTGTGTGAGAGGCTGCTAGGATAATGTAAAGGATGCTGGAGGGCATAAATTAGACAGTGTCAAAGTGGTTACTGAAATTACTTTTTTTTTTTAATTTTATTTTATTTTATTTGTGAACATACTGTACAGAGGGGTTACAATTACATGGGCAGGATAATGCGTACATTTCTTACCAAGCATTGCAGCCTCCTCCTTTGGTTTACCCCTCACATCCCTTCCCAGCCTCCCCCCTTCCCCCTGAAATTACTTTTTTATAGCACCCAAATGATTTTAATGTATTTTTCTTTTCCTTCTATGTGTTTAGTGGACTCTGTGACTCCATATTAACCATCTATCGGGAAGAGGGCATACTGGGATTTTTTGCGTGAGTAAAATGTTGATTTATCTGTATGTGAGTAGAAAATGAGTAATTCTTGGGGGAAATGTCCTCTCTGGGTTTATTACATTTTAAGCTCCTTTTAGAACCCTCTGACTTAAAGTTACTGTCAAGATCCCAAACCTTTGCTTTCCTACATATATAAAGTGTTTTGGGGGGATTTTTTGGCAGTACTAGGGTTTAAAGTCAGTATCTTTCACTAGGTAGACAGGTACTGTACCACTTGAACCACAGTCCTCAGTTCTAAAAATTTTAGAAATGAGTTGGTCGGTTAGTTTTTGTTTTGCTAGTCCTGGCTTGAACTGAGGCCCTAGACACCGTTCCTGAGTTTTTTCAGCTCAAAACTAGTGCTGTACTTGACACAGCTCCTCTTCTGGCTTTTTTTGACAATTCATTGGAGATAAGAGTCTCATAGGCTTTTCTGCCGAGGCTGGCTTTGAACCTCAATCTCCTTAGATCTTCGCCTCCTGACTAGCTAGAATTACAGGTGTGAGCCACCAGTGCCTGGCATTTTATTTGTTGTTGTTTTTTAATCAATAAGTTAATTTGAAGTTTTCTCATCGTAAGTTCCCAATTGCATAATGAAAAAAGTTGATTTTTGAAAAATGGGGAAATTATGATGTGTATTTTCCTCATTCTAAGAGACCGTATTTTGCAGTGTTTGAATTTATGTTAGTAGAATTTAACTCATACATTCATTCTACTAGCAAAGACTTTGTGTTATTATTAAGCACATGGTCCTTTTCACTTTTCAGAGAGTATCTACTTAATCTTATTTTTGAATGCCTGTATAGTGCCTTGAACTCTGGTCCTAGGCACTGTCCCTTAGCACATTTTGCTCAAGCACTCTACAACTTGAGCCACAGATTACTTACAGCTTTTTGGTAGTCCATTGGAGATAAGGCTTTCCTGCCTGGGCTGGCTTCAAACCTCAGTCCTCAGATCTCAGCCTCCTGAGATCTAGGATTACAGATGTAAGCCACTGGCACCAACTGGAAACATGTTTTTGATATCTTTCATCTATATCTATTTGGAACATCCTCACTTGGTAATTTTTCTCATTTTCTTCCCTGCCAAGTTTGAATAGCAAATGGCCTAGTGAACACATATGTTGCAGGCACCTCTTTCCTTGTTATTGCTAGTAAGAAGGACTGTTGGCCAAATTCAGAGGGGTATGTAGCCAACTTGTATTTTAATTTATTATTATTTTTTTTGGTCGATTGTGGGGCTTGAACTCTGGGCCTGGGCGCTGTCCCTCAGCTCTTCAGCTCAAGGCAAGCGCTCTACCACTTGAGCTA
>NW_012267341.1:641072-661305 GCF_000151885.1 Dipodomys ordii
AGCGCTCTACCACTTGAGCTACAGCGCCACTTCCGGTTTTCTGGTGGTTTATTGGAGATAGGAGTCTCACGGACTCTCCTGCCCAGGCTGGCTTTGAACCGCGATCCTCAGATCTCAGCTTCCTGAGTAGCTAGGATTACAGGCGTGAGCCACCAGCGCCCGGCGAACTTGTATTTTTAAAATGGGAGCAAATGTCATTTGAGGTTAGCCTCCAATATAGCTGTGTTAACCATACTGAACTAGGTATAGGGCTAGATTCTGGGGATTCATGTCTTTTCATTGCCCTTATTCAAAGGCAATGAAATCTCTTAATTCGGAGAACTGTTTGTATTGTGTGGCTTGTCCTTTAATGATCATATTATTGATTCTTGTTTTTATTGTGTCTTCATGCAGGGGTCTCATTCCTCGCCTCCTAGGTGACATCATTTCTCTGTGGCTCTGTAACTCCCTGGCCTACCTCGTCAACACCTATGCACTCGACAGTGGGGTAGGTGGTGACCTTGGTGAGATGCACTAGTGTGGGCTTTTCCTTTTTTTTTTTTTTTTATTCACTTGGCAGTCTTTTTAGAAGTCAGACCACAATTTGTAATATGCTAAACAGAGCATTGTTTGGCCTACAGTTATCAGTTGATTTTTTTCAAAGCCTGACCGTACTGTGTATCATAGAGGAGTGCCATCATTCCCTAAGGTGTGACTGCATTTTCCCAAGAGACGCAGCCCTGTCACTCACGGTGGGCGGCTTCAAGATCACTTTTTTGGGGGCCAGTCCTGGGGCTTGAATTGACGCCTGGCACAGTCCCTGAGCTTTCTTTTGCTCAAGGCTAGCACTCTACTACTTGAACCACAGCACCACTTCCAGCTTTTTCTGTTTATGTGGTACTGAAGAATCAAACCCAGGGCTTCATGCATGCTAGGCAAGCACTCTACCATTAAGCCACATTCCCAGCCAGCCCTCAAGATCACTTTTCTTTTTTTTTTTTGTCGGTCGTGGGGCTTGAACTCTGGGCCTGGACGCTGTCCCTCAGCTCTTCAGCTCAGGGCTAGTGCTCTACCACTTGAGCCACAGCACCACTTCTGGCTTTTTTCCACTAATGTGGTAATAAGGAATCGACCCTAGGGCCTCATGCATGCAAGGCAAGCACTCTACCACTGAGCCACCTTCCCAGCCCTCAAGATCACTTTTTTTTTTTTTTTTTTTTTGGTTGGTCATGGGGCTTGAACTCTGGGCCTGGGCGCTGTCCCTCAGCTCTTCAGCTCAAGGCAAGTGCTCTATCACTTGAGCTACAGCGCCACTTCCGGTTTTCTAGTGGTTTATTGGAGATAGGAATCTCACGGTCTTTCCTGCCCAGCCTGGCTTTGAACTGCAATCCTCAGATCTTAGCCTCCTGAGTAGCTAGGATTACAGGCATGAGCCACCCGTGCCCGGCTTCAAGATCACTTTTTTATTGATCCCTAATTTTACAGCATACAGTGAAGCAGAGGACAGTTACACAGTGTCTCCAGAGTTTTCTGTGTTATCTGGAATGTTAGGACACTCCTGTATTGGTCTTTGTAGAAACATCAGCCTGAGAGGTTTCAAGTCAACCTTTCCTAGAAGTTGTTTCCCTTGTTTCAGCAGTGTGGGGTATCTTTGTACATAGGCAACTCCATCACAAGGTGGAATATTGAACACACCAAGGAGTGTGAGTATAGTGATCGAACTTTGCCACAGCATCTTTCACAAAGCGAGCTCTATACAGAAAGTGAATTGTACCTTGGATGTACTATAAGCAAAAGTTTCCAGGAAATGGAAACAGTTTTCTGATCTAGGGCTTACTACTCTTGTTTTTGAAATAATGAGACTATAAGATATATTGGTATGCTTGTGAGCAATTCATTTACTATCAGCTTAATGTTTTGGTTTATTCTGATAAGCTCTTTTCCTGTTTTAGGTTTCTACCATGAATGAAATGAAAAGTTATTCCCAAGCTGTCACAGGAGTAAGTTTTTTTTATAATCTTCTTATTAACCTAGGAATAGTTTTGTTTTGTTTTTCGTTTAAACCAGGCCTGTTTGATCATTGCCTTAAAGCCAGCAGATGTCCCGCTGGACAGCTCCCTCACATTTGTTAATGTTTATCAGAGGTAAGATAATGCAGTTGATGTCTCACTGCATCAATACAGCCCACCTGGTTTGGTGCTGTTTGGCTTTCCAAGGGGATGTGTGAGCCACTATCCTGCTCATCCACTCCAGACAACTTCACCCTCTTTAATCTCTGGAGTCTTGGCAGTAGTTGACTAGTTTACTTTTATTTTTTTCTTTTGCCTGTACTGGGGCTTGAACTCAGGAGCTTGCTCTCCCCCTTGGCTCTTTCTGCTCACGGCTGACGCAGTACCACTTGAGCCACACATCCACTTCTAGCTTTTTGCTGGTTAGTTGGAAATGAGTCCTGTGGCCTTCTCTGCTTAGACTGGTTCTGAAACACACGCCTCAGAGCATAGCTTCCTGAGTAACTAGGATTATAGGTGTGAGCCACTAGCATTCAGTTTGGGGTTTCTGTTGTTGTTTGTGGTAGGCTTTGTTGTTGTTTTTGTTTTTATTTGAGGCAGGGTCTCACTGTGTTGCCCAGACTGATATTTATTTGTTTAGTGCCAGTCCTGGGGCTTGAACTCAGAGCCCAGGTGCTGTTTCTGAGCTGCTTTTTTTCTTTATTCTTTTTTTTTTTTTTTAATTGTGAAAATACTGTACAGAGGGGTTACAATTACATGGGTAAGATAATGAGCACATTTTTTTTTTTTTTTGGTTGGTCGTGGGACTTGAACTCTGGGCTTGGGCACTGTCCCTCAGCTCAAGGCGAGCGCTCTACCACTTGAGCTACAGCGCCACTTCCGGTTTTCTGGTGGTTTATTGGAGATAGGAGTCTCACGGTCTTTCCTGCCCGGGCTGGCTTTGAACCTCGATTCTCAGATCTCAGCCTCCTGAGTAGCTAGGATTACAGGCGTGAGCCACCGGCGCCCGGCCAATGAGCGCATTTCTTATCAAGCATGGTAGCCTCCTCCTTTGTTTCCCCTTCCCATCCCTTCGTATCCCCCCCATCCCCCCCACCAAAGTTGTAAAGTTCAACATAACGACTTGTAATCTCATTGTTGCAGTACGTCTTTCTGTATCCCTGTTTTAACGATTTGTTTTTTCCCTTCCCCTCCACATATACCAACATCATATATAGTGAGAGCAGGGATTATACCATGGGGGAGGGATATACAAAATAACAAAGATATAATCTTATATATATGTTAGAAAATTGCATGAAAGATCTTTTTTTTTTTATTTTTTGTCAGTCGTGGGGCTTGAGCTCTAGGCCTGGGAGCTGTCCCTGAGCAAGCAATGCAGCTCAAGGCTCATTGAGCTGATTTTTTTTTTTGGTCTGGTTGTGGGGCATGAACTCTGGGCCTAGATGCTGTCCCTCAGCTCTTCAGCTCAAGGCTAGCGCTCTACCACTTGAGCCACAGCACCACTTCCAGCTTTTTTCTTTTTGCTTATGTGGTTCTGAGGAATCAACCCCAGGGCCTCATGCATGTAAGGGACAAGCACTCTACCACTGAGCCACCTTCCCAGCCCTCATTGAGCTGATTTGTTTACCTCAGGGATAGAGCTCTATCATTTGAGCCATAGCTCTATGTCCAATTAATTTTTGCAGTTTATTGGAGATAATAGTCTCATGGACTTTCTGCCCTGGCTGGCTTCAAACAATGATCCTCAGAACTCAGCCTCCTAAGTAGCTAGGATTACAGACATGAGCCACTGGCGCCCAGCAGACCCTAGCTGATTTATTTTTGGGGGGTGGGAGGTAATGGGGCTTGAACTCAGTGCCTAAGTGCTGTCCCTGAGCTTTTCTGCTCAAACTAGGACTCTACCACAGCTATAGTTTGAGTTTTCTGGTGGTTAATTGTAGAAAAGAGTATCAAGGACTTTCTTTTTTTTTTTCTTTTTGGCCAGTCTAGGGCTTGAAATTGGGGCCTGGGCACTGTCCCTCAGCTCTTCAGCACTCTTACCACTTGAGCCACAGTGTCATTTCCGGTTTTTCTGGTGGTTTATTGGAGATAAGAGTCTCTCAAATTTTCCTGCCCGGGCTGGCTTTGAACTGCAATCCTCAGATCTCAGGCTCCTGAGTAGTTAGGATTACAGGCATGAGCCCCTAGCACCTGGCCCTCCAACTGATTTTTTGTTTTTGTTTTTGTTTTTTTTTGATCCGATCGTGGGGCCTGAACTCTGGGCCTGGGCACTGTCCCTTAGCTCTTTAGCTCAAGGCTTAGCACTCTACCACTTGAGCCACAACGCCACTTCCGGCTTTTTTTTTTGCTTATGTTGTGCTGAGGACTCAAACCCAGGGCCTCAGGCATGCAAGGCAAACACTCTACCACTGAGCCACCTTCCCAGCCCCTCCAACTGATTTTTAACTTAAGTAAACTTACCTCTGCCTTCTAAGTTGCTGGGATGATGAGCACATGCTACCAAACCTAGCCAGTAGTTGACTTTTCATTTCCATCGTCTTTGAAGGATGTTTATGCTTGTTTATGCTGTTATTTTCATCAGAAGTATTTTGAAATGTTTTATTTGTTTTTGTTTTTGTTTTTTGGGTCCAGTCATGGGGCCTGAACTCTGGGCCTGGGCGCTGTCCCTCAGCTCTTCAGCTCAAGGCTAGAGCTCTACCACTTGAGCCACAGCACCACTTCCGGCTTTTTTCTTTTTGCTTATGTGGTGCTGAGGAATCGAACCCAGGGCCTCATGCATGCAAGGCAAGCGCTCTACCACTGAGCCACCTTCGCAGCCCCTTGAAATGTTTTATTTGTATGTTACACTTTTTCCCCCGTAAATACTGTTCAGTTTTACTTAAATGAAGACCCAGTCCAAAGATTAAAGGAGTTCTCTGGTCTTCTGTTAAAATGTTATTAGTATAGTACAGGCATGTCCAGGCCCAAAAATGAGAGGCTTTCCAGGTACTGAAAAGCAAGGGAAGGGAAAGAGGAATTTAAGAACAACTCTGCTGTTCTTATATTAATAGTCTAATAACTTAGGTGTCTGTTTTGTCATTTTACAGTTCTTTGCCAGTATGTTGACCTATCCCTTTGTGCTTGTATCTAATCTTATGGCTGTCAACAACTGCGGGTAAGTACTTTGTATTCCTTTTAGTGTGTGTGTGTTTGCACATGTGCATGTGTGCATGCGTGGGTGTGTGTGCGCATGTGTATTTCTGAGGACTGAACTCAGGGCCTCATTCTAGGCAAATACTCTCTCACTGAGGTAGAGCCTCCTATCCCATCACCTGCATTTTTTTCTTTTCTTTTTTGCCAGTCTTGGGGCTTGAACTCAGGGCCTGGGCACTGTCTCTAAGCTTCTTTTGGTCAAAGATAACACTGTACCACTTGAGCCACAGTGCCACTTTTGGCTTTTTCTGTTTATATGGTACTGAGGAATCCATCCTAGGGCTTCATGCATGCTAGGCAAGCACTCTACTACTAAGCCACATTCCCAGCCCCCAACTGTATTTCTTATCCTGGTAGTTAGCTGATAGGCAGAGCAGTTCTATTAGAAATGTAGGCAGGGGCTAGAAAGGTAGCTCATTGTAGAGTGCATGTCTTTCATGCATAAGGCCTTGGGTTCGATTTCTCAGCACCACATAAGCAGAAAAAGCTGGAAGTGGTGCTATGACTCAAGTGATAGAGCACTAGCCTGAGCTGAAGAGCTGAGGGATAACACCCAGGTCCAGAGTTCAGGCCCCACAACTGACGTAAAAGAAATATAGGCAAAGGGGAAGTAAAGGTAGGTCTATTAAATTCCTGATTTTTTTTCTGTATGCTCCCAGCAATTTACTCATTTATTTATTTTGACAATACAGTTGTTTTGTTTTGTTTTGTGCTTGGCTTTGAACTCAGAACCTAGGCTCTGTCCCTGAGCTTTTTTGCTCAAGGCAGCACTCTACCACTTGAGCCATAGCTCCCACTTCTGGCTTTTTGGTAGTTAATAGGAAATGAGAGTCTCAGAGACTTTCTACCTGGGCTGGCTTTAAACTGATCCTCGGATCTCAGCCTTGAGTTGCTAGGATTACAGGAATGAGTCACAGGTGCTGCCTGGCTTTCGTTTTATGTGCTTTTGTTTTGTTTTGTTTTGTCATCGGGCTTGAACTTTGGGCCTGGGTGCTATACCTGAGCCCTTTAGCTCAAGGCTAGTGCTCTACCACTTGAGCCACAGCACTACTTCCGGCTTTTTCTGCTTATGTGGTGCTAAGGAATCAAACCCAGAGTCTAATGCAAGCAAGGCAAGCACTCTACCACTGAGCACCTTCCCAGCCCCATGCTTTTTTATTTTTAAAGTAGCTGTAACATGATAGCCCAGAATGTACTTGAAAAATTAGTTAGTTTTCTTTTCACAAAGAAGTGGTTTTGGATATTATCCAGTTAGGAACATATAGTCAGCAACACTTGAATCTCTTGTCATATTTGTGACAAGTTGGTTTGTAATTCTCTTACCCTGCTGATTAGTCATGATACTGCTATATTATAATATTTCATGTTTCCACTAATGAAAAAACCCTCCATGTCAAAAATAAGATTGAAGTTTGGGGGGGGCTGGGAATGTGGCTCAGTGGTAGAAGGCAGTGTTGTGCCTAACATGCATGAAGTCCTGGGTTCGATTCCTCACCACCACATTAACAAAAGGCTGGAAGTGGCACTGAGGCTCAAGTGGTAGAGTGCTATTCTTGAGCAAAAGAAGCTCAGGGACAGTGCTCAGGCCCTGAGTTCAAGCCCCAGGATTGGCAAAAAAAAAAAAAGATTGAAGTTTCTGTGTATTGTAAAATCTGCAGCATGCTTGATCTTCCTGCTGCTTTAATAGAATTCATTTTGTTAGCACTAAAACTGCCTCTCTGGCAGGAAATATTTCGTCAAAATTTATCAGACTCTCTTATTTTTTTTGGCCAGTCCTAGGGCTTGAACTCAGGGCCTAGGCACTGTCCCTGAGCTTCTTTTTGTTCAAGGCTAGTACTCTACCACTTAAGCCACAGGTCCACTTCCAGCTTTTCTGTTTATATAGTACTCAGGAACCGAACCCAGAGTTTCATGCATGCTAGGCAAGCACTCTACCACTAAGCCACATTCCCAGCTCCTGTCAAACTCTTGAGAGAACGTTTTGTAAACATTGGCATGACTAGCTAATCTTTTTTTCTCTTTCAGGCTTGCTGGTGGATCCCCTCCTTACTCCCCACTATATACTTCTTGGATAGATTGCTGGTACATGCTGCAAAAAGAGGTATTTCTACTTTGTGCTTGCATTTTGCTCTTATTTTCTTAAATAATGATTCATCACAATTGTTTACTCTTATAGTTTACTCTTTACTAATTGATGTGTTCTTTACAGTGTTCAAAAGTGACTCTAACATAATAATAAAATATGCTTAAAATTATCAGCAGATAAACTGAAGAATTTATAGCCAGGCACTGGTGGCTCACTTCTTTAATCCTAGCTGAATTTAGGAGGCTGAGATCTAAGGATCATGGTTCAAAGCCTGCCCAGGCAGGAATGTCTATGAGACTCTTATGTCCAATCAATCAATTAAAAAACTGGAAATGGAACTGTGGTCAAATGGTAGAGCGCTAGCCAAGAGCACAAAAGCTCGGGGACAGTGTCCAGACCCTGAATTCAAGCCCAGGACAGGCACATGAAAAAAGTTCTTTGCATCATTTTGTAGCATCAATGATACATTTTTTTAAAAGGCCTTTGTTCAGAAGGGTCAGACTCCCCAGCCTAGATTCTAAATGAAAAAGCCTAAGTGTTGATCCGAGCACATGCCCAAGAGGTCATTGTGTAAATCTGATCTCAGTGTAGACATACTGTGAACATTCTGCCTTACATTCTAGAAGTTAGACCTTTTTTTTTTCCTTCCCAGTGCTCTGGATCAAACCCAGGGATTGATTTATTTATCTACTTATCTATCTATGTATATATCTGTTGCTGGGTGCTGTCCCTAAGCTCCTTTTGCTCAGGCTTGTACTCTACCACTACTGCACCACTTCCAGCTTTTTCTGTGATTAATTGGAGATAAGAGTCTCACAGACTTTCCTACCCAGGCTGGCTTCACACAGCAATCCTCAGATCTCAGCTTCCTAAGTAGTTAGGATTATAGGTGTGAATCACCAGTGCTCAGCAAACCTAGGGAATTTTGTGGATAGTTTTCTAGTGTGATCCTCATTTGAAAGTTGGGAACTGGAGTTGTGATTCAGTGGTAGAATACCTGTCCAGCAAATGCAAGGCCCTAAGTTCAAACTCCAGTACCCTCCTCCCCCCCATAAAAGGAAAGATGGCCTTTCTTTACTTACTCTTAATTTTTACATGTTGCCATTTGACAAGACAATTTACAAATACAATATATCAGGGCGGGGAAGGGTGCTCAGTGGTAGATTGCTTGCCTCACATGCATGAGGCCAGGCCCTGAGTTCAATTCCTCAGCACCACATAAACAGAAAAAGCCAGAAGTGGCACTGTGAGCTGAAGAGCTGAGGGACAGCACCCAGGCCCAGAGTTCAGGCCCAACTACTGACAAAAACAACAACCAAGAAAAACGTACAAATACAATATATCTTGATGTATGTCACTCCTCTCAACATGTTCACCCATTCCTCCCTCTGCCTACTTTTTGTGTTTTACTTTGTATGCAGATATTCTGCCACCAAGCTATATCCTCCAACTCCTTTCTTTACTTTCTCTTCCTTTTGTGGGGGGGGCACCAGTCCTGGGACTTGAACTCAGCGCCGGGGCAGGCGCTCAAGGCAGGCACTCTACCACTTGAGCCACAGTACCATTTCCAGCTTTTCTGTCTATGTGGTACTGAGGAATCGAACCCAGGGCTTCGTGCATGCTAGGCAAGCACTCTACCATTAAGCCGCATTCCCAGCCCCTTTCTTTACTTTCTAATTGGCCCCCTGCTATGAGAAGAAAGTACAGCATGGGTTAGGTATCAGACTCACCTCACCCAGGAACAGTTGCTTCTCTGAGTGCTTGACAGATCAAATCAGGATTAGGCATTAGTTGTATGTGAGTCATAGTGCTAAGAGCTTTCTGTGGCATTCTGAAAATAACCATATGAACATTTACAATCTTGTTTCCCATAGGAAGAAATTAGGGTCAAGAGCATCTTAATGTCAGCTCTGTATACCAGGCTCTCGCAACCCATATGTGGGAATGCCAGGATTCAAACACAAGCTGTCTAGTCAGATGAGCTTAGAATGTTCTTACTATAATTGTAAGATTTTTTAAAGTTCTCCTTAGAAACCTGACCATTTCATTAAAAATACCAATAGTAAGTTGATTACTGGTGACCCATGCCTGTAATCTTAACAGAAGAAATTTCAGTAGACTCATTTCCAAAATTATCAGCAAAAATCGAGGCAGAAGATGTGGTTCAAGTGGTGCCAGCCTAGCAATTAAGTATGGAGGCTCAGAGTTCAAACCTCAGTACCACAAAGGAAAAAAAATCCCATAAATAATAGAGCACTTTCCTAGCCCTAGGTTTGTTTCCCAGCCCTTCAGGGGAGGAAAATAAAAAGGTATAAGCTACACTTCCTTGAGTGTTTGGACCCTGTTGTAAATAACTTACATTTATTGACACATAGGACAATCCAGGAAGTGCTGAAGCCCATATCCATCGTGAGTGTTCTGAGTGCCAAGAAACTCTCCCTTGTGGATGAGAAACATTTGTTAGGGGGTGAGAATGTGGCCTAGTGGTAGATTACTTGTTTAGCATGCATGAAGCCCTGGGTTGTATTCCTCAGTATCACTCACGCAGAAAAAGCTGGAAGTGGCTCTGTGGCTCAAGTGGTAGAGTGCTAGGCTTGAGTAAAAGACGCTCAGGGACAGTGACCAGGCCCTGAGTTCAAGCCCCAGGACTGACAAGAAAAGCACTTGTTAATTCTATAGTAGCTCAGGCTATTCATTATTGGTGGTCCCAGCTCTGTTTCTGTCATTTTAATCATGTCCCCCAGAAACATGACCAATTAGATCTCTGCTGATTTGGATTAATTGACCTTATCTTTCTGCCAGACTTTATTTCTGTCTTGTTTTGTTTTCCAGGGAAATATGAGCCGAGGAAATAGCTTGTTTTTCCGGAAGGTCCCCTGTGGGAAGACTTATTGTTATGACCTGAGAATGTTAATTTGAAGATGTGGGGCAGGGACAGTGACATTTCTATAGTCCCAGATGCACAGAATTATGGGAGAGAATGTTGATTTCTATACAGTGTGGCGCGCTTTTTTAATAATCATTTAATCTTGGGAAAATGGAGGTGATTGGTGTCTGCCTTTTTTGTTCTTTTTCCCAGCACAACATCCTTTACCACTGATACTCCCCCTGTAGTTATTCTGGATTGGGACGTTTTTGCTCTAGATTCTTGTTTTACTTAAACAGAAAAAAAAAATTTGTATTTTCCTTTAGGAACAAGCAGGTGGTCATGTGATTTGAGTCCTAATTTAAGACTTCATAAAATGAAGAATAGAATGCCAGTAAGAAAGACTAACTCTGTAAACCCTAAGAGAATTAAAAGGACCTGCTGTGTAGGAGGTTATGAATTGCCTTTTCTTAAGTAGACCCTAAACATCGGCAGCACGCACCAGCCTGCCGCCCGTTGTGTGCTTCTAAGCATGGTCGGTGAACCGTATCTCTCATACTTCCCAAACATGCCGTGTTAAACTTCCATAGCAAAGCTCTACATGAAGGCTGCACACCTTCAGTGTATTATTATAAAGGAAAACCTTGCCACCAACCACAAAGACAAAGGACATCCAAGAATAAGCAAAAATTGGAGAGTAAGTATGATGGCTTTTCTCCCCCTCCCCCCAAAGAAGTTTGCTTTCACATGAAATGTGAAGACAGATACTACAGCAGCACCCCCTAGACGCCATCATTAGATGTTCTCATTGTGTATAGGCTTTTGTTCCTAAAGTTTTTGTTTTGTTTCCTTTTTTCATTGCAGGAGGTGAGTAGTTCATTTTTTCATTCCTGATGACACCTTGGTAGGTGTATTTGTAAATCTGTATCTGGTAATGTGGATCTAAGTCCACAGAGCACTTAGGAGACCATCCACCCGCATGTCATACCCACAGCCAGGCATGTTACTTGTCATTTATGGGAGGAAAACTCACTTCAGAAGGACAAAATTCAACTCAAGCAGAAAGCTCTTATTTTACTCAGGCCTTTTAAAAGCAAATGAGAAAGCCTATGGTTTTACTTATTTAAATAATTCACTGGTACTTTGCCAAATGAGTAAGCACTTAATTTGCTGCTTCTAAACTTCTCTATCAGAGCGGCAGTGTCCATAATATTAGACAGCATGAGCACGCAGGGTCTTAACTCCCTTCCGCTCATGAGTAGCTTAGCTTGAAATGTCTTTGATGTAAAAAGTACTTTGTCTCAAAAAGTAATGTAAATTTTATATTCTATTCAATATTATCTGCATTGTTTTAATATAAAAATGTTTTGCATTACCTACTTTTTTCTCCCAAAACTCTTCAAGTAAAGATGATCTAGGAAAATGTGCCATGTTTATCCTGTGGCGTCTGTGCACATACATATCTGCCTGTTCCTCGCATGTCTGGTGATGATAACAAATCTACCACTAGAGGGCAGCAAGGCTCTGTCCACCAAGGTGGGTTGCTCAGTCAGAGTACTAATATAGTACATGGTGCTGGAGAGGGAGTTCAATGGTAGAGGGCCTGGGTTCAATCCTCAGCACTGAAGAAAAAAGTCTTGTTCCATACAATGTTTACATTGAGGGGGGGAGGGTATAACCTATGAACTGCCATAAAATTATGAGCTTTAACATAAAAGTCTGACATATAGGTATCTCAACTTCTTGGGAGGTAGAGATAGGACCAATAGGATTGCTGTTCAAGATCAGCCTTAGGCAAAAAAAAGTTAACAAGAATCATCCCAGCTGGGTGCTGATAGCTGATGGCTGAAATCCTAGCTAGTCAGGAAGCTGAGATCTGAGGATTGCAATTCAAAACCAGCCTAGGCAAGAAAGTGGTTATCTCCAATTAGCCAGCAGCAAGCCAGAAGTGAAGCTGTGGCTCAAATAATAGAGCACTAGCCTTGAGCAATGAAAGCTCAGGGACAGCACCTATGCCCTGAATTCAAGCCCTAGGTCCTGCACATACACAAACCCAATCACAAAGAGCCAGGTACTGATAGAGCCTGCCTGTAATCCTAGCTACTCAGGAGGCTGAGATCTGAGGATCATGGTTCAAAGCCAGCCTGGGCAGGGAAGTCTATGAGCCTCCTATCTCCAATTAACCACCAGAAAACCAGAAGTGGTGCTGTGGCTCAAGTGGTAGAGCTCTAACTTGAGCAAAAAAGCTCAGGAACAGTACCCAGGCTCTTGAGTTCAAGTCCCATGACACCAGAAAGAAGAAGAAAAAAAAAAAACAGCTAGCCAGCATGGTTACTCACTGTAATTCCAGCTACAATGGAGGTATAGGTAGGATTGAGGTTCAAGGCTAGCCCTGGGGGGGGGGGGAGCAAAAGGACCTTATCTGAAAAACAACTAAAGGAGGGCTGGGAAGGTGGCTAGTGGTAGAGCGCTTGCCCTGCATGCATGAGACCCTGGGTTTGATTCCTCAGCACCATATAGGCAGAAAAAGCTGGAAGTGGTGCTGTGGCTCAAGTGGTAGAGCGCTAGCCTTGAGCTGAAGAGCTGAGGGACAGCACCCATACCCAGAGTTCGGGCCCCATGACCAACAAAAAAAAAATCGAAGGCTGTACGGCTTGGGTTACATATAACAATACCCTGTCTCAGAGAAAAAAGCCTAACTGGGCTTTAAGAAAATTAGCTGTCTAAGTAGCAATAATAAAAGAGGTGAAGGTGATTAGTTTAAGGTACTGTGACAGGTAAATGGCAAGAAGAGGAACACATTGAAAAGTAACTGTCAAGCTTCTGTAAGTTTCTTCACAATTTTTGGTAAGGTTCTTATCCCCATTTAAAAATACAGAAAATCACCAGGTGCCTAGTGGTGCATGCCTATAATCCTAGCTACTTAGGATGCTGAAGTCTAGGATCCTGGTTTAAAGCCAGCCCAGCAGGAACATGAACATGTGTGAGACTGGTCTCCAGTTAACCATCAGTGACACTGTGGTTCAAGTGATGGAGCACTCACCTTGAGCTGAAGATCTCAGGGACAGCTCCCAGGCCCCACAACCAACAAAAAAAATTAGGTAGGTAGGTGGATGGATGGATGATAGAAAAGCAGGTTCAGATAGCAAATATAGTTGGATTCAAGGTAATTCTAATGCTTCATGATAATAAAATGCTGAGAAAGTGATCAATAAGCCAATGTATAATCTTTACATATGATCAAAAAGGTCTTGCATTTGTAGTCAGAACAGTGAACCCCAAAGTAAGCAGCTGAAAACAGAAGAGATCACCACTACTTTTCTAGGTTATAATGGTGTGTGGGGGTGAAAGGCTAAACAGTGTGTCAAGGGTTTCTCTAAAGCATGCCATCCGTTCAGCGGATTGAGGTTCTAATAGATTTGTATAGTAATGTTTATTGCAAGTGACCTGAGCCCCAATGCCTCTTGGGATTCTTCTAAAATGCCCTTGTCTGTATGGGCTGGCTCGGGCTGCCTCCCTAGGTGCATAAGAAAGTCTAGCGGGGGGCTGGGAAGGTGGCTCAGTGGTAGAGCGCTCGCCTTGCATGCCTGAGGCCCTGGGTTCGATTCCTCAGCACCACAGTGCCCTGAGTTCAAACCCCAGAAGTGGCAAAGAAAAGAAAAGCCAGGGGCTGGGAAGGTGGCTCAGTGGTAGAGCGCTTGCCTTGCATGCCTGAGGCCCTGGGTTCGATTCCTTAGCACCACATAAGCAAAAAGAAAAAAGCCAGAAGTGGCTCAATTGGTAGAGCGCTAGCCTTGAGCCGAAGACTGAGGGACAGCGCTCAGGTCCAGAGTTCAGGCCTCACGACCAGACCCCCCCCCCAAAAAAAAGAAAGTAGCAGGGGGCTGGGAAGGTGGCTCAGTGGTAGAGCGCTCGCCTTGCATGCATGAAGCCCTGGGTTCAATTCTTCAGCACCACATAAGCAAAAAGAAAAAAGCCGGAAGTGGTGCTGTGGATCAAGTGGTAAAGCTAGCCTTGAGCTGAAGAGCTGAGGGACAGTACCCAGGCCCAGAGTTCAGGCTCCACGACTGGACCCAAAAAAATTTTTTAAAAAAGTCTAGCAGGGACTTCTGTTTTTCAGAAGTAAGAAAAACAAGGTTTTTATCTCCTGGTCGCACATGTTTAGGTTTATCTGAAGACACTGCTGGAAGAGGTAGCCAGCGATCCCAGCTGGGAGGAAGAGGCAAGAAGGATCATGAGTTGAAGGCCTGTCTGGGAAGTTGGCAAGACCCTGTCTCAAAAATTAAACAAGCCAGGTGCTGGTGGCTCATACTATAATCTTAGTTACTGAGGAGACTGAGATAAGACGTGCATTCAGAGCCATCCCTGACAGACCCGTGTTAGACAAACCCAGTTAGCCATCAGAAAGCCTTCACAGAGTAGAGTGGAAGTATGGCTCAAATGGTAGAGAACCCGCCATGAGTGAAAAATCTCAGTGAACTGAGGGCAGTTCAAATGCGCGTGCACCCCCCCCCCACACACACACACAGAGTAGACAAAAGGGCTAGGTAGAGCACTTGGCTGTGCAGGAGAAACACACAAATAACTTCCCCCTTTCTGTTGATCCTCCGTCGTTTTTAGATGAAGAGTCCAAAGTCTCTATTCTGATTTTTGTCCCAGGTGGAAAGGTAAGAGGTTCTTTGCCATCAACCAAAAAACAGGTTCTTCTTGGGTAAATCTCAGGTTTTCCCTCCAGCCAACTTTGCCGTGACAGCTTCCTCTTCCACTGCTGCCACGCCGCGGCCTCGGAGGGTGTGAGTCTGCACATGCCCCTAGACGGACTGCCATCTCCCACGGCTGTGAAACAAAATGCCTCGGCTTCTGAGTAAAAGTCAGGACCCCAAATCACTTGTCAAAACACCAGCTAGGCAAATTTCATGTCAAAACATGTCCTAAAACCAACTTGGCACAAACCTGAAGAATATTTTCAAATAGAGGATGGCTTCAGAGATCGGTAAGACAAAGTAGTAGGCAGGGACAGTTGTGATCTGAAGTACTCAGAAAACATGAAGCCTCTTGAGGTGGTCAGATGAGGACCAAACTTTCCCCCTCAGGCTGGGAGAGTGGCTCAAAGGATAAAGCGCTTGCCTCCCCAGTACTTCGAAAAACTAAACTGGCTCGCTCTCTAAATGACAATGACAACATGGATGGCAGAAAGTTTCATAACATCCACTTCTGTCTCCCAAAGATAACCAAAAGAGTTGTCTATCCCTCGGTAGTACCACATTTCCATGGAAAATCTATTAGGTACTGCCTTTCACTCCAAACAGTAGCATCAACAGCCAGAGGGCAAGTCCCAAAACTACACCTACTCTCTGTTGCCATCCCTTCCGGAGCCCTGCCCTCCTGGCCACGGAAAGGGGTGAGAATGTCCTTTGGCTAAAAACAAGAAGAGAAGAGGAAAATGGAAACAGAACCACACCTCCTTCCAGACAGCTCACCTCCCACTGGAATTCAGAATCTCCTGCTTCTCCCTCCCCAGAGGAGCCCACACTGGGTTTATAAATGCAGCTGTCGAGTATTAAAGAGAGCTTGAGCAAAGCCCAGGGCTAGGGGTAGTGGAGGACACCAAGGTTAGAGGTGAATGTCGCTGTGTTGTGTGCTATTATTTCTTGTCTTCTGAGAGAGATGCAAAAGGACAAGAACATAAGCCCTGTTGGGTTAAATGGAACAATACGCAACCTAGCAACATCTGCTGCATATAAAAGGCTGCTTACTGAAAATCTGAAATGCTCTGGTGACTGCCGCTGAGCAAACGCAGAAGCCAGGGGACGCTGGCGCTCAGCACCACGGGACCCATGGAGGAAAACTGAAGCCTGGCAGTAGAATCACAAGCCTGCATGCAAGGGGCCAGGGACTTGGCGTTTCAAAACTAGGGTAGTGGGAGATGCAGTGCTGGAACAGGAGCAATTCGTAGCCCCGGTAGCTGTGACCCTGGACAAGTTACTTGTCGTTTCTTTGTTTTGGGTTTTTTATGTGTATGAGAGAGGGAGTCCTGAGGCTTGAACTCAGGGCCTGGGTGCAGTCCCGGAGCTTTCTGGATCAACGTCAGTGCTCTACCACTTGAGGCACTCTTTCACTGTTCCACTTCTGGCTCTTTTTTTGGTGGTTAATCGGAGATGATAATCTCACAGAGGGGCTGGGAAGGTGGCTCAGTGGTAG
Source organism: Dipodomys ordii (assembly GCF_000151885.1). NCBI lineage: Eukaryota > Metazoa > Chordata > Mammalia > Rodentia > Heteromyidae > Dipodomys > Dipodomys ordii. The sequence continues at coordinate 657,409 of NW_012267341.1, forward strand.
AGTGCTTGCCTTGCGTCCTTGAGGCCCTGGGTTCGATTCCTCAGCACCACATAAGAAAAAAGAAAAAAGCCGGAGGTGGCGCTGTGGCTCAAGTGGTAGAGCGCTAGCCTTGAGCTGAAGAGCTGAGGGACAGCACCCAGGCCCAGAGTTCAGGCCCCACAACCGGACCCACCCCCCAAAAAAGAAAAAGCTCAGGGACAGTGTCCAGGCCCTGAGTTCAAGCTCCAGGACTGGCCAAAAAATTTTTTTAATGTTTAGAAATGGAGAGAAGGGACTGGGAAGGTGGCTCAGTGGTAGAGTGCTTGCCTTGCATGCATGAGGCCCTGGGTTCGAATCCTCAGCACCACATAAGCAGAAAAAGCCAGAAGTGGCACTGAGGCTCAGGTGGTAGAGCACTATCCTTGAGCTAAAGAGCTGAGGGACAGTGCCCAAGCTCAGAGTTCTGGCCTCACAACCAACCAAAACAAAACTGGAAAGGATATTTTATGGATGTGGACAAAGCCACTGAATTAGTGGAGGCTAAGGCAGTTGAAGATGAGTGGGATTATATCTCTGACTGTCCTAACCCTTCTCCAAGGCTGTAGTTCTGCCATATCATGAGTACCCACAAAAGTCTAGCACATAATAGATGCTCAACAATACTTGTTTGTTTTTTTTAACTGTATTTTTTTTGTCTTTTCTTTTCTTTTTTTTTTTGGTACTGGGGATCAAACCCAGGACGTTGCACTTGCTAGGCAAGCGCTTTGCCACTGAGCTACATCCCAGCCCTCAACAAATACTTGTTGAATGAATGTCCAACTGACCCAGAGATGAACCTGCCAACTGTCCTTCAGGATCCTGAAACTGAGTTCTATCTCAGTCTCTCTTCCCAGACTTCTAAGGATGCTCACACTCACAAAAGCCTAGTAACACAGCATCACTGTATTTCTACTGTGGTAAAGCCCACCAGGTGACCCAACCCCTCCCCTGCTTCTAAAAAGTCACTGCTAGATTCTCAGAAAAGCTTCTTCATCTGTCATTCCCCCTTGAACCCTGCCACCTTGGTGCATCATCGCTGCCCAGCTGTTGTGGCAGCTTCTATCTGCCCTTCCTGCCACCAGGGCCAGGTAGGAGGCAGTAGATAAAGCAGGAGCTCTACAGAGCAGCAACCATGTGACGTCCTATCAGTGGCTGCCACTTTCTCCTGCCTACCCCTAGCTAGTGGCAAAAGACAAAACCCTTTTCTGACTCACATTTCTTAAGACTTCTCACTCCAACTTCCTTAATCCTTCACCCTGAGCCGAAGTCCCAGAGCCCCCACTCTGTAGCCTCCTCTGTGCTGATGTCCGTGTCCCTCTGACAGCTGCCATCGGTCTGTGTGATCTTCCACGTCAGCCTTGCGCAGGAGGAGCCGAGCTGAGAGACGAGGCTATTTATAAGTGGAAAGTGGGTGTACAGTTCTGCAGTCACAAATGTTTTAAACAAGGCTAATTCCACCTCTACAGTTGAGTTTTGAAAATCCTGTCCACCCCCTATTTCTCAACTTTCCCCAAAGCCTGGAAGAGCCACAATAAACCTCGGTAGCTGAGAAAAATGGCATGATCATGTATACACTGGGCATTTGTAGGCACCTACTGAGAGGCTGGGGCTGGAACTCTCTAACAAGCACAAAACTCTGGATCCAATCTCCAGAACAGGGAGAGAAAAAGAAATGGAGAAAAAGCTGTGGATGTACCATCCAATCATAAAATGCTAATGGCCATTAGCTCCAAATCCTAACCATAAGACAAAATATACCCCCCACTTTAGCATAGAAAAGTGAAGTTCAGAGAAATTCATTGATTTGCCCAGGTTGGCAAACAACAAAGCCAGAGTTCATACCTGGGCCTGCAGGTGTGTGAAATTTCTATTAACACACCACGTACGCACATTGAGTCCTAGTCTTACTTGTATCATATTAGAGTGGTTCTTATACAAATAGAAAGGAAAGTGGGAGGCTAGGAAAGTGGGAGAGCAAAGCCCTGGGTTCAATCCCCAGTACCCAGGGGAAAATAGTGAAATACAAAATTACATGGAAGGGAACTGGCTTTCGTTTCGTTTTGTTTTTAGAGACAGGGTAGCCCAGGTTGACCTTGAACATAAAATCATCTTGCCTCAACATCCCAAGATGTGAGCCACCATGGTCATCTCATGACTTTATTATAACAACGAAATGATCAACCTTGTGTACTACAATTACACACTCAGAAACCCAGCTTAAATGACTTAACTAACATAAGGAATATAGCTAAGCACCCGTGGCTCACTCCTGTAATCCTTGAAATCAGTGTTATCACAATTCAGAGCCAGACACAGCAGAAAAGTCTTCAAGGCTATGTGTGCAACCAGCAAAATCCTGGACTGGAGGCATAGATCATCTGCAGTGAGCAAAGTAACCTGAGCAAGCCAGAGTTCAAGCCAGAGGACTAGCACAAAAGGAATTTATTGGCCAAATAACAAAAATGGCCAGTTGCTTAGTGGTTAAAACAAGGACATCAGGAACTTGCCTTGGGTCTGCTTACCTCTGCCTGGGCCCCCTCTCAGGAAGGATCTGTCTGCATGGTGAGAAGATGCCAGGGCTGAGGGTATGGCTCAAGTGGGAGAGAACCTGCCTAACAAGCCCTGAGTTCCAACCCTAGTACTGGTCAAAAAAATAAAGAAGATGGCAACAGACAAGTCCAGTCACATGGCTTCTTAGAACTTAAAGTTTCAGAGAAAGCAAGTATCTCCTCAGAGAACGCCAGTAAAAATCCCCAGGAGTGCCAGGCGCCCGTGGCTCATGCTTGTAACCCTAGCTACTCAAGAAGTTGAGATCAGGCTGGGAATGTAGCTTAGTGGTAGAGTGCGTGCCTAGCATGAATCAAGCTCTGGGGTTCAATTCTTCAGTACTACATAAGCAGAAAAAGTCAGAAGTGGCACTGTGGCTCAAATAGTAGAGTGCTAGACTTGAGCAAAAGAAGCTCAGGGACAGTGCCCTGAGATCAAGCCCCAGTTCAAGCTGAGATATGAGGATCAAAGTATGAAGCCAGCCTGGGCAGGAAAGTCTTATCTCCACTAAACTATCAAAAAAACTGGACGGGCTGGGAGGTGGCTCAGTGGTAGAGTGGTAGAGTGCTTGCTTTGTATGCATGAGGACCTGGGTTCGATTCCTCAGCAACACATAAACAAAAAAAAGTTGGAGGTAGTGCTGTGGCTCAAGTGGTAGAACTCTAGCCTTGAGCTGAAGAGCTAAGGGTATGTCGGTTGTGGGGCTTGAACTCTGGGCCTGGACGCTGTCCCTCAGCTCTTCAATTCTAGCCGAGTGCTCTACCATTTGAGCCACAGTACCACTTCTGGTCTTCTGGTGGTTAACTAGAGATAAGAGTCTCATGGACTTTCCTGCCTGGGTTGGCTTTGGACAGCGATCCTCAGGAAAGATCCCTGACACATCCAGGGAGAACCCTTCCTTTGCACTTCTAGGCTCCAGTCCCTTGGCACCCCACTCGCCCTGTTCGCACACACTGCCACTGTTGAGAGACAAAGCTAATATTTAGGTATCAGAATCGGGCTTCCAGAATCCATTGAAACAGTGGGCTGAAACCAGCAGGATGATATTTTAAAAATAAATAAATAAGTAGGGGCTGGGAAGGTGGCTCAGTGGTAGAGTGCTTGCCTTGAGCTGAAGAGCTCAGGGGCAGCATCCAGGCCCACAACTGACAAAAAAGAAAAAAGAAAGGAAGAAAGAAAGAAGAAAGAGAGAGAGAGAGAAAGAAAGAAAAAGATCCGCATTTGGCTTTTTTTTTTTTTTTTTTGGTCCGGTCGTGGGGCCTGAACTCTGGGCCTGGGCGCTGTCCCTCAGCTCTTCAGCTCAAGGCTAGCACCCTACCACTTGAGCCACAG
>NW_012267341.1:662322-663805 GCF_000151885.1 Dipodomys ordii
TTTTTTTTTTTTTGGTTGGTCTTGGGGCTTGAACTCCGGACCTGGGTGCTGTCCCCTCAGCTCTTCAGCTCAAGGCTAATGGTCTACCACTTGAGCCTCAGTGCCACTTCCGGTTTTCTGATGGTTTATTGGCGATAAGAGTCTCACGGACTTTCTTTGCCTGGGCTGGCTTTCAACTGCGATCCTCAGATCTCAGCCTCATGAGTAGCTAGGATTACAGACAGGTGTGAGCCACTGGTGCCAGCAATATTCACTATTTCATGAGTCTTTTTTCTTTCTTTCTTTCTTTTTTTTTTGTCAATTGTGGGGTCTGGGCACTGTTACCGAGCTCTTCAGCTCAAGGTGAGTGCTCTACCACTTGGGCCACAGAATCATTTCCAGCATTTTCTGCTTATGTGGTGCTGAGGAATCGAACCCAGAACCTCATGCATGCAAAGCAAGCACTCTACCACTGAGCCATCTTCCCAGCCCTCCTGCCTCATTTTATTGAGAGAATGTAAGCAGATTCCATTCTTCCTGAATTCATTTAGGTACAGGAAAGGAAAAGAGGCATTGCAGTCCTGTTGTTATGAAGGAAGTTACTGGGACAGGATGGACATCCACTGGCTTCTGGAACAGGACCTAGATGGTACAACCTGGCACTTAACATCTTTTGCGATTGGATTCAGCCTCATGTCCCATCCATATCCCGGACGATCATGCTTCAGCCACACCCATGTTGTTGTTTGTTTATTCATTCATTATTTACTTGTTGCAGTGCTGGGGTCACACCCAGGGGCTCATATATGCCCAGCACACAGTATCGCACTGGCCTATGTCCCAGCCCAACGCCCTGTTCAAACACAACACACCTTAGTTGAGCCGGCACAGACTAAGAGCTTCCAGTGTGCTAGGCTCTGTGCTAATTGCTTCGCATCAATTACATCTGTGAATGCTTGTGACAGGCCAAAAGGTGCTGTTATTCTCCCCATTTTACAGCTGGGGAATCTGAAATCTTGCAATACAGATTCTGTATGGCCTGCTAAGGGAGTTACCTCCTGGTCCCGGCACATTGTTTTGGTTTGGCTTTGTTGTTATTCATTTTGGTTGTGTGTGTGTGTGTGTGTGTGTTGTGGTTTCAACTTCAGGCCTCAAGCTCTCACTTGGCTTTTTCTGCTCTAGGCTGGCACTCTACCACTTGAGCCACACCTCCACTTCTGGCTTTTTACTGCATACTTGGAGATAAGAGTCTCTCAAATTTGTTTTCCAAGGCTGGTTTTGAGCCAAGATTGTCATATCTCAGCCCCCTGGCTAGTTAAGATTATGGGTAAAGTCAACTGCATCCCCCCTGTTTTGTTTTGACTTTGACAATACTGAGAGATGAACTCAATGCTTCTTACTAGGCATGCATGCTATCCCTTGTGTCTGGCCCCAGGTACAATCTGTGGGTTTGTCACTGTGTCAATCCTGAGGCCTGAGTGCTGTCCCTGAGCTTTTTTTTTTT
>NW_012267341.1:664630-671527 GCF_000151885.1 Dipodomys ordii
CGCTGTCCCTCAGCTCTTCAGCTCAAGGCTAGCGCTCTACCACTTGAGCCACAGCGCCACTTCCGGCTTTTTTCTTTTTGCTTTTGTGGTGCTGAGGAATCCAACCCAGGGCCTCATGCATGCAAGGCAAGCACTCTACCACTGAGCCACCTTCCCAGCCCCATGAGTTGCATTTATATCCCAAGCTTTCAACCCAGGCACTCAGGGCTCCTCTAACCCACCCACAGGCAAAATGGCCCTGGGATGACACAGGCAAAGCAATTCAACCCCTCCACTCCCATCCCCACCAGTCTGAGCCAGGATGCAGCAAAGGACACTCCAGGCTGGGCCTAAAGTTCTCCTAAGCATCTTCACTCATATCACTACAGTTCCTGCTGGTGCTTGACTAGGGACAAGACCAGCTTCAGGGCTGTGCAACTGGTGCGATTGTACAAGGCACAACACTTACAAGGGCCCTGTAGGATGGATACTGTTGCTCAGTGGTGGAGAACTTGCCTTGCTGAACTTTGTGGAGGCCCCTGATCTCTGGCGCTGATGATAGATAGATAGGTAGATAAATAGATAGATAGATAGGTAGACAGACAGACAGACAGATAAATAGATTCTGTTTTTGTTGTTCCCTGCTGGGGATTGAACCCAAGGCCTTACATGTGAAAAGAACTTGCTCTACCCTGAAATTCTTCTCCCATTTCCCTTATGATTAGATTAATGCTTATGTGGTCTCCATCTCTTCATTTTTCTTTCTTCTTTCTTTTTTTATTTTTGTTTTGTTTTGTTTTTGGGTCTGGTCATGGGGCCTGAACTCTGGGCCTGGGCGCTGTCCCTCAGCTCTTCAGCTCAAGGCTAGCGCTCTACCACTTGAGCCACAGCACCACTTCCGGTGCTTTAGCACTGAGCCACCTTCCCAGCCCTCTTTCTTTCTTTCTTTTTTTTTTTTTCCAGTGCTGGGAATCAAACCAGGGCCTTGAACATTCTAGAAAAGTTCTCTACCATTTAAATTATGCCCCACCCCAGGTGGGGAGGCAGGGGGGGAGGGCAGGTCATGAAGCCTCTAATAGCTGCGATTCAGGCATGAACCTCGATGCCAAGGAAGTTCCCATAATTTCATTTTGCCCTGAAAATTATATAGCTAGGTCTAACTGGAACTATTGGCCATAACATTTTTCTTTTCTTTTGCCAGTCCTGGGACTTGAACTTGGGGCTTGCGCACTGTCCCTAAGCCTTTTTGGCTCAAGGTTGGTGTTCTACCACTTAAGCCATAGCACTCCTTTGGGCTTGGGCACTGTCCCTGAGTTTTTCAGCTCAAGTCAAGCACTCTATCACTTGAGCCGCAGCACCACTTCCGTTTTGCTGAGTGGTTTATTGGAGATAAGAGTCTCACAGGGGCTGGGAAGGTGGCTCAGTGGTAGAGCTCTTGGCTTGCATGCATGAGGCCCTGGGTTCGATTCCCCAGCACCACATAAACAAAAAGAAAAAAGCCGAAAGTGGCACTGTGGTTCTAGTGGTAGAACGCTAGCCTTGAGCTGAAGAGCTGAGGGACAGTGCCCAGGCCCAGAGTTCAGGCCCAACAACCAGACCCCCCGCCCCCAAAAAAAAAAGAGTCTCACGAATTTTCCTGCCCAAGATGGCTTTGAACTGCGATCCTCAGATCTCAGCCTTGGAGCCAAGATGCCCGGTTCTCACAGACTTTCTTGCTGGCTGCAAACAACAATCCTCAGATCTCAGCCTCTTGAGTAGCTAGGCTTATAGGCATAAGCCACCAGCATCCAGCTTTGGCCACATTTCTACAAAGGGTTTCCATGTGGCCTGGGCTGGCTTGCTTGCTTGCTTGCTTGCTTTCTTCCTTTCTTTCCTCTCTCTCTCCCTACCACCCCCCTCTCTCTTTTTTTTTTTTGTCAGTTATAGGACTTGAATCCAGGGCCTGGGCACTGTCTCTCTGAGCTCTTTTGCCCAAGGCTCTACCACTTTGAGTCACAGCTCCATTTCCAGCTTGCTGGTGGCTATTTGGAGATAAGAAACTCACAGACTTCCTTGCCCAGGCTGGCTTTGAACTGCTATCCTCAGATCTCAGACTCTTGAGTAGCTAGGATTACAGGTGTGAACCACCAGCACCTGGCAACATTTTTATTTATTTATTTTTGTGTTGGTTGTAGGGCCTGAACTCTGGGCCTGGGCGCTGTCCCTGAGCTCTTCAGTTCCAGGCTAGTGCTTTACCACTTGAGCCGCAGTGCCATTTCCAGCTTTTTCTGCTTATGTGGTGTTGAAGAACCGAACCCAGGGTCTCATGCATGCAAGGCAAGCGCTCTACCACTGAACCACCTTCCAGTGCAACATTTTTATTTGTATCACCCAACCTAAGTTCACTTCATGTCAAGGTCACACTTGTAAGAGCAAGGAGGAAGGGAGATCGAGTCATAATCTTCAGAAAATGTACTTTGTCACATCTGGTAATGAGCAGGTCACATCCCCATCCATTTGTAGAGGATAGAGGAGGGCTCAAGTCTGCCTTCTAGAAGGCCTGGACCTTTTTGAACCCTGTTAGGGAAAGGCTGAGAGTTAGGAATTCGATCTTCACTTGCAGCCTCACACCTCCCTTCCCGGTGCCCACCCCCTTCCAAGACCATTTACTGGGTGTCCAGAGGGCTGAAACCTGCCCCCCCCCATCCTGGGCAGGAGCCAGTCCCGGGAGTGCCGAGTGTCCGCTCCCCAGGAGGCTGCGAGCTACCAGAGAGGAGCCGGGAGCCCTGACATCTGTTTCTCCCGCCAGCATCTCCGCTTGGCTAACATTTCTTCCTCTTTCATTTCTCCCCAGGGCATGTTGTTGTCTTTCTCATTAACTTCCCCTCGACTCCCAGCAAGGTCCCTAGACTCTCAGCTCTGCTAATTCTCCTGTAATCCTCTGGCAAAGCAGGAAGCTAATTAAATTGTGAGCTGGTGCAGCCCGTCCCCCCTCAATCTCTCTCTGTCTCTGTCTCTCCCCTACGTCTCTTCCCTTACTTCCCCTTTCTTACTACTATCCCACATAATTCATATTTATCTGACCACTGCAGTATTTTATTTTTGAACTTGAACTCAGGGCCTGGGCACTATCCCTGAGCTTCTTTTTGTTCTAGGCTAGCACTCTACCACTTCAGCCACACTGCCACTTCTGTTTTTTTCTGTTTATGTAGTGCTGAGGAATCGAACCCAGGGCTTCGTGAATGCTAGGCAAGCACTCTACCACTGAGCCACATTCCCAGCCCCTGGAGTATTTTCCTTGGTTGCCTGGTCTCTTTTTCTGTGCCTTATCTCCCCTCCCCCCTTCATCTTTTATCTTTCAATCTGAAATCAAGATAATTTTTCAGGTTTTTCCTCTTTTTACTAGCATATATTAATTGAACAAAGGGATTTCACTGTCCTATTTCCTTACATACATATAATATACTTGGATCAAATTGACCCCCTTTATTACTCTTTATTTCCCCTCCTCCCCTTTCAAACAATTTTAGTGGGTTTCCTGCATCTGTTTTCTTTTTGTTTGTTTGTTTGTTTGTTTTTTGGGTCCGGTCGTGGGGCCTGAACTCTTGGCCTGGGTGCTGTCCCTCAGCTCTTCAGCTCAAGGCTAGTGTTCTACCACTGGAGCCACAGCGCCACTTCCGGCTTTTTTTTTTTTCTGCTTATGTGGTGCTGAGGAATCCAACCCAGGGCCTCAAGCATGCAAGGCGAGAGCTCTACCACTGAGCCAACTTCCCAGCCCTGCATCTGTTTTCTTTAAGTGAATATGTACACATATGTAACCTCATGCATCAAGAATAATTTTTTCTTTATTATTGTTATAAATCAGTTCATAGGTACAATGCATCTTGGTCAATGTCACCTTAAGAGTCATCTTAAAATAAAACTGCTGTAAGCACACCTTCTTCTCTGCTGGGAGACAGAGTCCTTACTCTCTGCTCTCCTCCCCAGGAGGCCTTACTTGCCTTACTTGCCACATAACTCCCTTCACAAGCCCTTCAAGCCCTTCCCTCCTGACCCGCGCACACAGTTGCCTCCACGAAGCCCTGTCTATGCCACCTCCACGCCTTGGCTCATATTCTTGTTTTTTTGTTTTTGTTTTTTTTGGCTGGGCGCTATCCCTCAGCTCTTCAGCTCAAGGCTAGTGTACTACCACTTGAACCACAGCACCACTCCCGGTTTTCTGAGTGGTTTATTGGAGTTAAGAATCTCACCGACTGGGGCTGGGAAGGTGGCTCAGTGGTAGAGCGCTTGCCTTGCATGCCTGAGGCCCTGGGTTCCATTCCTCAGCACCACAAAAGCAAAAAGAAAAAAGCCAGAAGTGGCACTGTGGCTCAAGTGGTAAAGCACTAGCTTTGAGCTGAAGAGCTGAGGGACAGCGCCCAGGCCCAGAGTTCAGGCTCCATGACTGGACCCCCCCCAAAAAAAAGAAACTCATGGACTTTCCTGCCCAGGCTGGCTTTGAACCGCGATCCTCAGATCTCATCCTCCTGAGTAACTACGATTATAGGCATGAGCCACCAGCGCCCGGTGCATTAACCTCTTTTATGCCTCATTTGTAAAATTGGTGTAAGTATGTGTACTTTAACATCTACTTCAAGATTTTTTTAAAAATTAAATAAGGTGGTCATTGTGAAGGGCACTTAACACAATGCTAGGCACACAGTGTGATGGTTTGAGTTCTGAAAGCAGAACCTGAGACAAGAATTTGGCTGCAAGGAATTGTTTGGGAAATAATCCCAAGAATTAGGGGGAGAGGTAGGGAAATGGGACAAAAAAGGAGGAAATACAGTGATGTGTCCAGCTAGGCCGGAACTCAGTAGTAAAACACTCATTGTGCATGCACAAGGTCCTAGGCAAGAGAAAAGAAAAGAGCAGAAAAGATGTGAGCAGCTTTGGAATTGGAAATGGCCTTGGTTCCCCTGAGGGACCAGGAACCTGGGGTCTTTCTCCTCCCGCACTGATCCCTCTCTGGTTGAGGACTCGGGTCTCTGTCACATAAACAATCCAAGAACATTCTTAGGGAAGACACCAAACCAGTTAGGTTCAGGGACTAATGACAGCACCTGCTGTTCAAATTGTGGTTGTTCTACATAGTAGGAACAATCAGAGAGAACAGCATGCCGGGGCTCTTTTCTCTGAACCCTGCTGCCACCTCTTCCTAACTTGCCTTCTGGTACCTATAGCTCTCCGCCCCGGGCTGCCCCCATGCCCACTAGCTCCTGGGATCACCTTTCTCCTGTTCCTTTCTGACTGCCTTCCTCCCTTCCCCAGTCCCTGAAGCCACCACGGATGTCATGTACCCCAAACACCCCTCTCCACCTCCCCACCCTGACTCCTCTGCTGAAAATTCTTGTGTGAGACCCAGGTAAGCATCAAATGGCTGCCAGAACATCTAATTGCGATTTAATTGTTCTGCCTTCAACCTTTGCCTGTCTCATGACCTGGTGGAAAAGACAGCTGTGATCTGACAAGGGCTAAATAGGTGCTTTGACCCAAGTATCCTGCTTAAAATACACACACACACACACACACACACACACCCCTAACACCACACACACACACACATACACACACACACACACACACACACACCCCTAACACCCTGAAGGAACTTCACAAGCCAACACCTTCGAGGAGATGAACTGGCCCCAGACTAAGTGGAATAGAGAGTCAGGCAAATTTTGAGCATTCCAGAAGGAAAAGAGGGCAAAGGTCTTCACAAGGGAGCAGGTGACTTAAGGAACACACACACACACGGGATTTATGGTGGGACTGGAACTGAAGCCTAAGCTCCAAGCCCATTAGGGGCCAGCAGCCCCCGGCAGCTGAGAGTAATGCTTTTCAAAAGCCCCCTTCCATTTAAGTCAGCATCTACTGAGTACCAGGCAGGCCAGCACCTCTATGGTTGTCTTGGGAAAACACAGAGTCCAGACCCACATGTGAGAAATCAAAGCCCACAGAGCAGATCACAGGTGTTAAGGTGGGCAAAGGCTATTCCCACTCTGGCCTTGCTGAACCGAAGTGTCCATGTCCTCCTTTTCTTTTCTTTTCTTTTTTGGTGTGGGGGGGGGCAGCTCTGGGGCTGAATTAGGGCCTGGGCGCTGTCCCTGAGCTTTTTTGCTCATGGCTAGCTCTTTGCCACTTGAGCCATGGCTCCACTTTGGCTTTTTTATTTTTTTAATCGTTAACTGGAGATAAGAGTCTCATTGGCTTTCCTGCCTGGTCTGGCTTTGAACCATTCTCCTCACATCGCAGCCTCCTAGTAGCAAGGATTACAGGCATGAGCCACTGGCCCCTCCCAGAAAATTCGATTCTGCCCCTAGGAGCTGCTGTGACCTTTCTTTGTCTTCCTTTCGAACACACGTTGGGCATTTTCAGGCTTGGAGGTGAGGAAGAAAGTCTAGGACATTTTAAATTCTCCTTGTACCAGTGACATTGACCAAGGTATCCTCTTTCCTCAGACCCTCTTCCCCAGGTCTGCTCAGCCAAGCCCTCGCCGTCCATTGTGCGTGCAGCCTCTGGGTCCTACCCCACCCAGTCTGGTGTCCGTCCCCAAGCCAGCTAGGTAGCTGCTCTGCCTGTGTTCGCCGGGCCATCTCAGTGTGACCGCTGCCCCGGGCCTCAGTTTCCCCATCTGCTAACTTAGGTGAAGGATGCCATCTGTCCAGATCCAGAGGAGGAAGCGCTAAGCCAAGGTCACGGGTGAGGAAGGGTCCCCGCTCGCTGGGCGGCGCAGGCTCCGTGCGGTGCCCCGGGCCCGGCTGCTGGGCTCCCCTCCTCGGTGCGCCCCTCCCCGGCGGTCCTTTCCCCCCTCTCTCCTCTCCCCTGCCCTCCGCCTCGCGGCTCGCTCAGCTCGCCCGCCTTGCTCTCTGGCTGTCCTTCCCTTTCTCTCCGGTCCCG
>NW_012267341.1:671847-677207 GCF_000151885.1 Dipodomys ordii
CACTCCGAAGGGATGGGTGGAGGGAGACGGTATTTGGGGTCCCCCTTCCCGGGGTGCACTATATAATGCATATATATAAACATGACATATATATAGACATATATATATATATATATATATATATATATATATATATATATATATCCATTCACGAGGAAGGATTAATTGATTTCTGTGAAAGTGGGATTGTGCTTCTTGGAAGGGTTTGAGGGGCTTTCAAGGTAGATGGGTTGGGGGGGGCTTGAGAGGAGGGTTAACTGGAAAGTGGGGGGGGCTGAAGAAGGGGGGGCTCAGAGATGCCCTCAGCCTGGCACCAATGCTGCTGCTTCTCTGCTGGTTTCTGGGCGCTAGCTCTGCCCAGCTCTCTGTCCCAGTTTTTCTCTTTGAAGATATTTTGAGCCTCACCTGGACAGAGCTAGGAACGCCATTTCCTTCCCTGGAGCCCTGCCTCCCCCTCCCCCGACACCCACCTCCTCTGACCTGCTCAGGGAAGGAAAGACACAAACAAAAGACTTTGGGAAATGTGCTGTAGTGTGTGAAATGGAGGCTGGGCACTGCACACATAGGGAGACCCCTTTGGCACCGCTGGGTGGAACAGCTCGGCAGGTAGATGGCTGGGGGGGAGTGGTCAGGTAATCCCTGGGGTAATGTCTAGGAAAACCCCAGGCTGGGCAAAGATTAAGCTGCCCTCCATGCGCTCAGAAGACAAAAGGCTAGAGAGATTTTTGTTTGTTTGCTTGCTAGCTTTTGTTGGGGTTTGCTTGCTTGTTTTCCTTCACCCTGGATCCCTCTACTTGTTCCCTTGTCTCTTCCCAGGTTTTTGAAGAAGGGAAACTGAGGCAGATGACAGGTTATCTGGAGATAGTTGTGTCAAGCAGGGAGGGGTGGCAGAAAGGAAAATACATTGAAGTAAAAAGAAAAAAAAATCCTCAATTTAAGGTTTATCTTTGTGTTCTGTGGATGACCTTGGTCCAAAATGCACCCTTTTGCCTTTATTTGAACCTCAAGTTTCTCATCTATAAAATGGAATAGAGCTGGGAATGTAGCTTAGTGGTAATTGCCTAGCATGCATGAAGCCCTGGGTTCCATTCCTCAGTACCAAGGTGGAAGTGATACTTTAGCTCAAGTGGTAGAGTGCCAGCCTTGAGCAAAAGAAGCGCAGGGACAGTGCCCACGCCCTGAACTGGGCCCCAGGACTGACCAAAGAAACAAGAATAGTTTAGCCTCCAAGTTTCCTGAAAACAGATGTGTTACAGAAAAGTCTGTGAGAAAGACTCTTATCTCCAATTGATTAATCATACACAGGCATGCACACACACACACACACACACACACAAAGCCAGAAGTAGAGTTGTGGCTCAAGTGGCAGAGTGCTAGCCTTGAGCCAAAGAAGCTCGGGGCCAGCGCCTAGGCCCAGAGTTCAAACCCAGCACGAGAGAGAGACACAGACAGACAGACAGACAGACAGACGGAAAATATTGGATGCTTGTAATCTTTACCACTAGAAATAGGCTCCTTCTCTATTCCCTATATCTTTGTGAGAATTGGAACGAGAACAAGACAGTGTTCACCCAGCTAGCAGCTCCAGGTCTTTATCTGGAAAATCAGAAGTGCAACTTTACCCCATGTGTTTCTTCCAACAGCTAGGCAAATGGGATGTAGGTTTATTCCCAGCTCTCACCGACCCTTAGGTGAACATCCTGGTTCAGGACACATCCTGGTTCAGAAGCACAGCTGTCCCTGGCAACAACTCTCAGCAGGCCCCAGGCATTTCCAAGAGACACAAAACTCCATATCCTTCCAGGCACTTTCCAGAGATGCTCCACTCCCAGGCTACCTCCAGCCTATCTTTCCTGCCTTGCCTCTTTAGGGGCTTGGGATTTTCAGCCCCAAAAGCTGTGCCCTACTTTAGAGCATAATGGAGTCCTTCAGTTGGAGACTCCAGGGAGTTAAGCAGTGCCTTCACCAAGCTCTCAGACATAGGAATTTAAGAGTCTCTAACCCCGTAAGTCCAGAATGTGATCAGATCACTTTTCCCATGGCCAAGAACAGAAGCCTCTGCACACCTGGGTAGCACTGTTCATTAATGACTGCTGTCTCAGAGTATCCTTCCCATAAGCTTGGATGAGGCCCTCCTCTATTTACAGAGATGAAACCATTCACAGAGAGGTTAAGTAACTGGTCTAAAAAGCCAGACCTTGGTGGCTCACTGAGATCTCAGGATGATGGTTCAAAGCTAGCCTGCCTGTACAGCAAAGTCCATGAGACCTTTATTTGTTGTTGTTGTTCTCATGAGTCTTTTGTGGGGTTTTTTGCTTGTTGGTTTTAGTGTCAGTCGTGGGGCCTGGACATTGTCCCTCAACTCTTCAGCTCAAGGCTAGTGCTCTACCACTTGAGCCTCAAGGCCACTTCCAGCTTTTTCTGCTTATGTGGTGCTGAGGAATCAAACCCAGGGCCTCATGCATGCAAGGTAACACTCTATCACTGAGCCACTTTCCCAGCCCCCCCCCCCCAAGGAGACTTTTTGTCTCCAATTATTTCACCAGAAAACCAGAAGTGGAACTGTGGGTCAAGTGGTACAGTGATAGCCTTGAGCAAGAGGCCAAACCCTGAGTTCAAGCCCCACGACCAATAAAAAAATAAAAGGAAGGAAGGAAGAAATTGGTCTAAGGTTTCACAGCATGCTAGTGGTTAAGAGTCAGGACCTGATCTTCAAATCTAGGTGTCTGACCACTCCATTCCACCATCACTGAGAATAAAGCTGCTGACTTTGGTGTTGCCAAAATACAGCTGGAATTTTGCTCTCGCTTGTCTATCCCAGGTAGCCCTGGCTCTGTTCTGCCCCTCAGGGACCAGCTCCAACCAAAAAGTTCACCTTCCCTTACTCTGATTTCACCAGGGAAGGAGTTACCGTAACTCTCAACAGATCTCCCCTCCTCTGCAGGGAGGATGCTTGTGGAGTTCAGAGGTCCATGTCAGAGTTGAGCCTTGAGTGGGTAAGAGGCCAAGAAAGGGGTCAGGGAACAGCTGCCCAAATGGGACTTAAACACTATTATGGAGGCTGCTGACACAGAGCCAATGTCTGCTGTGAAGGGAAAGGCCAAGGAGACACAAAAATGCAGCAAACTCAGAGACCCACTGGGCACTGCTCTATACCTTTCACCAGGGCCCCTGGATGCTAAGGGACAAAGGGTGAACCCAATAGGCAAGACTGTAAGTCTTTTCAACCACAGCATTTCTACTTATCTTGTCCTCCCCCTTCCCTCCCCGCCTCACCCCCTGGGTCTTAGGGCTTGAACTCTGTCCCTTTTATTCAAGGTTAGAACTCTATCACTTTGAGCCACAGCTCCACTTTTGGTTTTTTGATGGTTAACTGGACATGAGTCTTGTAGACTTTCCTTCCCTGGATGGCTTTGAACTGAGATCCTCAGATCTTAGCCTCCTGAGTAGCTAGGATTACAGGCATGAGCCACCAGCACCCAGATTTGTCTGCTTTTTTTTTTTTTTTAGGCTTGTGAGTGTGTGCTGGTCTCAAAGCTGAACTGAGGGCCTGGATGCTCTCCCTGAGCTCTTTTTTTTTTTTTGTCAGTCGTGGGGCTTGAACTCTGGGCCTAGGCGCTGTCCCTCAGCTCTTCAGCTCAAGGCTAGTGCTCTACCACTTGAGCTACAGCGCCACTTCCGGTTTTCTGGTGGTTTATTGGAGATAGGAGTCTCACGGTCTCTCCTGCTCAGGCTGGCTTTGAACCGCGATCCTCAGATCTCAGCCTCCTGAGTAGCTAGGATTACAGGCGTGAGCCACCAGCGCCCGGCTTCCCTGAGCTCTTTTGCTCAAGGCTAGCACTCTACCACTTGAGTCACAGCTCTGCTTCCGGTTTGTTGGTGGTTAATTAGAGATGTCTCATGGACTTTCCTATCCAGTCTTGCTTCAAACTGTGACCCTCAGATTTCAACGTCCTGAGTAGGTTGTATTACAGGTGTGAGCCACTGGTGTGCAGCTGGTAGCCTGAGTGTTAGATTAAATTAGACTTTGCCAGAAAACCACATTGACATCCAGGTACAAAGAACAAAGAAAGGTTTATTGCTGGGAAAAAGGTCGGCAAGACCCCTTCTCACAAGGAAGAAATGAGAAGAAGCGCCAGTTATCGCCTGAGGTGACCTACTAAGAGGGCCAGGAGGGGCTAGAAGGGGCTAGGAGGCGGAAACTCTGGTGTGGACATGTGGGCCAGGGGCTTCATCATGGCGGACTAGGATTTATGGCCGTCCCAAAGTAGATAAGGGGCCCTGCCACTGCCCAGACCTGAAGGTCACTCTAAGGGGCTCTTGTTGCCTTATATGGTGGTAGCTGCCCCAGAGAAGTGCCATGCCATGGTAAAGGGGAGTTGGAGGCTGATGATTTACTGCCTTTACTACATGGGCCTGGTGTTGCCTAGGAAGGGAGCATGGCAACTGTGGAGAGGAAGGAGTGGACTAAGCTATGGGAAGGGAGCTCATTTCAATAACACAGGTTTGTGTATACCAACTTACAGGAGAGAAAGGAGTTTCTGTGCTTACAAAAACAAAAATGTCTGGAAACTCTCTGGCCTAATCCAAAGATTCTGGAAGTGGGGTCCCTTGGCCAGTGGCATCAGTATCACTGGGAAAACTGTTAGGACAAGCAAATGCTGAGGCTCCATTAAGGAACCTAGAGAGTCAACTCTGGGGATAGGACCCAACCACACGAGTGGTAATAAGCCCTCCAGGAGACATCCATGGAGACACCCTCAACTTTGAAAAGCACTGATCCCGTCTAAGTGTCTATCTAAATTGTGGGTCAAGGACAGCGATAGGGGATGAGAACCCATATGTCCCCCAGCCCCGGGGGTGGGAGGGGAAGGAGGGAGGAGCCTGGGAGGCTGCCCCCGTCTCACCCACCTGTCCTTGTCCTCTTCTCTCTTCCTAGACGCCATGCTGCTGCTCCTGCTGGGCCTGCTAAGCCCCGCTGCCTGCTGGGCCCTGGGCCCGGCTTTGGGCCTGGACGCCCCTGAGCTGCGATCAGCCTTCTCGGCTGCGCGCACCACCCCACTGGAGGGCACATCGGAGATGGCGGTGACCTTCGACAAGGTCTACGTGAACATCGGGGGCGACTTCGACGCGACCACGGGGCAGTTCCGCTGCCGCGTGCCGGGCGCCTACTTCTTCTCGTTCACGGCCGGCAAGGCCCCGCACAAGAGCCTGTCGGTGATGCTGGTGCGCAACCGCGACGAGGTGCAGGCGCTGGCCTTCGACGAGCAACGGCGGCCCGGGTCGCGGCGCGCCGCCAGCCAGAGCGCCATGCTGCAGCTCGACTACGGCGACACGGTGTGGCTGCGGCTGCACGGCTC
>NW_012267341.1:677432-683649 GCF_000151885.1 Dipodomys ordii
TCGCCACCGGCCGCTCGCCTTCGACACCGAGCTCGTCAACATCGGCGGCGACTTCGACGCCACCGCCGGCGTGTTCCGCTGTCGCCTGCCCGGCGCCTACTTCTTCTCCTTCACCCTGGGCAAACTGCCCCGCAAGACGCTGTCGGTGAAGCTCATGAAGAACCGCGACGAGGTGCAGGCCATGATCTACGACGACGGCGCGTCGCGGCGCCGCGAGATGCAGAGCCAGAGCGTGATGCTGCCGCTGCGGCGCGGCGACGCCGTCTGGCTGCTCAGCCACGACCACGACGGCTACGGCGCCTACAGCAACCACGGCAAGTACATCACCTTCTCCGGCTTCCTGGTGTACCCCGATCTCGCTCCCGCCGGCCCGCCGGAGCTCTGAACCCCGGGCTGCAGAGGAGCCCGGGCGGGCCCTGGGGCGTGCATGCCGAGCCGGGACCCGCGGCCCGAGCGCCCCGCCGGCGCCTGCCCGACGGCCGGCCCAGGGCGGCTAGACTCTGCCAATAAAGTGGGCCTGTGCCGGTCAGCCCGACGGTCCCCTTGTCTTGACTGCGACGCCATCACCCGCGGGTTGGCAGCCTCAGGGCCTCTCTCCTCCCCGTGGGGTCTCCCCTGTCTAGGGCATCCTTGAATCTGAGTTCCCATTGGCCTATGTATGAGCTTACTCTCAGAGCCCAGGCGATCCTTTTCTATAGCAAGATTCTTCATCACACTACCATACTCGGAGCACAGGACTCGGGCAAAGGGCATGGTCCTTCTGGGTGAATGTGGAAAGGGGATGAGGGGTGGATACCTGGTTGACTGCCTCCTGCCCTTTCCACATGGGGTGACTTGCTCAGGGCAAGAATACCACAGGGTAAGTGGTCTTATTCTGACACGGAAGGAAGGACACACTCAGAAAGCCAGAATGGAGCTTTTTTTGGGAAGAGCGATACATCATCAGTTACACTTATCCCAGCCTGCTTCAGCTAGTCTGT
The DNA here is from genome assembly GCF_000151885.1 of Dipodomys ordii. Lineage (NCBI taxonomy): Eukaryota > Metazoa > Chordata > Mammalia > Rodentia > Heteromyidae > Dipodomys > Dipodomys ordii. Next base: position 678,413 of record NW_012267341.1, read on the forward strand.
GGGTGGGTGGGTCCTCTCCTAGCCTAACTCTTTCCTCTGAGACTGACTGAGATGAAACTGAAGACATTTCTTGGCTTCTCTCTCCCCCAAAAGGTAATGTTCCTCCACTTGTTTGTCTCCACTCCTCCAGTGAACAGAACCCAACAAATCCATTCTACATTTGCAGCCCAAATGGAGAACTCACAGATCTGGGACCCCAGACGCTTGGTCAGGCTTGAAATGAGTACATTAGGATTGGAGGCCAAACATACATTTCTTTGAATTGCATAGGATGGACTTAGAGGCTGACTTCCACTTAATTTGCCGCAGCTTCTCTTTAATTTTCCTTTAGATACATTTCTCAGTCCTGACCCCTGGAGCACACAACCCACTAGTCTGCAACTTTTGCCCTTTGCTCTGTTGCCTATTCACAGTCTCCCACTCTTATCCTTTAAGGTTCAGGGAACAAAGGGGGTAGGGATAAAAATGGGTAGGAAAGATACAATAAACCAAGCCCAGTTATCGAAGTAGGTCTCCATTTGGAGACCTCCATTTGTCTTCAGTTCCGTCTCCAAATGGAGACCTACTTCCCAATATGAGTCAGGCGCAGGTTGAAAGGGTGGAGATGGGGGAGGGGGGTGATAGCAGGTGACAGGAGAAAGGGAAAGGGTACAAGGATGGAAATTCAAGGCCACACTGAAGGGAACTGGCCCTTGCAGAAGCCCTTGCACAGGTCCCAGAGTGTTTCCTGTGCCAGGTAGGTGAAGACCTGGACCCAGCGACCACTCTCTTCAGTTTCATTAGCTGCATGGACCCGGTAGATGCAGGACAGGGTGGTGAGGAGCAGATGTTCAAAGTCTCTAGGGCTAAGAGGAGGCCCATTGTGCAGGTCCTGGAGCCGCTGCAGATGCTGCCCAGCACTTTCTAAGTCACTGGGCACATGGTCCCGCAGAAGGAGCCTGAGTCGGCGGCCTGGACGTGTGGACGCTAACTCTTCATCCTGGAGGCGCAGCTGCCCCATGACATCCAGCTCCAGCCCAGACCACAGCAGCTGCAAAAGGAGCCATTTAAGGGGTGGGCTGGAGTCTAGGCAGAAGAATGGACTTGGGGGGGGGAGCATAAGCAGGCTGACCCATGCTAGGTTCCCCCCCACTCCCAGCAAGCCTGCTCTAAACCATACCTCTTCCCATCCCTGAGCTTAGGGACCTCCAGACACCCCCGCCCTCACGTCCCAAGCTGGGAGGAAAGACCTCAAACATCACTTCCGGGTCCTCTGGCTCCTGCAGGCCATCTCTCACACTTGCACTGTCTGTTGGCTGCCCTAGGCACCAAGCAGAACAGAATCAGATGCTTGCCACACTTCCCTCAACACCCTTTCCTGGTTCTACCAGTGCAGGAATGCCATCTTTTGCTCTCTCACCTGCCCATAAGTACACATAAGCACACTGACATACACCCTCCCAGGCATGTGTCTTGTGATCCCAGAGTGTTACACTATCCCGTTACTATCTCAGTAAGTGTCCAAACTCCTCCTTTAATTTGTACATACCCTTGCTAACAGGTCATAAGACTCCTCACCTCCCTATAGTAATCTGGGGAGTGACCTAGAACAGTGCAATGACTCTTCAGAGGATAAGTAACTCTAGGAAGGGTCTCCTCTTTCCTTGCTGCTGCTCAGCCATTGTGTAGACAGAATTATACAGGGCAGAATGTCCTTTGTGTTTTTCTGTCTCATACCCTGAGGTGTTGCCTAGCCCTTGAATTGGTTATCTGAAGCCCTGGACAGGTCAAAGGACCCTGCTTTGACTTATCATCTGGGTTGAGCCCAGAGTCCAACCCTGTTTGGGGCCAGCTTTAACAGTACCCACAGCAATCTTAACAGGTTTCATTTATTCCTTTCCATTATGGGGTTGGGATCCTCATATTTACCCACTACAGCAGACATCAGGCTGGTACCCGCCAGACCTACAGTTCCTCAGCCCTTATGAGGATTAGCTAACTGGTGTCAACCAGCAGCCTTCCTTGCTAATATCCATTCACTCTGAGTTCCTTTACCTGCATGGTGTTGTGTTGCAGTGACCCACAGGAGATAAATGGTCGCCACCAGACAAACCAGGAACTGCAGTGTGCTGGCCATGCTGCACCACCTTCTCAAGTCTTCTCACTAGCTCTCTGCTCCTTTATCTGCCTGCTACACACCACAGCCACAGCTTTCCACTGCAGGCTACTCAGGAGTTCTGTTCTGACTGTCAGTCTCAGGGCTGAAGGAAGTGCTGGCTGTGGCTTCCTTCACTTCCCAGGGGCTCTTCCCACCCTGGTTTTGGCAGTAGCAGCCTGTCCAGATGGGTGGGATATTTAATGAGAAAATGGGTGTTTGGTAGCAAACAGCTCTAGTTCGGCCCTTCCAAAGGGAACAATACTACCTGTCCTCATACTCAAAACATCCTGCTACAGAGGCCAGTCCCTGACATCGTCCAGCCCAGCCTCCAGGGAGCCCTTCAGCTGCCAAGAGCATCAGCTGCAAAGCATAGCCCCATACAAGGCAGAGCAAAGCACTCCCACCTCAGGCACTCAGCCATAGGAACGACCGCCAGATCAGCTGGGGTGGGGAGTATCAACAGCTCCTGGAAACTAGACAAATAGGCAGTTCCTCAGTGTTTTTTGCTAATGTTCTTGACTCAGACCAGAAACCAGGAAGATTATCCCTTTAGCTAGTTTAGATCGAATCATGATATAGGGAAGACACAGGGTTAAAAACTCAAAAATGAGTGATGTATTTTTTTTTTGGGTCCGGTCGTGGGGCCTGAACTCTGGGCCTGGGCGCTGTCCCTCAGCTCTTCAGCTCAAGGCTAGCGCTCTGCCACTTGAGCCACAGCACCACTTCCGGCTTTTTTCTTTTTGCTTGTGGTGCTGAGGAATCGAACCTAGGGCCTCAGGCATGCAAGGCAAGCGCTCTACCACTGAGCCACCTTCCCAGCCTGAGTGATGTATTTTTTTTTTGTCAATGCAATTTTTATAGTTGGATGGATAGTTTTTCTCAAAAGACAAAACTTAAGTAGTACACATACTTCTAAATGGTATGGGCATTGTGAGTGATGTATTCTTCCTGCCTTGGTGTTGGCTCATTTTTCTTGTGAGTGTCCAGGTGGGAGAGCTGCATTGGTGCCACCCAAGCTTCTGGACCCAACGGCCATCAGGCAGTCTGTTGAGATGAGGGGCTTCCTCAATCTGTAGTGAAAATCCTCCGGTTCTCATTAGAGGCCATGCTATACCCATCCTGAACCCTGTGGTCTCTAAGAATCACAGCTCCAGAATTCCTCTCAAATACTTCTGGCCCACAGGTCATCTGCAGCTGCATTATTTAGTTCCATTAAAACAGACCATAAGGGCAGTGGCTCATGCCTGTAATCCTAGCTACTCAGGAGGCTGAGATCTGAGGATCTCGGTTCAAAGCCAGCCCAGGGAAGGAAAGTCCATGAGACTTATATCCAATAAACAACCCAAAAACCAGAAGTGGTGCTGTGGCTCAAGCAGTAGAGCGCTCGCCTTGAGCTGAAGAGCTGAGAGACAGCACCCAAACCCAGAGTTCAAGCACCACAACAGACAAAAAAAAAAAAACACTAGAAAATCGGAAGTGGCGCTGTGGCTCATGTAGTAGAGTGCACACCTTGAGCTGAAGAGCACAGGGACAGCACCCAAGCCCAGACTTCAAGCCCTGCGACCGACCAAAAAAACCCCACAAAAAACAAAATCCAAACAAACAAAACAACAGACTGTACTTTGGCAAGGTCTTTGCCAGAACAAGAAACACCTGTTTGCAACTACCTCCTCCTGAGTCACTGTTACTTGTACCCATTAGAAGAAACACACAGGAGTTTTACATAGGAATTTATTTACAAGGACACTCATAGATAAGGTGTACTCTTTAAGATCCACATGTCTTCCCTGGAGCTACTTGGCTTCAGGTTTCTTGACTCCAGCTTCAAGCTTGAGACTCTCAGGGGGCTGACGATAGGCAGGGAAGGCTTCCCAGGGGCTGTTCAGGTCAAATTTTCGGAACTCTTGAGCCAACTCCACTGGCTCGGCCACCACCCGCTTTACCTCATCATCATAGCGTAACTGCAAGAGGGAAAAGGAGGCTTGTAGCTACCAAGACCACTTTCAGAAAGCCATCAGTGAGTCCCCCATCCCTTCTTTTTTTGTTGGTAGCATGGGCAAATAACTCAGGGCCTCAAGTCTCCTAGGCAAGCATGTACTCTATCACGAGTCAAGTCTTAAACAACTCCTCCCACCCTTTTTTTTGGTGCCAGTACTGGTGCTTGAGCAAAGGACCCTGTGCTCCTGGGATCCTAGTTTGGAGTCAGTCTAGGCAGACAAATCCATGAGACTCTTATCTCCAATGAACCAGCAAAAATTTGGAAGTGGAGCACCAGCCTTAGGCAAAAAAATTCTAAGGGGCAATGCCAGGCCCTGAGTTCAAGCTCTGATGCCAGCACACTCACGCACACACAAATTCATATGTATAGTGCCACTGAAATTCTTTATAAGGTGCTTGTAATCCCATCACCGGTCCTGCTTTAATGACCATTATTGTGGGTTGAACATCTAGGATTCTAGATATCCGGAGCAGAACAAAATAACACCCTGCTTTCAGGACATGGGGATAGATTGTGTCCTTAAGTCAGCGTTGTGCATTAAAGTGACCAATACAATAATTATAAATACACCAAACTGTATTTTTTTTTGGGGGGGGGGAGTCCAGGGGTGGGGCCTGAACTCTGGGCCTGGGCGCTGTCCCTCAGCTCCTCAGCTCAAGGCTAGCGCTCTACCACTTGAGCCACAGCGCCACTTCCGGCTTTTTTCTTTTTGCTTATGTGATACTGAGGAATCAAACCCAGGGCCTCATGCATGCAAGGCAAGCGCTTTACCACTGAGCCACCTTCCCAGCCCCTACACCAAACTTTATGCATCTATCATTTTATGCTCAGCACTCATTTAGTGCTACTGTTGTTCTCACTATACACCTGAGTAAATGGAGTTCTAGTTGAGTAACGTGAATGCTATAGCCCAGATTCTTAAGCCATTACAGTCCACCAACCTTATTCCTACTATGCATAGGATTCCCCAGGTTCCCTGCAAGTCTCTCCCTAAGAATGCCACACCAGCCGGGCGCTGGTGGCTCACGCCTGTAATCCTAGCTACTCAGGAGGCTGAGATCTGAGGACCGCGGTTCAAAGCCAGCCCGGGCAGGAGAGACC
>NW_012267341.1:691489-704108 GCF_000151885.1 Dipodomys ordii
CTATACTTGTAAGACAGCACAGTCTACTCTCTAGCAGACTAGGATCTCTTTAAGGTCAGGATGGGACCCAGGATTCTCAAGCCAAGAACTTCAGGCTGAAGAGCCCTCACAGATTATGGTCCTGAAAACACAGACTGTGTATGACTGTGTGTATGTTAAGAAAATTAAAACTCAGAAGGGGTAGAAAGGCAGGCCTTCGATAGTCCAATCTGCTGATGTTAATTGTTAGGTTTCGGGAGAACAGCCCCTCCCCTCTTCCAATGGACATAAAGAACGACAATAACTATTAGAGTCACTAGTGATCATGTGATCCTAAATCACTGGGTACACACACCTCACAGCCTGGGGAGTAATGATTAAGTGTTCTTTCCCTCGGCAGACCTGCCATTCTCAAGGTCTGTAGCTGGGCAGTTTTACTGTCTGGATTGTTTTCCTGATCTACAGGCAATAAACTACTACCGACCTCATAACAAATAAGATTATTCGCTACAAGGCTTCGTGAGATACCAGCCACACAGAACGCAATTAACTACTATTCCTGAGCTCTGAGGCCCAAAGTTCTGCTTCCTGTGCTCAGTGCGTTAACCATTTAATCAGAGAAAACGAGAGTCATGAAAACTGAGAGGGGACAATACGGCCCAAACGGAATGGAGATCTAGGGCAGAGAGGGCTCGATTCAGCCTGCGGGCTAGCTCCCCAAGGCCAGACCCGGGGAAGGGCATTCCGGACAAGGACAAACACCGGACGCAGGAGGCCCTGCGGGCGGTCGGCCGCGCGCGGCGCGCATACTCACGGCGCGCGTCGGCCGCGGCGCTCTCCCGCCTCACCCGCTGCAGCAGCACCGAGGGTCGTCCAGCCCCTGCACAGGGAGACAAGTTAGAGGGCGCGGGGTGAGGCCCGGGGGCGCGCCACCTCCACCCCCGACCCCGGTCTCCGCCAGAGGCCGGCCTCTCACCCCTGGCCACAGCTGCGGCCCCCGCCAGCCCGCGCCTCCAGACCACGGCCGCGGCGGCCGCCATGCTTCCCGGACGCAGAGCCGGCGGCGCAGGGAAAGCCGGTGGGACGGGACGCGGAGCCCCAAGGACACGGACCGGAAGCGGAAGTGTGCAGTCTATGTTCTTCCGGGCGGAGAGGGGGCCGGAAGCAGAGGTTCCGGGTTCCTGGCACCGGGATGAGAGGAGGGAACGCAGGTGAGAAAGCAAGACCAGCAGGTGGGCGTACAGTGAGGCGAACGTAGCCCAAGCTCGGTGTAGCCGCAGCTGGAGAGAAGGTGAAGACGTTGAGGAATCGAACCGGTGAGACCAGGAGGGGAGAGGGACGGGCATTCGGCGCTGTTAGGCTCCACACCCCCTCCCCCGCTCCGCCCGCTGAGCTCTCGGTGGGGCGGGCGAGCCAAGGGGCTTGTGGGGGAGAAAACGGTTTCCCTGGAGACCGTTTCCCTGGCGACTCTAGATGGACTGGGACACCCTTCCAACCCGAAGGGCGACGGTCCTCCTTGTGCCTGGAGCTGGAGACAGTTGGGCTCTGTCTCAAGTTCTGGAATGGACCTTCAGGAAATCATTTGGGCGAGCTGGTAAGTGGGGACAGAAACTCAGAAGAGAGCAAAAGTAAGGTTGTTGGTTGACCCAGCCTAGGCCTCATATTGGAGGTGCTGGACTCCATGTGGAGAGAGGGAGAAACCCATAGGGTGTCTTTTTTCTTCTGTTTGGTTTTATTTCCCTAACCTAGTGCAGTCTAACCCTCAGCTTCACTATTTTAATGCCAAGTTATTTGGTTAGAATGGCTTTTTAAAAGACCATAGACGAGCTGGGAAGGTGGCTCAGTGGTAGAGCACTTGCCTTGCATGCATGAGGCCCTGGGTTCCATTCCCCAGCACCACATAAACAAAAAGGAAAAAAAAGCCGGAAGTGGTGCTGTGGCTCAAGTGGTAGAGCGCTAGCCTTGAGCTGAAGAGCTGAGGGACAGCGCCCAGGCCCGGAGTTCAGGCCCCATGACCGGACCCAAAAATAAATAAATAAAAGACCATAGACTTTCTCCAGGCCCTTGCTTACACATGTTGACCTAAATCCTAAGTCTTTTGTTACATCATGGGAAGGAATATTTGGTGTTCTCTCAGGGAAACCATCAGTTAGAACTTTATTGATTTCATTGGAGGAGATCTGCCACTTCAGGAGAATGAAAGCAGCTCTGAGTGAAGGAGAATGTCAGGGACACCAATGGCAGGGCCAGGCCTAAGGTCAGTCTGGACCCACTTTGCTTTTACATTTAAACAGTTCTCCCAGCTGTATTCACAGACTATAGCTGTGGATTCCTCAAATTCCTTAGAGTGGTTATTGCTTTTCAGATAGTTGGAAGAGAGAGAAGTTGGCTACCATGGAATCACCAGAGGAGCCTGGAGCATCCATGGATGAGAATTACTTTGTGAACTACACTTTCAAAGATCGGTCCCACTCAGGGCGAGTGGCTCAGGGCATCATGAAACTGTGTCTAGAGGAGGAGCTCTTTGCTGATGTCACCATTTCAGTGGAAGGCCGGGAGTTTCAGCTCCACAGGCTGGTCCTCTCAGCTCAGAGCTGCTTCTTCCGGTCCATGTTCACCTCTAACCTGAAGGAGGCCCACAACCGAGTGATTGTACTGCAGGATGTCAGTGAGTCTGTTTTCCAGCTCCTGGTTGATTATATCTACCATGGGACTGTGAAACTTCGTGCTGATGAGCTGCAGGAAATTTATGAGGTGTCAGACATGTATCAGCTGACATCTCTCTTTGAGGAATGTTCTCGGTTTTTGGCCCGCACAGTACAGGTGGGAAACTGCCTTCAGGTGATGTGGCTGGCAGATAGGCACAGTGATCCTGAGCTCTACACTGCAGCCAAGCACTGTGCCAAGACCCACCTGGCCCAGTTACGGAGCACAGAGGAATTTCTCCATTTGCCCCACCATCTACTCACTGATATCATCTCGGGTAAGTTTAAAAGGGGACATACCCAAATGTTTGGGTATAATGTTCAGTGGATGTTCTGGTTCAGGAGAAAGGAGCCCTCAAGTTTCCTGTTGAGAGTTTACTATTTGTAGTAGGAATGTAGAGCTGCTGTCAGAGATAGAGTTCCTTAAAGAAGCAACCTAGAGGGCTGGGAAGGTGGCTCAGTGTTAGAGTGCTTGCCTTGCATGCCTGAGGCCCTGGGTTCGATTCCTCAGCACCACATAAGCAAAAAGAAAAAAGCCGGAAGTGGCGCTGTGGCTCAAGTGGTAGAGCGCTAGCCTTGAGCTAAAGAGCAGAGGGACAGCACCCAGGCCCAGAGTTCAGGCCCCATGACCAGACCCAAAAAAAAAAAAAAGAAGCAACCTAGAAAACAAAATGCCTCACATTGCCACAAAAGACTGAGAGAAGCTAGCTAATCTGTCCTATGCCTAATTGCTCTCATCTGTCCTATACTTTGCATTTGTCTATAGGACTAGTTATCTAAGTAAGTTGACAAAATTATCCTTTTTTATTTTTCCAGCTGGGAGTGTAGCTCAATTGGTAAAGCACTTGCCTACCAAGTGCAAGGCCCTGAGTTTCAGAACCTTAAACAACTAAAATAAATGAATGAACAAATGATTTTTATTTTTATTTTTTTGATGCTGGTTCTGGGGCTTGAGCTCAGGGCCTGGATGCTGTCCCTGAGCTTTTCTGCTAAAGGCTAGAATTTTACCACAAGCCACAGCTTTACTTCTGGCTGCTTTTTTTGGTGGTTAACTGGAGATAAGAGTCTGAGGGGTTTCTTGCCTGGGCTGGCTTTGCACCACGATCCTCAGATCCCAGCCTTCTGAGTAGCTAGGATTACAGGTGTGTGCCACAGATGAAATGTTTTTAGTGATGGGATGTTAGGTAACATTGTGAGCCTGCAAGTGAGATGTAGCCATACTTAAAAGTGTTAAGTTCTGCAGCCTTGTAGGTTGCTTCCATAACATGTGGAAGCATTTCATGCTATCCATATTATTTGAGTTTATTTTTGTGGGTTTTTTTTTTATCAGTCATGGGGCTTGAACTCGGCCTGGACACTGTCCCCTCAGCTCTTCAGCTCAAGGCTAGCACTCTACCACTTGAGCCACAGTGCCACTTCCAGTTTTCTGAGTGGTTTATTGGAGATGAGTCTCATGGACTTTCCTGCCCAGGCTGGCTTTGAACCCAGATCCTCAGATCTTAGCCTCCTGAGTAGCTAGGATTACAGGCATGAGCCACTGGTGCCCAGCTGGTTCACATCTTTAAAGCCATTTTTCCTAAGTTTCCCTTTCAGATGATCATATTGCCACTGACTGTGCCTTTCTTTGGCTCTCACAGATGGGGTTCCATGTTCCCAGAACCCCACAGAAGCAATAGAAGCCTGGATCAGTTTTAATAAAGAAGAAAGAGAGGCTTTTGCAGAATCACTTAGGACTAGTTTAAAGGTAAAGTAGATTTGTTATAAATTGGGGTACCAATGCATTCTAGCTGGCCTCTTTGGTGCCTACTGAATAAACTGGCTTGAAGTTGCTGAGCTGGAGAGAAGATTGTGTTTGTGACTCCAGAAACCACCATCTGGGCTGGGAATTGTGCCTTAGTAAATTGTAAAAATCAAAATATAAAATTGAAAGGATGAATACAAATGTGCTCTGCCCAGCATAAAATGTGTAAAGTTAGGTGATTAGAAGAGAGCAAGTATGACAAACAGTAACTGGAGGGGAGTGGTTAGAGCAAGATGTCCGAGCTGAGCCTTCACCACGAGCTGACATGGCATTTATCATTTTAATCTGGCCAACAGGAAATTGGGGAGAACGTGCACATTTACCTTATCGGGAAAGAGTCATCTCGTACCCACTCGTTGGCTGTGTCCTTACACTGTGCAGAGGATGACTCCATCAGTGTAAGTGGCCAAAACAGCTTGTGCCACCAGATCACCGCAGCCTGCAAGCATGGAGGAGACCTGTATGTGGTGGGGGGGTCCATCCCACGGCGCATGTGGAAGTGCAACAATGCCACCGTTGACTGGGAGTGGTGTGCACCTTTGCCTCGAGACCGGCTCCAGCACACCCTGGTGTCTGTGCCTGGGAAAGATGCCATATACTCCCTGGGTGGCAAGACACTGCAGGATACTCTCTCCAACGCAGTCATTTATTACCGGGTAGGTGATAATGTATGGACAGAGACAACCCAGCTAGAGGTGGCTGTGTCTGGGGCCGCTGGTGCTAACCTCAATGGAATCATCTACTTACTAGGGGGTGAGGAGAATGACCTGGACTTCTTTACCAAACCTTCCCGACTAATCCAGTGTTTTGACACAGAAACAGACAAGTGCCACGTGAAGCCCTACGTGCTGCCCTTCGCAGGCCGCATGCACGCAGCTGTACATAAAGATCTTGTATTCATTGTGGCTGAAGGGGACTCCCTGGTGTGCTATAATCCCCTTCTAGACAGCTTCACCAGGCTTTGCCTTCCTGAGGCCTGGAGCTCTGCCCCATCCCTCTGGAAGATTGCCAGCTGTAATGGGAGCATCTATGTCTTCCGGGACCGATATAAGAAGGGGGATGCCAACACCTACAAGCTCGACCCTGCCACTTCAGCTATAACTGTCACAAGAGGCATCAAGGTGCTGCTTACCAATTTGCAGTTTGTATTGGCCTGAGACAGTGATGGAAAAGAACAGCTGATTCCTTTGTCCTTCCCTTTTCCAGCACCTCCCTTGAACCTCAATTCAGAGTAATGTGTTAGTTTGGACGTACAGTAGAAAACAGCACTTCCAGCCTGGCCCTAAACCCATAGGGATGTTCTGTTTGAGACTTAGTAGACTGCTGCTCCTCAGCTGGCTGCTTGAACCGAGGTGGCCATCCCGTGATCCCGTGCCTCACTACAAATTGCTTAGAGCCAGTTTCTCTCTGATCTTAGGCACAGCTTCCCCTCCTTACCTGATCAATGTTAAATAGGAGTTGCCCAATCCCAGGGCAGAAAGATGCCCATTCCTTTTTTTCTACAGCCAGCCAAGTGGCTAGTTCAGTTATACACAATTAGGTATTAGAGTTTTCCTTCAGGCTTTGGTTGGGAGAATGGACTAAGCTGAAGGTGTTCTTCACCAGCAAGACTCAACTCTAGAATTCAGGACGTTCTTTCCATTGTTTTTCATCTGTCTGTCAGGAAAAGTAATTTTGGTTTTATTTTTGGCTTACTTCAACAGATAAGCCAGGAAATAGAATTATTTCTGATTAATAGCAGAAATGTTTTCAAAACTCTGGTCTTTTAAAAGCTCTAGGCTAAATCAGGAGCTAGAAACTGTTCATACAAATAAAAGTTTTTGAAGAGATGTGTGTTTGTCTTTATTGAATCTTGAAGGGATGGCTTTTTTTTTTTTTTTCCCTTGGTCATGGGACTTGAACTCTGGGCCTGGGTGCTGCCCCTGAGCTCTTCAGCTCAAGGGTACCACTCTACACTTGAGCCATAGCACCACTTCTGGTTTTAAGAGGTTAATCGATAAGAGTCTTATGGACTTCTTGCCTGGGCTGGCTTTGAACTGCGAGTCTCAGATCTCAGTCCCCGGAGTAGCTAGGATTACAGGCATGAGCCACCAGTGCCCAGCTGAAGGGATGACTTTCTAAGGAGGACTAATTATAGACCCGTGCAACCCGTGCATTCCTAAATCAGCAGGCCTCCCTATATCCACACATGATTTGCATTCTGATCTCCAAAAGTGGGAGGGGAACCCCCAAAGTCAATGAAATTGGGACTCCACTATCTTTTCTGTAGTACTACAGATCACACTCAAGAACTCATATGAATTTTACCATTGAGGGACACTCCTAGACCTAAGGGGCAAAGAGCCAGAGCTGGATATTTCTTTCTTTTTCTAGTATTAAATGTCTGAGTTATGGTGCTAAATATCATTAGGTACACAGGATTCTTGTTGAGATTAGTATTACTTTTTTTCTTTTTTTGGGTCTGGTCATGGGGCCTGAACTCTGGGCCTGGGCGCTGTCCGTCAGCTCAAGGCTAGCGCTCTACCACTTGAGTCACAGCGCCACTTCTAGCTCTTTTCTTTTTGCTTATGTGATGCTGAGGAATCGAACCCAGGGCCTCATGTATGTAAGGCAAGCACTCTACCACTGAGCCACTTTCCCAGCCCTGAGATTAGTATTTCTTTAACCTATTGAGGAAAATTAGATTCAGACACAAATCTTTTCCTCAGGAAAATGAAATGACAAAAGAAACAAAATTACCCATTACTAAGCATATTTCTGTTACATCAAGTTTGGCTTAAACTCCATCATTACTATAAAATTTATTCTGTATCAAGCAGGGACATTTTGAGTTTTTGATGTGTTAGATCTGTGAGTAGTGTTATTTTCTGTTGCCCTTGCAGAAATCTCCTTGTGGAACTTTTTAAGAACTTCCAACTGGCCAGGTCTGATGTAGATGTGTGACCGGATCTTGGTGATGGCTCCTATAGCCTCTTCTGGGCTCCAGTTGTGCATCTGAAATACAAAGTCACGAAATCAGCCAAGAAAGGAGAGGGCATCAGGGTGCCCTTCACTTTTAAGCAGGTGTTGAAAGATTCACAATGTTGTAACTTTTGTGGGGCTTGAACTCGGGGCCTGGGTACTATCTCTGAGCTTTTTGTTTTTTTTTTGTATGTACCAGCCCTGGGGTTTGAACTCAGGGTCTGGGCACTGTACCTGAGCTTTTTTGTTCAAGGCTAACACTCTACCACTTGAGCCACAAATCTACTTTTGGCTTTTGGTTAGTTACAGAAAAGACTCAGGCTGGACCCTGGTGGCTCACACCTGTAGTCCTAGCTACTTGGGAAGCTGAGATCTGTGGATCATGGCTTAAAGCCAGCCTGGACAGGAAAATCCATGAGACTTGTCTCCAGTTAACCACCAGAACACCAGAAGTGGAGTTGTGGCTCAAAGTGGTAAAGTTCAGGGAGCTTTTTTGCTTAGCACCCATTTGCTGAGTTGAAGCAGGGGGAAAAAAAAACACCCCTCCCAGACTATTCCTTCCTGGTTGGCTTTGAACCACAATCCTTAGATCTCAGCCTTCTGAGTTCCGAGCTAGGATTACAGGCATTAGACACTGGTGTCTGGCTCACAATTTCATTTCTTTTTTTTCTTTTTTCTTTGTCAGTCATGGGGCTTGAACTCTGGGCCTGAGTGCTGTCCCTCAGCTGTTCAGCTCAAGGCTAGCGCTCTACCACTTGAGCTACAGCGCCACTTCCAGTTTTCGGGTGGTTTATTGGAGATAGGAGTCTCACGGTCTTTCCTGCCTGGGCTGGCTTTGAACCATGATCCTCAAATCTCAGCCTCCTAAGGGTAGCTAGGATTACAGGCGTGAGCCACCTGCGCCCGGCTTCACAATTTCATTTCTAAAAAAAAATGCAGGGTGCCAATGCCTCACATCTGTAATCCTAGATACTCAGGAGGCTGAGATCTGAGGATAGTGGTTCAAAGCCAGCCCGGAAATAAGTCATGAGACTTATCTCCAATAAAAACCACTAGAAAACCGGAAGTGGCGCTATGGCTCAAGTGGTAGAGCGCTCGCCTTGAGCTGAACAGCTGAGGGACAGCGCCTAGGCCCAGAGTTTAAGCCCCATAGCTGACAAAAAAAAGGGGGACTGGGAATGTGGCTCAGTGGTAGAGCGCTTGCCTTGCATGCTCGAGGCCCTGGGTTCGATTCCTCAGCATCACATAAGCAGAAAAAGCCAGAAGTGGTGCTTGTGGCTCAAGTGGTAGAGCACCAGCCTTGAACTGAAGAGCTGAGGGACAGTGCCCAGGCCCAGAGTTCAGGCCCCACAACTGGACCCCCCCCCCAAAAAAAAAAAAAAAGCTGGTGTTGGAGATTCAGGCTGTAATCCTAGCTACTTAGGAAGCCGAGATAGTGGCAGCATAAGGCTAGCCCAAGTAGTAGTTTATGGCCTTGAGTGAAAAGCTAAGGGACAGCATCCAGGCTCTGAGTTCAAGCCTTAATATTGGTACTCACACACAGAAAACAAACAGAAAAGAGTTAATCAGACCCCTTCTCAATGAAGAGCTGAATGTGAGCACCCCTTATCCTAGCTCCAGGGAGGCCTCATGCCTAGGCAGGAATGAAGATCCTACTGAAAATAGACACTGGGGCTCACCTTGTAATCCTAGCTACACAGGAGATCTGAGATCTGAGGATTGTGGTTCAAAACCAGCCTGGGCAGGAAAGTCCTAAGACATTTCCAATTAGCCACCAGAAAACTGGAATTGGTACTGTGGCTCAAAGTGGTAGAGTACTAGCCTTGAGAAAGAGATCTTAGGGACAGCACATAGGCCCCAAGTTCAAGCCCCATAACTGACCCCATCACCACCACAAAAAAAAAAAAAGCAAAAAGTCAGGGCTGGAAGGGTGGCTAAATGATAAGAGTACTTGCCTAGTAAGTATGTGAAAATGAGTACAAACAGTCCAGCCAACCACCAATGGCTCATATCTGTAATCCTAACTACTACGGAGGCTCAGATCTGACAAATGCAGTTCAAAGCCAGATTGGGCAAGAAAGTACATGAGACTCATCCTCAATTAAGCACCAGAAAAAGAACTGCAGCTCATGGTGGACAGCTAGCCTTGAGCAAAGAAGCTAAGGCACAACACCTAGGCCCTGAGTTCAAGCCCCAGAAAGTCTTCTTCCAAATAAAAATCCAGGTATGTGCTACTCAGGAGGCTGAGATCTGAGAACTGTGGTCCAAGCCAGCCTAGGCAGGAAAGTCCATGAGACTTGCATCCACAGATAGCCACTAAAAAAAGGCAGAAGTGGAGCTGTGGTTCGAGTGGTAAAGCATGAGCCTTGAGCAAAAGAAGCTCAGGGACAGAGCCCAGGCCCTGAGTTTAAGCCCCAGAACCAGCATGCACACACACACACACACACACACACACACACACATTTTTTAAATGAAACACCTTTGCAAAATTAATGTATACTAATTAAAAAAAAACAAACTAGGAGGGATCAGAGTTTAGCTCAGTCATGAAGTACATACTTAGGAATACACAGGTCTTGGGCTCAATCCCCTGCACCCTCCAAAAATAAATTTCTAGAAGCTAAATGTAGTGCTATAACTATAACAACAATACTAAGAGGAGGCTGAGGAGGGATCATGAACTTGAGGACCAGCCTGGGCTATACAGTTCCTCCCAGACCTTCCCCTCAAAAAATAAAATAGTTTCTAGGGATGAGTATATAGTAGATATTTGTGACTCATTGCACAGCTAGAAAAGAGCTTTTTAAGTTTAACTATCAGAGTTATCTTGGTGGTGGAGGTAGGGCTTGAACTCTGGGCCTGGGTGCTGGCCCTCAGCATTTCAGCTTGAGCCACAGCACCACTTCCAGTTTTCTGGTGGTTAATTGAAGATAACAGTCTTTCCTGACCAGGCTGGCTTTGAACCGCAATTCTCAGATCTCAACCTCTCAAGTAGCTAGGATTACAGGCATGAGCCACCAGCGCCTGTCTAGCAGAGTAATCTTTATATTCTACAGTGCTCAATAGTTTAGAATTCAATAGGACCTCAACAGTACAAATTTCTAGCTTGCTGGTTCAATTCTCACTCGGCCCAAAATATACTCCTGAGACTATTTTCTGGCAGTTTCTTACAATGAAAACTTTCATATTGTTCAGTCACATACTAGTCCACAGTAATAGGCTAGGCTGATGATCACTCTTCCTTTTTAGGGGTGGGAAATGTAAAGCCTACAGGTCATATAAGGCTCACAAAATCATTTAGTAGGTGGGGTGGGGAGTAGTTGTGGAGGTGGGAGGGAAGGGAGGGAAGGAGGGAAGGAATGAGAGAGAAAAAACAAAGGAAGAGGCAACAATGCTTGTTAAGAAATGTACTCAATACCTTGCCCATGTAACTGTAACTCCTCTGTAAAGTATTCCCCTCTATACAGTATTTTTACAATGAAAAACGTACAAAAACTCATTTGGTACATACAGTGTATATTTTTTGTATGTTTCTTATCATCTGTCCAAGATTATATCTGTATTGATAATTTCATATGGCCTGAAAATGATACTATAAATACTGAAATGACCCCTGGCAGCAAATAGTTCCCCATCTCTTTAGGGCTTAAATTATCCACATGACTTAGAAACACTCTTAGAGAGCAGACTAGTAACAAAAACTAAGTTGGGAGGAGCAAGACAATGGAGTGATAAAGGACTACAAGGAATTTGCTTCTAAATATTTTTAAAACATCCCACTTGCCAGTCAACAAACAGATAAGCAAAGTTTAGTTTGGATTCCCTTTTCTAAAAACTCATGTCCAGAATTTACATGGAAATAAAAATACTTGAGTTCTACAAGGCTGGATGTGATTAGCACTGTTGTCTATATAGTACTAGATTTTCTGAGGTTTTTGCAACAAGCGTTTCTAGCCTTTCATCCAGTTGACTGCATTTTTTTTTTAAACACTTGAAGTACTTTCTCATTTATACTTCATGACAGATTTAGGTTAAGGAAACTGGGCAGCAGAAAGGAGAAGCTGTATTTGTCTCTCCTAACAGGCAGGTGGCAGAGCCAGAGGCTAGCTTGGGTGCTTTGCCCGACACACCACTGCCATGCAGCCTAGAGTCGAGTAATGGGCCAGTACATCATGCTTATTAAAAGTTCTGGAACTCTATAAATGAGGCCAATCCAGAGACATCTCTCCTTATACCAGATAGGCTTTACCTGAATCAGATACGCTGCCACCATGGTGGCACTTCTGGAACGCCCAGCCTTACAATGCACGTAGACACTCTTGCCCAGCTTTTGGTATTTGAGAACAAACTGGACTCCTCTGTGGAGGTTGGCCAGTGTGGGCACCCCAGTCATGTCGATTGTGCTGAGCCGCAGCCGCTCAACTCCTACTTTCTTCCACTCCTAGAGCCAGGTTCACCAGTATAAAAAAGAGAATAAAAGCATCTTAATAGGGATGGTGTGAAAGGGGGCTCCCCAGGATCAGGAAAGCAACAAGGAAGGTTCAGGATTTCCTCCGATGTTAATCTGCTATTTCCAATTTTCTAAAAAGGAACTTTTGTACAAATTTGACTTTAAAACATCTGGCCTACATGGCTGATCTTTCCTCAAACAGATATGCTACTGAATTAGAGTCATGCACAAGGCTTAAAGAGTTCTTTGTGTGGCCTTGCTTTATGCTAGGCATGAAGTTGGCCTCTGTGCTGCACAGTTAGCCTGGAAAGTGTTCTTCAAATCCCAGAATCTTCAGCTGCAAGACATTAGTGTGGGCTGGGCACTGGAGGCTCATGCCTGTAATCCTAACCCTAACAACACAGGAAGCTGAGATCTGAACATCAAGGTTCTAAGCCAGTCCTATCTGCCAATTGAACACAAAAAAGCAGGAAATGGAGCTGTGGCTCAGGTGGTAGAGTACCCGTCTTGATTAAAGAAAAAAAAAAAAAAAAGCTCAGTGACAGCACCCAGGCTCCAAGTTCAAGCCCCAGTACCAGCACCAGAAGAAAAACACATTAGCTCTACAATGTTCAGTTGCAAAAGCTGTATGAGTTGGAGTATAGCTCAGTGATATAGTGCTTGCCTGACATGACTGAAGCCCTAGATTTGATTCTTAATACCACTATTAAAAAAAAAAAAAAA
>NW_012267341.1:705559-724281 GCF_000151885.1 Dipodomys ordii
TTTTTTTTTTTTTTGGTCAGTCACAGGGCTTGAACTCTGGGCCTGGGTGCTTGTCTCTGAGCTCTTTTGCTCAAGGCTAGCTCTCTCCCACTTTGAGCTACAGTGCCACTTTTGGTTAGTTCTGATGGTTAGTTGGAGATGAGTCTCACAGTTTCTCCTGCCTGGGCTGTCTTTGAACCATGATCCTCAGATCTCAGCCTCAGCTAGGATTGAGGTGTAAGCCATTAGCACTGGACTTGCTATTCTTTTTAATTGTGACTAGAGACTTTATGACTCTGAATGGTGTATTTAATCCCCATCATAAAATTAATAAACTGGAAGCAGAGCTTTGCAGCCTGCAGTTTACCAGAAACACCTGAAGAGTTGTTCAATTCTCAAATTCCTGAGCCCTGCCCTGAAGTTCCTGAGTCAGAATCTCTGGGGGCTGTGTGTAGGACTGTGCTATTTTAGCAAGGCTGACAGATGATTCTTAGCCATATTCAAATGTGTGAAGCAATTGCCTTGGAGATTTGATTTCTCTAGGCTAGCGGATGATGCTGCTCCATCTTACAAATGTCACTGCCTCCCATGCAGCCATTAAGCATTTGCTGCATATGCCCAGAATCTCTGGATCCCCACCTTGCTCACCACACTAGCATACATTTATCATTTTGACTACTGATCTTTGAGGTCTTATGACAAAATGTGTAGAAAAATCCAAGGAAATGTTAGCTACTCTCCTCCTCCCCCACCCCCACCACCACACACACCCCTACTATGGCTTGAACACAAGGCCTGGACACTGTTCTTGAGAGTTTTCTGCTCAAGGCTGGCACTCTAACATTTGAGCCACAATTCTACTTACAGCTTTTGGGTGGTTCAATAGCGTCTCACAGAGTTTGTTGCCTTGTCTGGCTTTTAACTGAGATCCTCAGATCTCAGCCTCCTGAGCAGCTATGATTACAGGAGAGAGCCACAGGTACCCAGTCTTTCAGTGAATAGATTAGTGATGTATTTACAGTGTGTTGTCTGTGGTGCTTTCCCACTTAGAATTGGCAGGGCTTTGCTCTTGAATGTCTAATACAGGGCCTGAACTAGTCTTGGTGTTCAATGTTGAATGAATGCAAGCAAAGCACACGGAAGTTGCCTTTCAATTTTAGTTCCTGATCTTTGCACAGAAAAGAGTAAACAAACTTTATCAACGACCCACCTCCCCCCAACCCTTTTCCCAGTCCCCCTGTGTTCCCTAGGCCCAACCTCAGCCTTAAAAATCGTTGGGACCTACAGACAGAGGCCAGGGCACCTGATCTGGCTTATGAAAATTTAAAAGGCCTTTCATTTCCATCTGCAGACATCTAAGCATTGACGACGAGACCCTAACACCAGAGAAGGCAAACAAGCCTGAGACACCGGTCCCTCTGCAGTTCTCCTAAACTTCTCCAGCTCCCCAAGACCAGGGGGAGCTCGATGGGCAGGTGGGGTGCTCACCTTGGAGGAGTTGCACAGGAACCTGGTCTCATACTTCTCGTTCATGGTGATCACCCCGCCCACGTTCTCGTCCTGTACCAGCTGCCCGGGCGAAGAGGAAGAGCTGAGCCGGGGCCCCCCCGCGGAGACCCCGGGGTGTCGGGGATCCCCTCCTCCTTCCCCTCCCCCCTACCTCCCCTACTCCTCGCCCCGCTTCCTGCGGGGCCGGGTCTCCGAGCTCACCCGGCGCGTCAGGCCCCGCAGCGGCAGCGCGCCCAGCAGCACGGTGGCATCGATGCGGTGGTACCACTCGCGGTGCGCCGGGCCCCGCACGTTCCCGCGGAACACCGTGTAGAGCAGCGTCGGGTAGAAGAGCACCCGGGCCAGACCGGCCTGGAGCCACGCGGTGGCCGCCATCCCGCCCGATCGAGCCGGGCGTGGCAGGGACGACCTGCGGGTCCCGGGCCTCGCGATTCTCGGCCGCGACCCCGACGACTCCGGCGATGGCGACGCGGTGGGCGCGGGTTTCGCCGGCGCCTGGTCTCCGGCGTCCCGGCCAGGCCCCGGGGCCCCCGGGGCGGACACCATGGCTCAGGAGGAGGGGCTTCGGGCCTCGGGGGCGGGACCTGGGACTCGGCCGGCGAGCCGAGGGCGTCCGGGGCCCAGGCCGGGGAGCCCGGGCTTGGGGCACCGAATCCTAGGCGGTGGCCGGTGACGCCCCTCGCCCCGCCCAGGGGCTGGGCCGTGACCCCTGGAGAGCCAGACACGCGGGAGCCCTGGCTACCGGGGGGGGGCAGCGCTACCTTCGACCCCGGGCCCAGAGGAGGGACCGGGGCGACTCCGGACGCCCCACCCAGGGGAGAGCGGTTAAACAGGGGGTTTAAACCCCCCGCACCCCCGCGGGGAGCCTGGGCCTTGTCCTGTCCCCACTACTGAGCCACCTTCCCAGCCCTTCTGGTGGCTTGTTGAAGACAAGAGTCTCACAAAAACTTTCTTGCCCAGGCTGGCTTTGAACCCTGGTTCTCAGATCTCAGCCTCCTGAGTAGCTAGGATTACAGGCGTGAGTCATCAACACCCGGCTCCCAATTATTTTTAATGTTACTAAGATTACAGGAGCTGGGTGCCTGAATAAGTGCAAAAAAAAATATTGGGCTGGGAATGTGGCTTAGTGGAGAGGGCTTGTATATCATGCACTGAGCCACAGCTCTGCGTCAGACTTTTTTTTTTTTTGCTAGTTAATTGGAGATAAAGAATCTCACAGATTTTCCTTCTTGGACTAGCTTTGAATCTTAATCTTTAGATCTGAGCCTCCTGAGTAGGTTGGATTACAGGTGTGAGCCATGAGTGCCCAGTTTACAGGCTTCTGCTAATCTTAATTCTCTATTCAACAGTCCAGTATTTTGTTTGTTCTACTGAAATCTCTTGAAGTTACTGACATTGCTCTTCATCATGTCCTTCTGTCCCCATCTTTGGCCTACTAGGCGGTGGCCTTTCTTGGTAACTAAATACAAGAGTTGATACTACACCCTGCAAGGACTTGCTCTCCTGCAAAGGCAAGCCCTCATTCAAGGAGCAGATAAAGCAGGAAAAGGATTCTGGTTGACCTTGAAGAAGTATGTGCAAGGCCACACAGAGAAAAGTACTGGAAAAATAAGAAAATAAGAAGGTTGGGGGGCTGGGAAGGTGGCTAAGTGGTAGAGTGCTTGCCTTGCATGCATGAGGCCCTGGGTTTAATTCCTCAGTACCACATAAGCAGAAAAAGCTGGAAGTGGTGCTGTGGCTCAAGTGCTGGCCTTGAGCTGAAGAGCTGAGGGACAGTGCCCTGGCCCAGAGTTCAGGCCCCACAACCAACAAAAATAAATAAAATAAAAATAAAGTAGGTTGGGTGTGCCAGGAACCAGCGGCTGCTGTTTGTCATCTTAGCTACTTGGGAGGCTGAATTCTGAAGATTTTAATTCAAAGCCAGACTGAGCAGACAAATCAGATAGGTTCTTATCTCCAATTAAACATCAAAACTCCAAAGTGGAGCTGAGGCCAAAGGAGTAGAATGTCAGCCTTGAGTGAAAAAGCCAAGTGAAAGCACAGGGCCCTGAATTCAAGCCCCAGTATGGGCATATACACAGAAAGCAAACCAATAAAAAAACAACAGTGATGTGGTCCTTGTTCTTATGTTTGAAGTCTTTCTAAATACTAGGTGATTCATATTTTTATATGTAACACACCTCTATGCTTACTATTCATTAATTCAATAATCTTTATTGAGCACCTACTTTGGATTAGGTATTATCTCAAGGCCCTGAGGATATAATAGTAAATAAAACTGCTGAAACCTCAGTCCTTATAGAATTTACCTTCTGGTGGGAGGAGACTACAAAAACATCAAGTAAAACCTGTAGGTAAAAAATGTTAGATGGTAGCTGGGCGTTGGGTGGCTTACGCCTATAATCCTAGTTACTCAGGAGGCTGAGACCTGAGGATCGCTGTTCAAAGCCAGTCCCGGCAGGAAGTTGGTGAAACTCTAATCTCTAATAAACCAGAAGTGGCACTGTAGCTCAAGTGGTAGAGCACCCACCTTAAACTGAAAAGATGAGGGACAGTGCTCAAGCCCAGAGTTCAAGCCCCATGACCGAGGAAAAAAAGAAAAAAAAAAAAAAATGTTAGATGGTGACTAGTGTTTTGAGAGAAAGGAACTGGGTGCCAGTGGCTCATGTTTGCAATCCTAGCTATTCAGGAGGCTGTGATCTGAGGATAGTGGTTGGAAGGCAGCCTTGGAAAGTCTATGAGACATGGTTATTTCCAGTTAACCTCTAAAAAGCTGGAATTGGAGCTGTGGCTCAAGTTGTAGAATGCTAGATTTGAGCACAAAAGCTCAGACACACAGACAAAGCACCCAAGCTGGCCCTGAGTTTAAGCCCCAGTACTGACACACACACACACACACACACACACACACCCCACACACACACACCAGCAAGAAAGGATATTTGAAATATGTGTGTATATATATATATATATATATATATATATATATATATAATTGTTGTTGTCATCATGGGACTTGAACTCAGCCTGAGCTCTATTCCTGGGCTCTTTTGCTTAAGGTAAGTACTCTACCACATTGAGCCAATTAACTGGTGGTTAATTGGAGATAAAAGTCTCATGGACTTTCTTGCCCGAGCTGCCTTAAAACCAGGATCCTCAAATCTCAGTCTCCTGAGTATCTAGGATTACAGGCATGAGCCACCATTTTCCAGCAAGTGTGTATATTTGTGTGTATGATTTTTTACTTTTAATTTTCTTGGTGGTACTGAGGTTCGGGCCTTGAGCTTACTAGTCAAGTCCATTAACATTGGAGCCACATTTCTAGCCCTTTTTGCTTGAGGTTATTTTCTAGATAGGGTTTTGCTTTTCTTTTTTTGCCTTTTTCCCCTAGAGCAAGCTTTGAGGATTTCCATCCTTCTTTCTTTGCTTCCTCAAATAGTTGGGATTACTGAAGCAAATCACCATTTCCATCTTATTTTGTTGAGGTGGGATTTTGATTAGTTTTTCTCAGGGCTGACCTTGAACATCCATCCTCCTAATCTCTGCCTCTTGAGTACCTGGGACTACAGGTGTGAGTTACTTTGCCAGGCATAAGTTTGATTTTATTTTATTTATTTTTTGCCAGTCTTGGGGGTTGAAATGAGGGCCTGAGCACTGTCCAAGAGCTTCTTTTGCTCAAGGCTAGCACTCTACCACTTGAGCTACAGTGCTACTTCTGGCCTTTTCTGTTTATGTGGTACTCAGGAATCAAAGCCAGGGCTTCGTGCTTGCTAGGCAAGCACTCTATCGCTCAACCACATTCCAAGCCCATAAATGTGATTTTTTTTTGCCAGTCACAGGGCCTGAACTCTGGGCCTGGGCGCTGTCCCTCAGCTCTTCAGCTCAAGGCTAGCACTCTACCACTGGAGCAACAGTGCCACTTCTGGCTTTTTCTGTTTATGTGGTGCTGAGGAATCGAAACCAGGGCCTCATGCTTGCAAGGCATGCACTCTACCGCTGAGCCACCTTCCCAGCTCCATAAATGTGATTTTAAATAGAGTGGTCTGAGAAGTCTTGACTAAGAAGGTGACATTTAAGCCAGGTGCTGGTGGCTCACTTCTGCAATCCTAGTTACTAAGAAGGCAGAGATTGGAGATGAACAAAAAAATCTGAGATAGTCAGGTGTCAGTGGCTCACGCCTATAATCCTAACTACTCAGGAGGCTGAGATCTGAGAATCGAGGTTCAAAGCCAGCCCGGGCAAGGAAAGTCTGTGAGACTCCTATCGCCAATAAACCACTAGAAAACCAGAAGTGGCGCTCTGGCTCAAGCGGTAGAGCGCTCGCCTTGAGCTGAAGAGCACAGGGATAGTGCCCAAGCCCAGAGTTCAAGCCCATGATCGACCAAAAGAAAAAATATCTTAGAGAGTACCCAGGTACTGAGTTCAAGCCCCAGGACCCCCAAACCCTCCCCCCCAACTCTTAAGAACTGAAAGAGGGCTGGGAATGTGGTTTAGTGGTAGAGTGCTTTCAGCAAAAATAGCTCGGGGACAGTGCCCAGGCCCCAAGTTCAAGTACCAAGATTGCCCCACCCCCTCAAAAAAAAAAAAACCTGAAGGTGGGGCTGGGAAGGTGGCTCAGTGGTAGAGTGCTTGCCTTGCATGCATGAGTCCCTGGGTTCTATTCCTCAGCATCACATAAGCAGAAAAAGCCAGAAGTGGTGCTGTGGCTCAAGTGGTAGAGTACTAGCCTTGAGCTTAAGAGCTGAGGGACAGCGCCCAGGCCCAGCGTTCAAGCCCCACAACCAGACCCCCCAAAAAAAATGTGAAGGAAGCGAGCCATCTGTATTTTTGTATTTTTGGATGATTTCATGGAACTTCAAGGTCCTTTACTTGGAATATTTCTATAGAAGGCAGCTAGAATATATATGCAAAATTAATTGTGGTAATGTTTGTGATGGCATTCTAGGAATTTATAAATATAGAATATTGTCAGTGATATATAAAATCACAGTTATATATATAAAATCACACAGTACAATTAGGAAATAGGACAAGGTACAATTTAGGCTTGGAATGTGGCTTAGTGGTAGAGTGCTTGCCTAGTATGCATGAAGCCCTGGGTTTGATTTCTCAGTACCACAGAAACACAAAAAGCTGGAAGTGGTGCTGTAGCGCAAGTGGCAGAGTGCTATAGGCTTGAGCAAAAGAAGCTCAGGGACAATGCCCTGGCCAAAAAAAAAAAAAAAAATACAAGGTACAATGTAAGGACTAATTGTTCTACATGGCATCAGAATATCTGTGGGTATCTTTTCATTTCTCCACAGAGGAAAGGAGATTCTTCCAGCATGTGTGAGAACCCTCCAGACGTGTGCTTGGTAGCCCACTTGGCCACTGTCTTTTGTTTTGTGGTCAGCTAGGGTATAATCAGTATTTGTAGTATCCAAATTATTTGCTCTGGGAAACCAAATGATGTTACAGAGAAATCACTTGCCAAACCATGAGTTATTTGTATGTTGATTTGGCCAAAAAGTCCCAAACTAATTTTTTTTTTGGTACTGTACTGGGGCTTGAATTCAGGGTCTGGGAGTTAGCCCATAGCTTCTCACTCAAGACTAGTGCTCTATGGGCTGGGAAGGTGGCTCAGTGGTAGAGTGCTTGCCTTGCATGTATGAGGCCCTGGTGTTCGATTCCTCAGCACCACATAAGCAGAAAAAAAAAGCTGGAAGTGGTGCTGTGGCTCAAGTGGTAGAGTGCTAGTCTTGAGCTGAAGGGCTGAGGGACAGCGCCCAGGCCCAGAGTTCAGGCCCCACGATCAGACCAAAAAAAAAAAAAAAAAAAAAAAAAGACTAGTGCTCTACTTAAGCCACAATGGCAGATAAAACTTTCCCACCTAAGCGGTCCTAGAACTGTGATTTTCAGATCTTAGCCTCCTGAGTAGCTAGGATTACAGGTGTGAGCTATGGTAGGATTACAGGTGTGAGCCATGGTACTTGTCTTAAGTTTTCTTTCTTACCCTCCATTTTATTGTTTCACAAGGTCTAGAACCTGGGAAATGAACAACAAACTGTACTGTGTATTCCATCTAGATTCAGGGATTCTTTTCTTTCTTTTCCTCCTCCTCTTCCTCCACCTCCTCCTCTTTGTCAGTCATGGGGCCTGAACTCTGGGCCTGGGTGCTGTCCCTCAGCTCTTTAGCTCAGGGCTAGTGCTCTACCACTTGAGCCACAGTTCCACTTTGGGCTCTTCCTGCTTATGTGGTGCTGAGGAATTGAACCCAGGGCCTCATGCATGCAAGGCAAGCACTCTACCACTGAGCCACCTTCCCAGCCCCGTGGGCCTGAATTGTGGGCCTGGGCGCTGTCCTAGCTCTTTGGCTCAAGGCTAGTGCTTTACCACTTGAGCCACAGCGCCACTTCTGGTTTTCTGTTGGTTTATTGGCGATAAGAGTTTCACGGACTTTCCTAGCCCGGGCTGGCTTTTTTTTTTGGGGGGGGGGTCCGGTCGTGGGCCTGAATTTTTTTTTTTTTTGGGTCCGATCATGGGGCCTGAACTCTGGGCCTGGGCGCTGTCCCTCAGCTCTTCAGCTCAAGGCTAGCGCTCTACCACTTGAGCCACAGTGCCACTTCCGGCTTTTTTCTTTTTTGCTTATGTGGTGCTGAGGAATCGAACCCAGGGCCTCATGCATGCAAGGCAAGTGCTTTACCACTGAGCCACCTTCCCAGCCCCGTGGGCCTGAATTGTGGGCCTGGGCGCTGTCCTAGCTCTTTGGCTCAAGGCTAGTGCTTTACCACTTGAGCCACAGCGCCACTTCCGGCTTTTTTCTTTTTGCTTATGTAGTGCTGAGGAATCAAACCCAGGGCCTCATGCATGCAAGGCAAGCACTCTACCACTGAGCCACCTTCCCAGCCCCCCGGGCTGGCTTTGAACCACGATCCTCAGGTCTCAACCTCCTGAGTAGCTAGGATTACAGGCGTGAGCCACTGCTACCCAGTGGTCCAGGAGTTTTCTAACCCCTAAGAGCATCTTTAACGACTTAACCTTTTTAAGCAAATCTTTTTTTCTAGGAAAAGTAGGTTCGACGAGTCTCTTAGAATCCTGAAAGACCTTCCTAGTGTGGCAGGTTGTGCGTGCAGCCAGAAGGCACTCCCCCAGTCCTGAGAGCTTGCAACAAGCGTCCACAACACGGCCAAGAGGGAAGGCAGCCTGGATGCTGATGCTGGTGCAATAAAGAGAGTGTGCAGTAGGCCCAAGGCTGGCCAACCACCATCCTCACTCATTCATCCCATGTTTTCTTTTAATCCGGTGCACCCTCAGTGCCCAGCAAGGGGTATTTGCCCACCAGGGTCATCCAGAACCCCATGTGAGTGCGATTCCCCCAAACCAAGAACTTCAAGATTCCCAGGTCAGGAAGAGCTCAGAGACAAAGAGCTGCGCCCCTGCGGCTCCCGGCGCTGAGGGCGCCGCCCGCGGTCCCCAGGGTTTTGGCGCGGCTGCAATTCCACTCCCTAAGTGCAGGGGGCGCTGCGACCCCGGCGCTCCTCCCCCGCCCCGCCCCCCGCCCCTCGCGCCGCGCTCGGCCCGGGCCTGGGCTCGGCTGGGTAAGAAGGGCGGCGCCGCGGTGGTACGTTCCTCGCGGCTGCTCTCCTCCTCCTGCCTCCTCCCTTCTCCTCCTCCTTCTCCCCCGCCCTCCCCGCCAGTGGTAGGTGCCGGAAGTGCCGCCATTTTGGAGTGTTCTGCTCTGGCGGCGGCGGCGGCGGCGGCGGCGGCGGCGGCGGGACGCGGAGGCTCCCTCGGGACTTCGCCTCAGCAGCGAGGCGGCGGCGGCGGCGGCGGCGGAAGCGGCGGCGGCGGCGGTAGCGGCGGCGGCAGCGGCGGCGGCAGCGGTAGCGGCGGCGGCTGCGGAAGCGCAGGCAGCAGCTGAGGCGGCGGCAGGCTCAGGTGCAGCCGCTGGTGAGTGCGGCGGCCGTGGGATAACGGGCCGCTCGGGGGGGGGGGACGGCCGGCCGGCCCGCTGGCCGGAGGGAGGGACGGACGGACGGACGGAAGGCAGGCAGGCAGGAAGGAGAAGAGGCTGGAGGGAGGCGCCGCGGGGCGGGTCCGCTTCGGCCGCCCGCGGGTCACCGGGCCCCCCTGGCGGGCGCGGTCGCTTCTGGGTTCCCGGGTTCCTGGAGGCAAGCCCCCCGCGTGTCGGGGCCCTTGGCACCCCGGGTGTCTTCGCGCTCGCGGGGCGCGTGCCCCCCTCACCCCGCCCGGCGCCCAGGGAGACCCGCCCTCCTCGTGGCCCGAGCCCGGGTCTCGGCGCCCTTGGCCTTCAGCCTCCGGGGAGCGGATTGCTGCGTGGCTCTGCCCCGGGGGGGTGGGGGGCAGCCCTGACCTCTTTCCGACCATCGTAGGGGACGCAGGCTGTCGGCTCACCCGACCTTTTCGTCCCACGTGTTTTGGGGGGGGGAGGGTGCCCCGGGATCCCTCGCCCCCGAGGTGTGTGGCGGGGTCACTGGGCTTCTTTGGAACCTGGAGAGCCGAACTCTCCCCCCCGCCCCCCGTTATTGCTCCAGATCCGCTAGCGCCTGGGCTCGCCCTGCCCTCTTTCTCCCCTCCCCCAATCAGGTGCTCACCTAGTCGCGGCCTGGTGTCTGGGCTGGGATCTCACACCCGGGAGCACGGAGAGCGCATTCAAGGGCCAAGGAGCTGGTTTATAAGATTTGAAGTCAGTTCGTGTTCTTGGGTCGTAGTCCTCCCGGGCAGCTGAATTGTTTTAATTTTCTAAGACCAATGCATGGCATACATGGCTCTTAGGAGTTTCTCATTGGTTTTGGCTCATTCCCATACATAGTTGAGGTGAGATTTACTTTATTTTTAAATTTTTTTGGTCACAGTCTGTTTTCGCCAAAAATGGAATCTCTGTCTTATCTGGTCCGCTTCGCTGTCGTATCTAGTCTGCTGAGAGTAAAGAGTGTTAATGTTTGTTACAAAGGTTGCTTTAACCGTTTTTTAAAGAGCGTGGGGCACTTTGTAATGTCTGCCGTGTTGGGATAGCAAACACCCAGTGAATCTTTTCACAGGAATTATACCTTTAAATGGTCTGTTCACTGTCTGAATCGGGAGGGGCTTTAATTGCATTCTTTCACCTTTGCCACAG
Organism: Dipodomys ordii; assembly: GCF_000151885.1. Lineage (NCBI taxonomy): Eukaryota > Metazoa > Chordata > Mammalia > Rodentia > Heteromyidae > Dipodomys > Dipodomys ordii. The sequence goes on from NW_012267341.1 coordinate 716,166, forward strand.
GTGCAGCAAGCTTAAGTTTCCTCCATAAATCTTCAGTGAGAGTGAAGATGTCTTCCTGTGGAATCATTCAGGGCTCTCTTATGTTTTAGCATTAACGAGCCTCTAGCATGTTTGAATGACTGCTATAGTGGTTGTTCTCCCAAGGCTAGGTTTTATATCCTAGCTTTGCCTACCCAGTGTATGATTTCTGATGATGACTTAGCCAAGATTGAAGCCATATTGTTGGTAAAGCAAAGCTGGAGCTTTCAGCTGTTCCTTCCTCAGGACTGTCCACCACCTGTTTCCATTAGAATGGTCTTTGGCCTCAACTTCTCTAGTCACTCATGTTAAATCTGTTTTTCTTCTAAGGTAGTAGAGACTTAAAATCCATTAGCAATAGGGCTGTTGCTGATGGGCTGTCTTTTCTAATGTTTTCACTTTTCTGAAGGAATTGAGTCCCTCAAGAGGTAAAGTGAGGTCTATTTTATTTTATTTTTTGTCGTTCATGGGGCTTGAACTCTGGACAGCCTGGTGCTATCCCTGAGTTCTTTTGCTCAAGGCTATTACTCTACTACTTTGAGTCATAACACCACTTCTGGTTTTCTGGTGATTAATTGGAGATAAAAGTCTGGAGGGGCTAGCCAGCGCCTGTGCCTGTTATCCCAGCTACTCAGGAGGCTGAGATCTGAGGATCATGGTTCAAAGCCAGCCTGGGCAGGAAAAGCTGAGAAACTCTTATCGCTAATAAACCACCAGAAAACTGGAAGTGGTGCTGTGGCTCAAATGGTGGAGGGCTAGCCTTCAGCTGAAGAGCTCAGGGACTATGATAGCCCAGGCCTAGAGTTCAAGCCCTCCACTCCCCCACCAAAAAAAAAGTCTTAAGGACCTTCCCACCTGGACTGGCTTTGAAATTAGATCCTCATCTCAGCCTCATCAATATTTAGGATTATAAGCATGAGCCACAGAGCTGGGAATGAGGCTCAGTGGTAGAGTGCTTGCCTTGCATGCATGAGGCCCTGGGTTCGATTTCTCAGCGCCACATAAGCAGAAAAAGCTGGAAGTGGTACTGTGGCTCAAGTGGTGCTGTGGCTCAAGCTGAATAGCTGAGGGACAGAGCCCAGGCCCAGAGTTCAGGCCCCACGACCAAAAAAAAAAAAAAAAAAAGCATGAGCCACAAATGCCAGGCTCTGTTCTTCAGCTTTTTTGTGCTCAAGGTTAGCACTCTACCAGTTGAGCCACAGCTCCACTTCTGGCCTTTTTTGTGGTGATTAATTTGAGATAAGAGTCTCATGGACTTTTCTGCCAGGGCTCTATCTTCACATCTCAGCTTCTTGAGTAGCTAGTATTACAGGCCTGGGGCACCAGTGCTTGGCTTCTATTTTTCTTATTACAGAAGTTCTAAGTTCATTATAAAGAGAGATAAATCAGAAAGGAAGAAACTCAGCCCAGTCACAAAATTTAGTAATATTTGGTCTTTTTTATTGTATACTTCTTTTGTTTTGCTAGGATAGAATCCAGTGTGCTGGATGCTCTATCACTTAGATACAAATCCAGACCTCATTCTTTTTATATGCTGTGGAAGTGTTGTTTACTAATATAGGCTTATTCTAATGAGTTTTCCTTAGATCTTAGCCTCCTGAATAGCTAGGATTACAGGCATGAGCCACCTGCATCCAAGCTTGTATCATGTTTTTAAGATTAAATAATTGGTGGTAAGCTTGGCTTATTTTATGAACTATTTTAAATAGTGTTCTGTATTTAATGAAATTTCTGCATGTATGAAATAGGCCAGTGGACTATCAGGCATAGGAGCAGAGAAATCTTTTTTTTTTTTTTTTTTTGTCGGTCATGGGCTTTGAACTTGGCCTGGGTGCTGTCCCTTAGCTCTTCAGCTCAAGGTGAGCACTCTACCTCTTGAGTCACAGTACCACTTCCGGTTTCCTGGTGGTTAATTGGAGATGTGAGTCTCACAGACTTTCCTTGCCCAGGCTGGCTTTGAACCATGATCCTCGGATCTCAGCTTCCTGAGTAGCTAGGATTACAGGTGTGAGCCACTTGTGCCCAGCTCAAATTCTAGCTAGGCGGCTTGCCTCAAGATTGTAACATTAGCTACTTAGGAAGCAGATATCATGGAATGGTGTTCAAGACTAGCCCAAGCCAACAAAAAAAGTTTGTAAATGCACTTGGCCAGTCACCGGATGCAGTAGCACACAATTGTGTCATTCCAGCAGTTCTGGGAAACACAAATAGGATTGCAATTCAGGTCAGCCTGGCCATAAAATGAGACCTTATCTCAAAAAATAACACAAAGGGCTGGCAGAGTGGTTCAAATGGTAGAGCTCCTGCCTAGTAAGTGAGAAGCCTTGAGGCCAACCCCCAATATTGCCAAAAAAAGCTCCCTAAAACTTTTGAGTTTTTAAAATTACTTTTGCTAAGAATTGGAAATAGAATGTATCTTAGAAGTCCAAAGTTTTCAGAAATATAATTTGAATCAGAAATTAACTTTGTAGCTTTTCTAAGCTTAATTTCTGTCAGATCCCAAAGCTGATTACTAGCTATTTAGCTAATGCTAACTACTTTGTAGGTGTGCTATGGCTAACAGAGGTGGTTAAAAGGTAAGTAAAATATAAACAACTTTTTTTTTTTTTTTTGGGTCCGGTCGTGGGGCCTGAACTCTGGGCCTGGATGCTGTCCCTCAGCTCTTCAGCTCAAGGCTAGCACTCTACCACTTGAGCCACAGCACCACTTCTGACTTTTATGTGGTGCTGAGGAATCGAACTCAGGGCTTCGAGCATGCAAGGCAAGTGCTCTACCACTGAGCCACCTTCCCAGCCCCAAATATAAACAACTTTTGATAAAAATCTGAGGAATTAGACTTTTAAAATTGGAGGTCGGGGCTGGGAAGGTGGTTCAGTGGTAGAGTGCTTGCCTTGCATGCATGAGGCCCTGGGTTTGATTCCTCAGCACTACATAAGCAGAAAAAGCCAGAAGTGGTACTGTGGCTCAAGTGGTAGAGCGCTAGCCTTGAGCTGAAGAGCTGAGGAGGCCCAGAGTTCACAAAACAAGACATATATATTATATATATACATACACACGTGTGTGTGTGTGGGTGTGTGTATGTGTGTATGTATATGAAGAAGGTGGGATCTTTAAGGTGGAAACTTGCACTTGGATTTCATGGCTCACACCTTGTAATCCTAGCTACCAGGAGCAGGAGATCTGGAGGATCATAGCTAGAATCTAGCCTAGGCAAAAAAATAAAAAATAAAAAAAAATCACTAATTAACAGGTCTGGAGTTGTGACTTTACAGGTAGAGGCCCACCTAGCAGTGGGAGGGTCTGAATTCAAGCCCTAGTACCACAAAAAAGAAAAGAAATTTATGAAGTGAATAGTGATGTGACTTGAATGAATTTTACAAATAATAGCCCCGGAAAGAAAGCTGTGACAACTTAGCACATTGGATTTAGAAATTGGTACTGCTATTGTGACCATACATTTCTGGATTAGGAATGGTAATGTCAGAATTAAATGAGTTAACTCATTTTAGGCATTGAACAATGTCTTTTCCATCTTTTCAGTAAGCAAACTACCTGTCATGGGTCAATAATGTACTAATGGCAGTTCAGGTAAAATAAGTAACAAGTGAAATGGCAAGTAGTCCTGCACAGTTAGGAGCTTCTAATTAAGCGTTCCCTTCATTTCTACACTTCGGATGTGGGTTTTCTTTTGCTTTTTCTTGGGTTGTGACTTTTTTTTTGGTTGGTTGTGGGGCTGAACTCTGGGCCTGGGCACTGTTCCTCAGCTCCAAGGCTAGCACTCTACCACTTGAGCCCACAGTGCCATTTCAGGCTTTTTCTGCTTATATGGTGCTGAGGAATGAACCCAGGGCCTCATGCATGCAAGGCAAACACTCTGTCCTACCACTGAGCTACCTTCCCAGCCTCTTAAGATTGTTTTGAACAACCCAATTCATACGTCTGAGATGTTTTGGTTAACTAGGCCTTTTCCCCATAGAATCTTTTAAAGCTCATTGTTCCTTGTAGAATGCTTGGAATTACGTGTTTTCTAAATTTCATTTTCACTGTCTCTGTTTCATGTGAAAGTCTTGTTAATGTAAAATTTCTGTTCAGAGAAAATAGAAAAATAAAGACGAGTGTGTTGGATTTCTAATAGAGGCCATTTAGATCTCTTTCTAGTTTAATTAGGTGATGAGAGATTAGGAATCAAATATACTTGTATGTGTGTATCTACTGCTGGAGTTTCAACTCAGGGTCTCTTGTTCTCGGCTTCTTCCACTCAAGGCTAGGACCCTGCCATTTGAGCCAGCTTAGTTCTGGCATTTTGCTGTTTAATTGGAAATAAGAGTCTCATGGATTTTTTCTGTTCAATTTAACTATTTCATTTGTAAACTATATTGTATCAAGAATCTTTATCTGTTTTTTTTTTTTTTTTTGTCGTCAGTCATGTGGCTTGAACTTAGGGCTTGGCCAGGCGCTGTCCCTCAGCTCTTCAGCTCAAGGCTAGCGCTCTACCACTTGGGCCATAGCGCCACTTCCGGCTTTTTTCTTTTTGCTTATGTGGTGCTGAGGAATCAAACCCAGGGCCTCATGCATGCAAGGCAGGCGCTCTACCACTGAGCCACCTTCCCAGACCCGGGCCTGGCCATTTTTGCACTTGAGCTTTTTCGTTCAAGGCTAGTGCTCTACCACTTGGAGCCACAGCTCAGGTTTTCTGGTAGTTTATTGGGGGTAAGAGTTTCTGGACTTTCCTGGCCAGGCTGGCTTTGAAACGTGATCCTCATGAGAGGCTTGACACTGGCACCTGGCTCTTTTGTAATTTGCTAAAGTCAGTTTTTTCTTTTCCTTTCTTTTTTTTTTTTTTTCTTAAAGACAGGCTTTTGCTCGATAGCCCCATCCTGGCCTCATTCTCCCTAATACTGGGATTACAGTTATGGCTTTGTTGTTATTGTTTTTAACAGAAGACATGAATCTCATAAATGGAAAAAAGTACACTAAAACCAGACTAGCTAAAGGAGACTGAGTTTATTTCAGTATTCTAAATTTAGTATTTTAGCAGTTAGAATTTTGTGAAGTTCTGTTGATACTAAAATCAGTTCACCTTGTCACCTACTTACAAGACATGGGCTCACTTTCAGAAGATATTTTGGATTATAACATGTTTTTTTCTTTCCCTTCACTTAGAATATAAGACAACATGTGTGAAGAGGAATGGTGAATTCTAGATTAGTGGTTACAGTGAGATTGAAGAGATCTGACCTCAATTGATTTGAATGTGTCACTTTGGGGATGTTGTCATAAGTGTAGAGTATGTATTCAGCTTTAACAAATGGAATTGAATAATTTCATTTTTCTTCTCAAGCTGTCTATTGAAACCTTATTTTTGAGGGGGAATGTCTTGTTTGTTATACAAAATGAAGTTTTTGTTTCTGGAATGTTTAATGTTATACTTTTTAAAGTATTACATAACATTGTAGTGTGTGTGTGTGTGTGTGTGTGTCTGTCTGTCTGTCTGTCTCTGTCTGTGTGTCTCTGTGTGTCTGTGTCTCGGTTGTGGGCCTGGGCACTTCAGCTCAAGGCTAGTGCCCTACCACTTGAGCCACAGCATCACTTTTTCTGCTTATGTGGTGCTGAGGAATCAAACTCAGGACCTCATGCATGCAAGGCAAGCGCTCTACCATTTGAGCCATCTTCCCAGCCCAACATTGTAACTTTTTAGCTAAAAGACTTTCTAAATTTTAGAGACTGTCACTATTTTTTCCTTGTTTTTTTTACCCTTTTGTTTCCTGCAAGTGAAGCAGGCTCTTGCAAAGATTGTGGAAATGTGTGATATTTGGTGATAATGTGGGGTAACTGATAGTATATGGAGTAGACTTTTTTTTTGACCCAATATTATTTGGACATCTGTTAAGGTTTTGCTAGTTTTTGTTTTGTACAGATAATTCATTGTAGGCTTCTCCCAGTTTCTTTGTGTTTACAGGCTTTTGTATGTGGGAAACTTTCTTTTCTGTGCCCAAGTTCTTCCCCCATACTATAGCCACAGTAGCATAGTGTTTCTTTGGGGTCAGTTTTGTCTAGATGATGTTGCTGCTAGTTTAACATTAGATTGTGTGGGATTATGCCAGTAAGAGGCACCTGTGCTTATTTATTGGCCTCTTTCTTGCTGCTTTATCAACTGTTTTGGGAGGGGAATAGGGAATAAAGAAAGTCAGGGTGGTGGTAACAACCTGAATGAAATGTTTACCTATTTGACATTTTTCAGTTAGTTTATGATTACAGCATGATGAAGCAGTTTGGCTCTGTTGTGAAATAGTCATTTTAAGTCTTACAGGCAGGCTTTCCCAAGGATATTTCACTGGAAGCTATTGATATGGTAAAAGACTCCTTAGGTCTGTATTTCTTAGATGGCAAATACAAAAGCAAGTGCTTCATTTTTTGTTCATATATGTTCTTTTAACCCTCCCTTCTCATGATTCAATTCCTATTTGTTACCACTAACCTTTTTTTTTTTTTTGGCTAGTCCTGGGGTTTGAACCCAGAGTTTGTGCACTGTCCCTGAGCTTTTGCTCAAGACTAGCACTCTACCACTTGGAACTACAGTGCCACTTCTGGTGTTTTCTGTTTATGTGGTCCTGAGGAATCAAACCCAGGGCTTCATGCATGCTGGGCAAGCACTCTACCACTGAGCCACACATTCCCAGCTTTTTTTGTTAGTTTGTTTTAATGAAGCTTTTCCTGATCCTTTCAGTAACGATATTTATAGAATAAGATTTACTCTTTTATTGATAAACAGGGAGGTTTTAGGGTTTTTGAGGATTAGAAACTGTCTTATGCTTAGTATATTATATATTATATACCCTTTTTGCTAGGGGTATTTAGGCACACATTCCTATTCTAGTTATATTTTTTTTTTTGGGTCGGTTGTGGAGCTTGAACTCTGGGCCTGGGCGCTGTCCCTGCACTCTTCAGCTCAAGGCAAACCTTCTACTGCTTGAGCCACAGCACCACTTCCGGTTTTCTGTTGGTTAGAGATAAAGAGTCTCATGGACTTTCCTGCCTGGGTTGGCTTTGAACCGCAATCCTCAGATCTCAGCCTCCTGAGTAGCTAGGATTATAGGCGTGAGCCACCAGCGCCTGGTTTAGTTACACTTTTTAAAAAAAAATTAATTTAATTTAATTTTTGTCGGTTGTGGTGCCTGAACTCTGGGCCTGGGTGCTGTCCCTGAGCTCTTCAAGTCAAGGCTAGTACCCTACCACTTGAGCCACAGAGCCACTTCCGCTTTTTCTTATGTGGTGCCGAATAATCAAACCCAGGGCCTCATGCATGCAAGGCAAGCGCTCTACCACTGAGCCACCTTCCCAGCCCTTAGTTACACTTTTTAAATTTTATTTTATTTTGTTGGTTGTAGGCCTGAACTCTGGGCCTGGGCGCTGTCCCTCAGCTCAAGGCTAGCACTCTACCACTTGAGCCACAGTGCCACTTCTGGCTTTTTCTGTTTATGTGGTGCTGAGGAATCAAACTCAGGCCTCAAGTGTACAAGGCAAGCACTCTACCACTGAGCCACCTTCCCAGCCCTCTAGTTACACTTTCCATCAGCATATTGGACTAGGTGGGGCACCTTGGCACAATTTGGGAAATCAGATTCTTCTAGGAATTAAGAGGTTGCAGCTGAGATAACAAGTCTTTTAGGAACAGACAGGTCACCTGAATTCAAAGATCTTAGGACACACAATCAGATGAGATACTCTAGAATTTCAATTTAAATTCAAGGCTCTACACACTTTCTACACAAACCTATTGCTAAGCTTTATCTCTAGCCCTTTTTGCACTGGTATTTTGAGATAGGGTCTCTTCTTATCTCTGCACTTGCCAATTTTAGGTTTCCTATGGTAAATAAGACAGGCTTACCACCTTGCCTAACTATATGGGATAAAAAGTACTTTAAAACTTTTCTGCCTCCCAAGTAGCTAGTTTATAGATGTGTGACACCAGCACCTGGCTTGTAACTAGCTTTTTTTTTTTTTGGGTCCGGTTGTGGGGCCTGAACTCTGGGCCTGGGCGCTGTCCCTCAGCTCTTCAGCTCAAGGCTAGTGCTCTACCACTTGAGCCACAGCGCCA
>NW_012267341.1:724331-733781 GCF_000151885.1 Dipodomys ordii
TGAACTCTGGGCCTGGGCGCTGTCCCTCAGCTCTTCAGCTCAAGGCTAGTGCTCTACCACTTGAGCCACAGCGCCACGTCCGGCTTTTTTCTTTTTGTTTATGTGGTGCTCATGCATGCAAGGCAAGCACTCTACCACTGAGCCACCTTCCCAGCCCCTTTTTTTTGTTTTTTGTTTTTTTTGGTTGGTTGTGGGGCTTGAACTATGGGCCTGCGCTCTATCCCTAAGCTCTTCAGCTCAAGGCTAGCGCTCTACCACTTGAGCCACAGCGCCATTTCCAGTTTTCTGGTGGTTTATTGGAGATAAGAGTCTCATGAACTTTTCCTGCCTGGGCTGGCTTTGAACCATGATCTTCAGATTTCAGTCTTCTGAGTAGCTAGGATTACAGGCGTGAGCCACTGGTACCTGGCATAACTAGCTTTTTAAATAAGTAAGACTAATAAAATAATACTGCTGGTTTTGGTAGGAAAATTAGATGAACTAAAATTTTTACGGAATTATTGTTTGTGAGACTTAGTTTTTTTCTTCTTCATTTGTAGTTCAGTAGCACATTTGTTTTAATATGCTGATTGTTTCTTCTTAAAATATTGATGGGCTTGAGTGGAACACAATAATGTGGGTTGGATGGAAGTTGAGACTAAACAAAGGGTAATGGTTAGTGGCTGTATGCCCAGTTGATAGTCTCTCTAGTCCAGGCTCAGTAACTTCATGAATGATGTGTAACAGGACCATCACAGTGGTGTTTTTCTCTTTGAGAAATGTTAATGAGGGAGAGGAAAGCATGGACGATTTAGTGCTTCTAATTTGATTGCTTTTCTTGTGATCATTTGGTTTCTTTTAAGTTTATTGCTGAGAAATACAAAATTTTCTTGTGTATTAATAAGCATAAATTAAGAGACAAGAGCTAGCTTTGACATGTGGAGATATATTATACACACACACACACACACACACACACACACAAAATACATTTGTAGCCTAGGCAAAGTTAAAAGACTTACTTGATTTCAGACTCTTGAGTTGTGATGCAGATATGTATATAAGCAGTATTATGCCTTCATATGTAGTATATATATAATATTGAACTGAATGGTGTGCACAAAGGTAATTTGATAGTCCATACTGCTTGCTTCTACTGGGTCCTTGCATGAAGTAGGTCCTCAGAAAAATTTTGTGAAATACTCTTTTATCAGGTAGAATAGTTCTGTGAATTTGGTTAAATCTTTTTTTTTTGTTGTTGGTCATGGGGCTTGAACTCTGGGTGTGAACGTTGTCTCTCAGCTCTTCAGCTCAAGGCTAGCACTCTACCACTTGAGCCACACAGCACCACTTCCGGTTTTCTGGTGGGTAATTGGAGATCAGAGTCTTACAGACTTTCTTGCCTGGGCTGGGACTGAACTGCAGTCCCCAGATCTCAGCCTTCTGAATAGCTAGGATTACAGGTTTGAGCCACCAGCACCCAGCTTGGTTAGATTTTATCTGAAGACAGAGTATGTTAAAACTCCAGGGAAGTTGGGTGCTGATGGCATAATCCTAGCTGCTTAGGAGGCTGAAATCTGAGAGGATCCTGTGCAAAGCCAGCCTGAATGGGAAAGTCCTTGAGACTCTTATCTTCATTTAAGCACCACAAAATTGGAAGTGGGACTGTGGCTCGAAGTGATTGAGTGCTAGCCTTGAGCAAAAAGCTCAGCTGGGTGCCAGTGGTTCAAGCCTGTAATCCTAGCTACTCTGGAGGCTGAGATCAGGATCGCAGTTCAAAGACAACCCAGACAAGGACTCTTTTTTTTGGGGGGGGGGCACGTCCGGTCGTGAGGCCTGAACTCTGGGCCTGGGAACTGTCCCTCAGCTCTTCAGCTCAAGGCTAGCGCTCTACCAATTGAGCCACAGTGCCATTTCTGGCTTTTTTGCTTATGTGGTGCTGAGGAATCGACCCCAGGACCTCAGGCACGCAAGGCAAGTGCCCTACCACTGAGCCACCTTCCCAGCTCATAGACAGGGACTCATCTCCAATTAACCACCAGAAAACTGGAAGTGGTGCTGTGGCTTATGGTAGAGGGCTCTCCTTGACCTGAAGAGCTGAGGAACAGTGCCTAGGGCCAGAGTTAAAGCCACACAACCAACAAAAAAAAAAGAAAAAAAGAAAGAAAAAAGCTCAGATATTTTCCAGGTCCTGAGTTTAAGCCCATGGGCCACATATAAAACAACAAAAACTCTAGGCAGAAGTAGTAGGAGTAGTTGTTGGTTTACAAGGGTTTAAACTTTGGCTCTCTAGCTTTTTCACTCAGGGTTATCCCTGTGTCACTTGAGCTATGCTTCTAGTACCAGCGTTTTGCTGGTTAATTGGAGAGAAGTGTCTTTGCTCCCAGGCTTGTTTTGCTATTGTTGTCTTTTTATGAGCAACTTTCCATTGGAACACAATATGTTGGTTAAGATATGCTCCAGAAGCCAGGCACTGTTAGTTTATGCCTGTTATCCTAGCTACCCAGGAGGATGACTGGATCAGAGGATTGTTTGGATCTAGCTGGCTCGGAAATTCTGAGAGTCTTACCTCCAACTAACCTGCAAAGTCGGGAATGGAGCTGTGGCTCAAGTGGTAGAATGCCAGCCTTGAGCAAAAAAGCTAAGCCAGAGCAAGAGGCCTTGGTTTAATCCCCCAGTATTGATTTAGTAAACAAAAAAAGATTCCTGCCATAAAAGCTTTGTGAAGCTCTGTGATCTTGAAACACATCATATATTGCTTGAAGAAAGTCAGAAGGCTCCTAGATAATCCTGACTTTGACTTAGTTTTCCATAGCTCTAAAGAAAAGGAAAATCTGATATGACTGTCAGTCTGTGCTTTTAGTTTTTGGGCAAAGAGACATGCCTTTCAAAGTAAAATCAAGGAAAAGCCAGTAGTAAAAATGAACAAAGCACCCAGGAGTTTGCATTCTCTTGTGTCTTGTAGCCTAGTTTTCTCCTTCTTGCTTTTTTTTGCCAGTCATGGGGCCAGAACTTTGGGCCTGGGCGTGGCCCTGAGCTCTTCAGCTCCAGGCTAGCACTCTACCACTTGAGCCACAGTGCCACTTCCAGTTTTTTCTGCTTATGTGGTGCTGAGGAATAGAACCCAGGGCCTCATGCGTGCAAGGCAAGCACTCTACCACTGAGCCACCTTCCCATCCCTTTTTGCTTTTTTGTCTGTAGATACTAAAATAATGGAACAAGATTACCTTTTGGGCTTGCCTTCCTACTTCCCTTCTCAAGTCTACGAGAAATAATCCTAGAATGACACCATGTTTATTATGTAGTTATTTGTTGTATACTATTTGTTTAATAGCCTCTGAATACATTTACAAGTACAATTTAAAAAAGTGCAAACCTCATTACTCAAGTAATGGAGTTGGGAAATTACCTTAAAACTCTGTGGGCCCAGGTGGGCACCGTAAGCTCATGAGCTACTCAGGAGGCTGAGATCTGAGGATCCTGGTTCAAAGCCAGTGTGGTTCAAAGCCAGGTGGGCAGGAAAGTCTGTGAGACTCTTACCTCCAATAAACCACTCAGAAAAAGTGGAAGTGGCACAGTGAATCAGGTGGTAGAGCACTGTCCTTGAGCTGAAGAGCTGAGGGACAGTGTTCAGGCCTTAAAGTTCAAGCCCCATGACCAACCGAAAACAAAAAACGCCCTGTGGGCCTGACCTACAGAAAAGCTTAGGTGAGTAAATGTAGCAAAGCCAGATTTTTTGTTTGTTTGTTTGTAGGGCTTGAACTCTGGGCCTGGGCCCTGTCCCTAAGCTCTTCAGCTCAGGGCCAGCTCTCTACCACTTGAGCCACAGCGCCACTTCCAGCTTTTTCTATGTATGTGGTACTGAGGAATCCAACCCAGAGCTTCATGCATGATAGGCAAGCACTCTACCATTAGGCCACATTGCCAGCCCAAAGCCAGGTATTTTTGTAGGTTATCTTGATGTATATTGCCTACTTTAACTCTCTCTATCTCTCTCTTTTTTTTTTTTTACTTTTGATTTTTTGAATTAGAGATTGCCATTTTTACCTTTATAAATAGTGGTTAAGAATTTGGTTTTCAAGCTGGAGGTGAAGTTCAAGTGGTAGAGCCCCTAGCCTAGCAAGCTTGAGGCTGTGAGTTCAAACTTTAGTACCCCCTCCCCCCAAAAAAGGTTTTAATATACTTTATCATAATGGCATTCATATTTAGGCTTTTTAATTATTAATTTTTGAGGTCAGTGAAAGGCTTTTATGAGCATAAAGATGTTTCTTGAGCTTTTCTCAACGTACTTTTTTAGCTCTCATAGATCAGGCCTAGAATGTTTGATGTTTTTGGTTGTTCCTATGAAGTCAAATGCTATTTTTATTAACATTCCTTTGTCTGGTGTAACTGCTCTATGCTAAGAAAAACCTATAGAGCCGGGAGCTGGTGGCTCACGCTTGTAATTCTAGCTACTCAGGAGGCTGAGATCTGAGGATCGTTGTGAGACTCTTATGTCCAGTTAACCAACAGAAAACCAGAAGTGGTGCTGTGGCTCAAGTGGTAGAGTGCTAGCCTTGAGCTGAAGAGCTGAGGGACAGCGCCCATGCCCAGAGTTCAAGCCCCATGACCAACAAAAAAAAAAAAAGAAAAAAGAAAAACCTATAAGAAGACTTTATTCTGTTACAGGGAACTTACAACAACATAGAAAAATTCCTTCCTTTAATCTGACAGCTTCACATCTCAGAGCAAATCAAATCCACATATCAGACTTGTAAATGATCTGTTTCCTTAAGATATCTTCTAACAGTGGGTTGATCTCCTAGGAGCTGAGTGGTAGCACATAGTTAGCTTGGAATAGTAGTTCATCTTCCAGAATTGTATCTCCTTTGTTTACACATTGTGGTTTTTTGTTTTTTTTTTTGGGTCCGGTCGTGAGGCCTGAACTCTGGGCCTGGACACTGTCCCTCAGCTCTTCAGCTCAAGGCTAGCACTCTACCACTTGAGCTACAGCGCCACTTCTGGCTTTTTTCTTTTTGTTTATATGGTGCTGAGGAATCGAACCCAGGGCCTCATGCATGCAAGGCAAGCACTCTACCACTGAGCCACCTTCCCAGCCCACATTGTGTTTTTTTTTGAGGTAGATTTGTAATGTGACCATAAACTTCCCTGTTCCTGTACTCAGTTTTATTTACTAGAAAATTGTGTATGTGAGATTTTTTTTTTTTGGGTTAGTTGTGGGCCTTGAACTCTGGACTTGGGTGCTATCCCTCAGCTTTTTAGCTCAAGGCTAGCGCTCTTTTTTTTTTGGGGGGGGGCCCAGTCCTGGGGCCTGAACGCTGTCCCTCAGCTCTTCAGCTCAGGGCTAGTGCTCTACCTCTTGAGCCACAGCACCACTTCTGGCTTTTTTCTTTTTGCTTATGTGGTGCTGAGGAATGGAACCCAGTGCCTCATGCATGCAAGGCAAGTGGTCTACCACTGAGCCACCTTCCCAGCCCCTAAGGCTAATGCTCTTGAGCTAGCACTTGAGCCACAGTGCCACTTCTGGTCTCTGGTGGTTAATTGGAGAGGAGAGTCTCACAGAGTTTCCTGCCTGGGCTGGCTTTGAATCATGATCCTCAGATCTCAGCCTCCTGAGTAGCTAGAATTGCAGGTGTTAGTGGCGCTGTAGCTCAAGTGGTAGAGCGCTCGCTTTGAGCTGAAGAGCTGAGGGACAGTGCCCAGGCCGAGAGTTCAAGCCCCACGACAGACAAAAAAAAAAAAGAAAGAAAGAAATATTTAGAATTGCAGGTGTGAGCCACCAGTGCCAGGCATAAATTTCTTTTTGTGTGTGTGTGTGTGTGTGTGTGTGAGAACTGTCCTGAGCATTGTCCCTGAGCTACTTAGCTGAAGGCTAGAACTCTACCACTTGAGCCACAGCTCTGGTTTTCAATTAGAAATAAGAGTCTCATGGACTTTCCTGTCTGGGCTGGCTTTTGAACCACAATCTTCAGATAGCTTCCTGAATAGGATTGCAGTTGTGAGCCCCAATGCCCAGCCACTTTCGGCTTTTTAAAATTAAGAGTTAAGAGTTTTAAGGTCTTTCTTGCTTGGGCTGGCTTTGAACTGCAATCCTCACATCTCAGCTTCCTGAGTAGCTAGGATTACAGATATTAACCACCAGTTTTGCCCATGTGGCAAAAGTTTTAGTGTAATCATATACCATAGCTACAATTTCTTAAAATTTGGAGGGCTTTTAAGTCTTAACTTAAAAACTACTGTGCCAGGGCTGGGACGGTAGCTCAGTGGTAGAGTGCTTGCCTTGCATGCATGAGGCCCTGGGTTCCATTCCTCAGCACCACATAAGTAGAAAAAGCCGGAAGTGTCACTGTGGCTCAAGTGGTAGAGCATTTGTCTTTGAGCTGAATAGCTGAGGGACAGTGCTCAGGCCCAGAATTCAGGCCCCATGATTGACTCCTCCTCCCCCCACCCAAAAAAAAAAATATATATATATATACTATTCCAGCCTTGGGGAAAAGGCCGAGTAAGAGCTAGAGGCTCTTGAGTTCAAGCCCCAGTACCAGCATGCACACATAAAAGTACTAAATGATATAGAGTATGGTGGTTTGGATGAAAATAACATGTAAACTCTTTGAAACTTCAGTGGTTTGTATTTGTTTTTTTTTTTTGTTGTTGTTTTTTTTGTTTTTTGAGGCAGGGTCTCAATATGTAGTATAAGTTGTCCTCATGATCATCCTGACTTAATTTCCTTAATGCTGGGACTACAGGTGTGTGACACCATACTTGATTTATTTGACATTTGTTGACAATAGTCAGGATTGAACCCAATACTTCAGCTTGCTAGATGAGTGCTGTATCCCTTGAGCAGTGGTCGCAGCCCTTTTCTTTTTTCCTTTATTTGCATGTATTTTGTGCTAAATTTGTTTTTGCCGTGATTTTTTGTTTCTTCAGTTTCTTCTAGGATACCTTTCTTTTTCTTCTGCTCAACTTCCTCTTCTGGTTTAGAAAAATTTGCTCCTTTTTAGTAAGGATCATCTTAGAGTGGCAGGGGAGCTCAGGTATGAGTTAATCCAACCATGAGCCCTGTATGTTTGGTGGTGCGTCTTGGGTGCTTTGTTCACCTGGATGTGTTCAATGACCAGGGAGTCTACATCTAAACTCTCCAGTTCAGCATTACTCTCTGCATTCTTAAGCATGTGCAGCAGAAATTCAGTACTCTTTTTGGGCCATTGACCCTATGTCCAGCCCCACTGTTTGGGCTGGGCACACCTGCACAAAGAAGCACACGTTGCTTCTTTAAAATGACATCTTTCAGATACTTGGTAGCTTTTCAGGTATGTATACTCTTGATGGCCGAGGCTGTTTCTGTGGTGTTCTTAAAGTGCACATGAAGATTTGAACCTCTTGACTTGCATGGTTTTGTGGGATCTTGTGAATCAAGAGAATAGAGGTCATCTCCTGCTACTTATAGCCAGCCTTTTTTTTTTCCTTTTTGTATTTTGTTTTCAAGACAGGATTTAGCCAGTTTTGCTTAGGTGGGCTCTCCATTCATTCTCCTACCTGTATCTCCTGAGTAGCTGGGATTCCTGAGTAGCTGGCATAAACCACCATGCCAGGTTTGTTTATTTTATAAGAGAGCTAATAGAAATTAAAAAAATAGTTGTTCAGAGTTACAGATTGTAATATTTCTTAATTTTTATTTTAATTCATTTTTTTGTGTACTGATACTGGGGCTTAAACCTAGGAGTCTGGGCACTGTCCCTTGCTTGTTTGCTCAAGGCTGACACTCTACCATTTGAGCCACAGTTTCACTTCTAGGTTTTTTTTTTTTTTGGGTCCGGTTGTGGGGCCTGAACTCTGGGCCTGGGCGCTGTCCCTCAGCTCTTCAGCTCAAGGCTAGCGCTCTACCACTTGAGCCACAGCACCACTTCCGGCTTTTTTCTTCTTGCTTATGTGGGGCTGAGGAATCGAACCCAGGGCCTTCATGCATGCAAGGCAAGCGCTCTACCACTGAGCCACCTTCCCAGCCCCACTTTCACTTTTACTTCTAGTTTTTTGCTAGTTAATTGGAGGTGAGAGTCTTGGACTTTTCTGCCCAGCTTGCTTTGAGATCCTCAGATCTCAGCCTCCTGAATATTATTAGGGTTACAGGTGTGAGCCATCAGTAGCCCATTTTGGCAATACTACTACTTTCTTTGTGTGTGTGTAGGTTATAGGTTTTGAACTCTAGGCCTAGGCACTGTCCTTCAGTTCAAGTCTAGCGCCTGACGACTTGAGCTACAGCACCACTTCCGGCTTTTTTCTGCTTATGTGGTGCTGAGGAATTGAACCCAGGGCCTCATGAATGTGAGGCAAGCTTTTTACCATTGAGCCAACTTCCCAGCCCCTGGCAATACTTCTTTTTTTTTTTTAAATTTTTTTTTTGGGTCTGGTTGTGGGGCCTGAACTCTGGGCCTGAGCACTGTCCCTCAGCCCTTCAGCTCAAGGCTAATGCTCTACCACTTGAGCCACAGCACCACTTCCGGCTTTTTTCTTTTTGCTTATGTGGTGCTGAGGAATAGAACCCAGGGCCTCATGCGTGCAAGGCAAGCACTCTACCACTGAGCCACCTTCCCAGCCCCTGAAGCCAGCTTGCTGATAAAAAATTAGATCAGCTGATCAGCTTTCTGACTTGCCAGATCCAGAACATCAAAAGACACTTTGACCAAAAAAAAAAAAAGCCTGCTTAGATCCACCCCCAGGAATCCTAGTGAGTCCCCATGGTAACAACCTCCTTGCTTACAATTTGTCACTGTGTAACTGTCACTGGGGTTCAAAGAAAAGCCAGTATCAAGAGCTATGTGACATTAACTACTCATGATAAAATGCTGTTGCACATTTGCAACTAGCCAGAAATAGAAAAGAAAGTTTAGGGCTTTAATTTCTGTGTTCTATTAATTATAGGCTGAAAAAAAGCTGCCTAATTGTGGTAAAGGTGCAGCAGAGGGAAGGTGGTGGGTGGCATAGGAGGGAAGAGGAAATACGCCACAGGCTCAGAGCGTTAGGAGCCTCACAGCTTTTCATTTTCTTTGATTCTGCAAATGAAGGAATGAAATACCTTAAGTTCACATAGCGGCAGAAACAGGATTTCAGTGCAGGCCCTTAAAATTTCCCAGCACTCTGTTCTGCTGCTTCCATCCATATGTTGTCTTTATTTTTCATAATGAAATTTGTTTCTCAGGTTAGGAAAGGACAAAGGTTGTGAAGGGAAACTTAGCTAGTGAAGGAATCCCTTTGCAGTGTTCTGAGTAGGCAAGTCCTTCTCTCCACTCAGGTGGAGGTTACTTGTCTGCTAGAAGGTAGTTTCACAGGGATTTCCTTCCCATTTTAAAGTTATATGCTTTGTTTCTCTTAAAAAACAACAATGTAAATGAGAATAATTCTTGAATGTTTTTCATTAGTGTGTTCCTCTTCACTTAAGTCATACTTGTCAATCATGATAAGATAGATAAC
>NW_012267341.1:734507-742279 GCF_000151885.1 Dipodomys ordii
GGGCCTGAACTCTGGGCCTGGGCGCTGTCCCTCAGCTCTTCAGCTCAAGGCTAGCACTCTACCACTTGAGCCACAGTGCCACTTCTGGCTTTTTTTTTCTGTGGTGCTGAGGAATCGAACCCAGGACCTCAAGCATGCAAGGCAAGCACTCTACCACTGAGCCACCATCCCAGCCTCTCATGGACTTTATTCTTGGCTGGCTTCAAACTATGATCCTCAGATCTCAGCTTTTTGAGAAACTAGGATTACACATGTATGTCATTGGCGCTGTGGCTCAAGTGGTAGAGCACTAGCCTCGAGCTGAAGAGCTGAGGGATAGCACCCAGGCCCAGAGTTCAAGCCATATAACCAACCCCCCCCCCAAAAAAAAATATTGTGAAAGTACTACTAAGTAGATAAAGCTATTAGTTTCAGGGTGTGTGTGTGTGTTGTTTTTTTCTTTTTTTTGGGGGGGGGGTCTGGTCGTAGGGCCTGAATGTGTGTGTGTGTTGTTTTTTCTTTTTTCTTTTTTTTGGGTCTGGTCGTAGGGCCTGAACTCTGGGCCTGGGCGCTGTCCCTGAGCTCTTCAGCTCAAGGCTAGTGCCCTACCACTTGAACCACAGCACCACTTCCAGCTTTTTCTGCTTATGTGGTGCAGAGGAATGGAACCCAGGGCCTCATGCAGGAGAGATAAACACTCTACCACGGAGCCACCTTCCCAGCCGGGAACCTCCCCGCCCCCAGTCTTTTTTGTTGTTGTTGTTTATAGACCTTGAACTCAGTGCCTGAGCACTGTCCCTGAGCTTTTCTGCTCAAGGCTAGTTCTCTGCCACTTTGAGATACAGATCCACTTCTGAATTTTTGGTGGTTAATTGGAGATGATTCTCTCATGGACTTTGCTGCTGGGGGTTGGCTTCAAACCATAATCCTCAGATCTCAGCCTCCTGAGTAGCATTACAGGCATGAGCCACCAGCACTCAGCTCTTTATGCTTTTATTGTTACTATAAAGGTGAAGTACTGAGGGGTTACACTTCTATAAGTCAGGTAAAAAGTACATCTCTTTTTGGACACCCCTTCCCTCTCCCAGTTTTTCTTTTCTTTTTTATTTTCTTTTTTTCTTCTGCTTATGTGGTGCTGAGGAATCGAACCCAGGACTTCATGCATGCGAGGCAAGCACTCTACCACTGAGCCACCTTCCCAGCCCTGTCTCCCAGTTTTTCATATTCCCACCCACAAGTTGTATAGTTGATGTTCAGCATTGTGTCTAGTTAGTACCACTATTAAATTTGTTTACCTTTTGTCCCTCCATTTCTCTGTCCCTCTTACCTTCCCAATGATAGATAAGTGAACAAGCAGGACAAAAAGAAAACAAAAACAGCAATGAAGTCTTTATGCCTTTTAACTTACAGACATATATTTTCTAATAAGAAATAGAGGAATGTTTTCCATTTCTCATAAATACAGATTTCCAGTCAAGGTGCCTGTGGCTCACGCCTGTAATCCTAGCTACTCAGGAGGCTGAGATCTGAGGATTGTGGTTCAAAGCCAGCCCGGGCAGGAAAGTCCTTGAGACTCTTATCTCCAATTAAATTACTCAAACCAGAAGTGGCTCTGTGGCTCAAGTGGTAGAGCGCTCACCTTGAGCTGAAGAGCTGAGGGATAGCACCCAAGCCCAGAGTTAAAGCCCACGGCCGACAAAAAACAAACAAACAAACAAACCAAACCCCCCAAAAAAAACCAATAAAAAAAAACAGATTTCCCATGGAAGAATTGACTATACCTAAAATGAAGACCTTGACTCCAATATTAATTTTTAGTCTCATCAGAAAATGAAAGTGATGTTGGCAATCTTTTGGTTATTTCAGCAAAATGCCAAAAGGAAAATGTGGATGTTCAGTGTTTAGAGAACTTGTCTTGTGAGTACCAAGCCCTGGCTTTGATCTCTATCACTGAGAAAGGAAAAAAGTAGGACTCGGGCATAGCTCAAGAGGTACAGTGCATGCCTAGCAAGCTTGAGGCCCTAGACTTAATCCATAGTATTCCAAAGAAAGAAAAAAGAAAGGTCTTGGAAGGTGGCTCAGTGGTAGAGTGCTTGCCTTGCATGCATGAAGCCCTGGGTTCAATTCCCCAGCACCACATACAGAGAAAAAGCCAGAAGTGGCGCTGTTGTTCAAGTGGTAGAGTGCTAGTCTTAAGCAAAAAGCTTAGGGACAGTGCCCAGATTCAGAGGTGAGGCCCCACAATTGACCCCCTAAAAAAAGAGAAAATGTAGATGAGGTTTTCTATTTATTTGTTTTTATGTTGGTACCATTGTTCTTTGTCACCCCTTCCCCCCCATTGGTGTTCTGCCACTTGCATTTTGGCTTTTTGCTGATTAATTGGATATAATTTCCAGACTTATCTGCTCAAGCTGGCTTCAAACAGAAACCCTCCAGGTCTCAGCCTCTGGGTAACCAGGATTACAGGCATGAGCTTTATAGTCCATGCTTACCTAAAATTCAATATCGAATGCTTCTCTATCATATATTATGACAATAGGCACAATAGATAGAGCCCAACTCTTACGATTTTTGTTTTGTGTTTTTTGTGAGGTTTTTTTGTTGTTGTTGTTGGTCAAGGGGCTTGAACTCTGAGCCTGAGTGCTGACCCTGTGCTCTTCAGCTCAAGGCAAGTGCTCTACCTCTTGAGCCACAGTGCCACTTCCGGTTTTCTAGTGGCTTATTGGAGATGAGTCTTACAGACTTTATGCCCGGGTTGGCTTTGAACCATGATCCTCAGATCTCAGATTCCCAAGAAGTTAGGATTACAGGCGTGAGCCGCTGGCACCTGGGTTATTATTATTATTATTATTTTTGGTCAGGCTTAGGGCTTGAACTCAGGGACTGGGCATTGTCCTTGAGCTCTTTTGCTTAAGGTTAGCCCTGGACCACTTTGGTGGAGATACGATTGTCATAGACTTTCCTGCCCAGGCTGGCTTCCAACTGTGATCCTCAGGCCTCAGCCTCCTGAATAGTTAGGATTATAGGCAGAGCTACTCGTGCCCAGCTTTCAGTTTTTAGTATTGTGAGATTTTGTGACCCACAGCACTTCTTGTTTTATATCCAAGGTAATTACGGTTATCAGATTTTTTTGTCATTTGCAGGTATGGTATGGCTGAAATAAATCTTGAAGCACAGCTTTTATTGATAGTGCCCTTTTGTTTCATTCTACTTTACATACTGCTGTTCTGGGTATTAAGTTTGACCAGTAAATTTTTGCATAATAATTCATTGAAATAAGTTTCTTGATACATTATGCTGCGTTATAGACTAGTGAAAAACACTTAGCTCTACTGGAACTCATTTTGACAGTGGCACAAACTCCTGGGCAAGGCAGTGTGAGAGACAGCTGTGTAGCATCTTTTTTTTTTTTTTTTGCCAGTCCTGGGGTTTGAACTAAGGTCCTAGGCACTGTCCCTGAGCTTCTTTTGTGAAAGGGTAGCACTCTACCACTTGAGCCACAGCGCCACTTCTGGTGTTTTCTGTTTATGTGGTGCTGAGGAATCAAACCCAGGGCTTCATGCATGCTCCACAAGCACTTTACCACTAAGCCACATTTCCAGCCCAGTAATGAAATTATTTTTTTTACATTTTTTATTGTAAAAATATTGTTCAGAAGGGGTTAGTTACATTATAACAAGGTAATGAGTACATTTCCTATTGAGCATTATTGCCTCCTCCTTTGTTGAAATTATTTTTTGTCCAGCATGGTGGTGTATCACTGTAAGTTCAGCATGTGCGAGGCTGGAGCAGGGAGATTGGGTGTTCAAGGAAAGCCTTGAAATGAGTAAATTAGAACTGGAGGCCAAATATATATTTATGTAGATTCCATAGATTCTAGCCTGACTCAAAATTCTTTTTCTTTCTCTCTCTTTTTTTTTTTGGTCAGTCATGGGGCTTGAACTCTGGGCTTGGGCACTGTCCTTGTGCTCTTCAGATCAAGGTGAGTGTTCTACCACTTGAGCCACAGAGCCACTTCCGGTTTTCTGGTGGGTAATTGGAGATGAGAGTCTCATGGACTTTTCTGCCTGGGCTGGCTTTGAACTGTGATCTCAGATCTCAGCCTCCTAAGTAGCTAGGATTATAGACATGGACCACCGGCGCCTGGCTCAAAATTATTTTTCTAACCACTTCCTTTCATGTACTAGGATAATGCTTTTTGTTTGTTTTGGTTTGGTTGGTACTAGGATTTGAACTCAGGATCCTGAACAGGCACACCTGCTGAATCACACTTCCAGCCCAATAGTATAACAATTGCTGTTCAGTTATGTAAACTGTGTCTTGTTCTAGTAATGTTTAGCTCTCTTAGAATCGAAAGATATTTATTTGTTGCCCTGAAAATACAGTAGTGTATTTTACCGAACTATTTTTCTGTTTTACTGAAAGTAAAAGTAACTCAACTGAACAGAAGTGGCAGGCAAATGTATTTTGTTTTGTTTTTTTCTTTTTGGTGCAGGAGGTTGAACCTAGGGCCTTGTGCATGTTATGCAGACATTCTGTTGCTGGGCTGTATTCTTGACCCTGGAAATGAGGCTTTGTTGTTATTGTTGGTTGTGGGGCTTGAACTCAGGGCCTGGGCACTGTCCTTAAGCCTCTTTGTGCTCAATGCTAGCCCAGAATGCACTTAAACCACAGTGCCACTTCCGGTTTAGGGTGGTTAATTGGAGATAAGAGTCTCACAGGGACTTTCCTTCCACGGCTGGCTTTGAACCATGACCTTCAGATTTCAGCCACCTGAGTAGCTATTATTACAGACAGGAGCCACTGGCTCCTGGCTGGAATTGTGGTTTGAAGGAGTCAGGTATACCACCTTCAGATGTTTTCAAAAAAGATATATGTATCATAATGGAGTTCTTATGGATAGGTATCCAAGGTCCTTTAGTAGATGAAAAAACTCAGTATTGAATCTGTTTAGTTCATTCCTTCATAGATTCTGTCTGTCTGTCTGTCTGTCTGTCTATCTATCTATCTATCTATCTATCTATCTATCTATCTATCTATCTATCTATCTATCTATCTATCTATCTATACTCTGTTAGTTACTCCTTTATAGTGTGCATGCACACTGGTCCTTGAGTTTGAACTCCGGGACTTGACATTGTCCCTGATCTTCTTTTTTGCTCAAGTCTAGGAAAGACACAGCACCACTTCTGGCCTTTCTGTTTATTGGGCACTCAGGAATCAAACCCAGGGTTTCATGCATGCAAGACAAGCACTCTACCACTAAGCCACAGTTCCAGTCCTTTTTTTTTTTTTTTTTTCTTTTGTGTCTGTTCTAGAGCTTGAACTTGGGGCCTAGGTACTGTCCCTGAAGTTTTGTTTTTGTTTTGGGTGGGGGCAGTCAGTCATGGGGCTTGAACTTGGACCTGTCCCTGAGCTCTTTGGCTCAAAGCTAGCACTCTACCATTTTGAGCCACTGTCATTTCTGGTTTTCTGGTGGTGAAATGGAGATAAGATCACAGACTTCTTAACTGCTTGGGTTGGCTTTGAATGGTGAACTTCAGATCTCAGCCTCCTGAGTAGCTGGGGTTATAGATGTAAGTCACCAGTGCCCGACTCTGATACTGCTTCTTTTTCTTGGCAGTTACATTCTTTAGGCTTCTAGAAAAGATAAAAAAATACTTCTGTCTTGACTGCTCTGGAGGCTATGCCTCATTTGCCTGTCTGGTCTGTGACTGTGTCCTATATTGACTAAGCCCCTATTAAAGAGTGTCCCAAATGCTATCTTGATATATGCGCTCCTTGGCAATGTTTTTAAGCTTTCATTTGCAGGTTGATTCTCAGTGGGAGAGAGCCATGTTCAGAATTGCCTTTCTGAGAGTCTCTCATCTCTTTACTTCTATTTATAATCTTTGTACCTCTTCTTCCTTGAGCTTGCACTTTCTGCATACTTGACTCCATTATATCATCTTTGGGATGGCAAAATAAAAGTTGGAAGGTTTTAAAGTTAAAGTTCTCAGAATAATATTGCCGCCCACATTGCACATATGTCACATTTTGAATTTACTAGTTAAGCCTCTAAATGTGTGCTTTATATACGGTATGTTCAGTGTGCTGATTTACGTTGCCATGGAGCCTAAAAGTTTTAGGCTTAAGTCATTCAGTAAAGAGTGGTCTGTCTGTCTGCCTTCTCTTGTATGTATCCCAGGCTCAAATTTGATAGGGAGTCCAGGCTTGACTTGAACTCAAGATGATGTGATTACATGTATACATCCAGCTCCCATAGTAGGTTGTTAAACCTGTTTGCTGTTACAGATTCCAGTCGAATATTCTATTTATGAATTCACTTTCCTATAAGTGCATATGCAAAATAATTCATATAATATAAATGCATATGCAAAATAATTCATATAAAATAACTTTTTGTTGTTGTTGTTGTTGGTTGTGGGGCCTGAACTCTGGGGCCTGGGCACTGTCCCTGAGCTCTTCAGCTCAAGGCTCATGCCCTACCACTTGAGCCACAGCGCTACTTCTGGCTTTTTCTGCTTATGTGGTGCTGAGGAATTGAACCCAGGGCCTCATGCATGCAAGGCAAGCACTCTAACACAGCCACCTTCCCAGCCCTAAAATAACTTTTTTGAGATCTTTGAAATGTCTGGATTCTCTAGGTCTTTTCATCCGAGATACAGATTGATCTAGTCCCAATGCTGTTTTTCACTTGGGAAAATAGACTCAGAGAGGAGAAATGACTTAACAAAGAGCATACTAAAGGGGCTTATAGACATTTTCATTGGTGCTGATACTGGGGCTTGAATTTAGGACTTCAGGCTCTCACCCTGCTTTTTTGCTCCTGACTAGTGCTCTACCACTTGAGCTGTGCTTCCAGTTCTAGAACGTTTTTTGCTAGTTAATTGCAGGTTAAAGTCTCAAATTTGATAAAGTTTTCACTGAATACTTATTGATTACTTGGTTAATGCAATAAGAGCTGAAAAACAGTTGTTTTAACAAGTCAGCGGCACTTCTTGTTTGTAGCATGCATGTGCGAATGCGCACCATTACTGGAGCTTGATTTTTTTTCTAACCAGAGCTGGTGCTCTACCACATAAGCCACTCTTTAACTTCCTGCTTTTTGGTTGTTAATTGGAGATGAGTCAGTCTCGTGGACTTTGCCTAGGCAGACTTTGAACCTCAGTCCTCAGATCTCAACTTCCTGAATAGCTAGAATTACAGGCTTGAATCACTGTTGTCCACAGCATTTCTTTAAAGGGTTTACTTGGCCAGAAATTAAGTTTTTTTTTCTTTTTTTTAATTGTGAAAATACTGTACAGATGGGTTACAATTGCATGGGCAAGATAATGAGTACATTTCTTATCAAGCATTGTAGCCTCCTCCTTTGTTTCCCCTTCCCAGCCCCACCAAACCCACCACCCAATCCTCCCCGCACGCTCCCCCCCCACCAAAGTTGTAAAGTTCATTTTCGACATAATGACTTGTACATCTCATTGTTGCAGTGGGTCCACCTGTATCCCTATTTAAACGATTTGCTTTTCCCCTAAAAAATATGGAACGCTTCACAAATTTGCGTGTCGTCCTTGTGCAGGGGCCATGCTAATCTTCTCTATCGTTCCAATTTTAGTATATGTGTTGCCGAAGCGAACACAGAAATTAAGTTTTTTTTTACATTGACATGAATCTGGTGGAATTGTTCTAAGTAAAATAATTACAAAAATTAATATTTGACTTCTGATTACATAAGCCAGCATTCTGAGAAATGTATTCTAAAAAGGTATATTTTTTAACTTTTTTTTTTTTTT
>NW_012267341.1:742534-758651 GCF_000151885.1 Dipodomys ordii
TTTTCTGGTGGTTAATTGGAGATCAGAGTCTCACAGACTTCCCTGCCCTGGCTGTCTTTGAACCATGATCCTCATATCTCAGCCTCCTGACTAGCTAGGATTACAGGCGTGAGCCACCAGCACCTGACCATACCAGCAGAATTTATTTATTTTTAACATTTTTAAATTATTAATTCTGTAAGTAGTTGTACAAAGAAGTTCCCATTCTACAAAACAGTATATGAATACAAGGTGTCTGACAGCATTGTCACCCATGGACTAGCAGAATTTTTAAAAAAGGGAGAGAGAAGAGATCCTAAAGCAGTCTGAGCAACTAGACCATTAGTCTAGAAATAGCAAAGGGCCAATACTAAGATTATTCATAAAGTAGGGAATAACCTTTTTTGCACATTCATTTTTAGATTTAAGTGATAAATTGAACCTCACAGCTATTGCTGATCTGGTAAGAATCTGACCTAGTAAAAGATTTTAGACTTTTCTTATTTCCCACAGTTGAGGGCCACAGTGTAAATGTCTAAATTTAATTGGGAAGTTCTTTGACCGAAATAGAATCTCTCAGACCTTCCTTCAAGTACCAACCTGTGTGTTTCTGTTTTTTGTCTGGCGGATGTGTACAGAATGCATGTGTGTGAGATAATTGGGCTTTTACCAATGGCCCCTTTTCAGCAACCATGTATGGGTAAAGCTGTTTCTATTCCCTGCTCCTCCCTTTGGAGTAAAGTTGGGTGCAGAGTCTGTTCTGCTAAAGCTGATGTTCCACTTTTCAGCTTTCTATATTTGTACAGCAACAGCAGGAGCAGCCCACTAGCCAGGTCTTGCAGCTGCCCTGTGCACCCACACTGCCTCAGACCTGCTCAGGACTCAGCCAGGGCTCCAGTTTGTGTTCACGTGGGTCCATCTATCTGTCTATGGTCATTTCTGTGGAGGACTGAGGTTCCAGGTTTAAAGAGGTGACCCATTTGTCTGTTTTGTGTTGGTTTTCCAGTTACAAATTGTGTAGAATGTTTCAGAATCTCAGGGATAGTGGCATGAAGAAACAGTTTTAACAAAAGCATCCTGGGGGGTGGGGGAGGGAAGTCTGGGGACGACTGATCAATGTAGTAATTTAGTATCTTTGAGTTACCTTAGAAGTCGCAGGGTTTTTGTTATTATTATTATTATTTTTTGGGTCCGGTAGTGGGGCTTGAACTCTGGGCCTGGGCGCTGTCCCTCAGCTCTTCAGCTCAAGGCTAGCGCTCTACCACTCGAGCCACAGCGCCACTTCCGGCTTTTTTCTTTTTGCTTATGTGGTGCTGAGGAATCGAACCCAGGGCCTCAGGCTTTCAAGGCAAGCACTTCTCTACCACTGAGCCACCTTCCCAGCCCTATTATTATTTTTTTTTAAGATCAGCTATTAGGGATGAGTAGAATAAATTTCTTGACAAAATCTGATTAGAAAAAGATGTGAAATTACCTCTTAAATTATTTGCTAAGGTGGGTGTGGTAGTACAAAGTTGTTTTCCCAGGAGGCTAAGACAGGAGTATCATGAATTTGAGGACAGTCGACTACATAGAGTGACCCTGTCTCAAAAAGAGTGCACAGCTCTTTGGAAGAAGCTACAGTACTGGGTTATTTGCTGGGAAGGTAACTATAGGAAAATGGCCTGCTGTTTTGGGCTTTGCAACAACCTGTGCTGTGTGCAGATTCCCAGTGCTTTAAGTTTCACCTTACAGAGGCCTTTTGATGTCTTGCCTATTTAAGGAATAGTAGGGAACATGATAATACAATTTCAGGCTATTTTCAAGATACTGTTTCAAGCCAGGCACCGACTGGTGTGGCTCACGCCTGTAATCTTAGCAACTCAGGAGGCTGAGATCAGAGGATCACAGTTCAAAGCCAGCCTGGGCTTTATTTCCAATAAACCACTAGCAAACCAGAAGTGGTGCTGTGGCTCAAGTGGTAGAGCGCTCACCTTGAGCTGGAGAGCTGAGGGACAGCGCCCAAGCCCAGAGTTCAAGCCCCACAACCAACCAAAAAAAAAAAAAAGATACTGTTTCAAGATAACTGTTAGTTACTGTGATTTGAAAGGATACTTTCTTGGTGTGTTAAGCAGGAATTCTTCAATCTTGATCAACCTAAGTTCATATTCTCTATTTTGCAGTTTTCTTTTGCTCTCCTCCCCCATGCCCTCATGAGTCATAAGTGTACAGAGTTGGGAATAGAACTTGTCAGCTGAGTGGGAATGAGACACTCTGCACATGTTTATAACTATGGCCAGGGAGACCAAAGGGTTAGAGAAACACTTTAACTGAGGCACTTTTTCCTATGACTGGGTAGTGTGAGTACAGTTCTGTGATCATTCACTGATGTAGTCTGGCTCTTTAATAACTTAGGAATCTGTTCTACAGACTCTGACCCTGCATACTTCATAACTTTCTAAAATTATTGAATATGACAACATATTGACTACAGTCATCTTCTTGGCAGTTATTACTCTTCTTTTTATTTTATTTTTTTCAGTACTGGGGATCAATCCAGTACCTCACTCCTGCTAGGCATGTACTCCACTATGAGTTTTATCTTTGGCTTAATCTCATTTTATTGTCCTACTAATGTTTTCCCATTTATGCTGTGAATTGCACAACCTATGTAAGGACTGTCACTAAAGATTAAAATCAGTAGCAGCTCTTTGATTTTACAGCTCAACTTCAGCAAATGATACTGTTTAGCACATCTTTATTATAGCTTTCTCTTTGTTCTTGACCTTTAAAAGTTAGAATTTCCCTGGCCTCATTATATTAATTTTTCTTTTTCAACCATATCCATTTTGAAAGCCTCCACAAATTTTTCTTAGTATGAGGAGAAGGATAATTCCGCCCCCCCCCTTTTTTTAATGTATTGGTCCTGGGGCTTGAACTCAGGGCCTAGGTGTTGTCCCTGTGGGCCTCTCCCTCTCTGCCCCCCTCCCCTCACTGCCACAAAAATGTCTAGCAAGACTCCATTATTTGAGCCAGAGCTCCACTTCCAGCTTTTTTTTTTTTGCTTGTTAATTGGAGATAAGAGTCTCACTCACTTTCCTGCCAGGACTGGCTTTGAACTTCAATCCTTAGATCTCAGTTTCCTGAGTAGGATTACAAACATGAACCATCAACTTCTGGCTCCATCCATTTTCCTTTTTTGGGGGGTCAAGTCGTGGGGCCTGAACTCTGGGCCTGGGTGCTGTCCCTGAGCTCTTCAGCTCAAGGCTAGCGCTCTACCACTTGAGCCACAGCGCCACTTCCGGCTTTTTTCTTTTTGCTTATGTGGTGCTGAGGAATCGAACCCAGGGCCTCAGGCATGCAAGGCAAGCACTCTACCACTGAGCCACCTTCCCAGCCCATGACATAGTAATTCTATTTTTAGTTTTCTGAGAAACCTCCATACTGATTTCCATGGTGGCTGCACTTATTTACATTCCTACCATCATTCTCTTACCCCTCAACCCCAATCCTTATCAGCATTTGCTTTTTTCTTGATAATAGCGATTCTGAAGGAGTGAGATGGAATCTCTGTGTTACTTTTTTGGATTTTTGTTTTTTTCTGACATGAAGTTTGAACTTCAAAGGCTTTGTGTTCATTATGATTTTACTTCAAACTACCATCCTCCCAGTCTTAGCCTCTCAAGCAGTTTACATGAGTTGAGTTTAGCTGTCATGCTTAGCCAGTGTACTTCTCCCCCCCCCCCACCCCCCCCACTTAGTTGTGGGACCTGGACTCCGGGCCTGGGCGTTGTCCCTCAGCTCTTCAGCTCAAGGCAAGACCTCTACCACTTGAGCTACAGCACCACTTCCGGTTTTCTGGTGTTTTATTGGAGATAAGAGTTTCACGGACTTACTGCCCTGGCTGGCTTTGAACCTCTGATCTCAGCCTCCTGAGTAGCTAGGATTACAGGCGTGAGCCACCAGTGCCTGGCTGTACTTTTTTTTTTTTAACTGATGAACTTGGCCTCATGCTCTTGCTCAAGTTTTTTCGCTCATGGTTAGTATTTTACCTCTCAAGCCTCACTTCCAGCCTTGTTTTTTGCTTTTTTAATTTTGAGATAAAGTCTCAGACATTTCTGCCTAGAGTAGGTGTTATTAATAGGTGTGAGCCACCAGCTCCTAACTTTCAGTATTTTTCTTTTGAGAAGTATCTATTCAGCTCATTTGCCCAGATAGTCATTGTTAGTATTGGTGGTTAGTATTTTGGCTTTTTTTTTCTTTTTTGGCTACTCGGGTTTGAACTCAGGTTTTTATGTTTACTGTGCATGTAGTTTACCAATGAACCATACCTCTGACCTTTAATTTTTTTGTTGTTGTTGTTGGTGGTGGTGGTGGCGGTGGTCGTCGTGGGGTATGAATTTAGGGCCTAGGTACTGTCCCTGAGTTTTTTGTTTTTTGTCTTTGTCAGTCGTGGGGCCTGAACTCTGGGCCTGGGCAGTGTTCCCTCAGCTCTTCAGCTCAAGGCTAGTAGTACTCTACCACTTGAGCCACAGCGCCACTTATGGCTTTTTCTGCCTGTGTGGTGCTGAGGAATCCAGCCCAGGGCCTCATGCATGCAAGGCAAGCACTCTACCACTGAGCCACCTTTCCAGTCCCCCTGAGCTTTTTTGCTTAAGGCTGTCTCTATCACTTTGAGCCATAGCACCACTTCTGGCTTTTTTTTTTTTTTTAATAGGTTAGTGGAGATAAAAGTCTCACGGACTTTCCTGCCCTGGCTGGTTTTGAATCATGACCTTCAGATCTCAGCCTACTGAGTAGCTAGGATTGCTTACAGGTGTGAACCACCAACCAGTTCCTGGCTTTGACTTTGAATTCTTTATACATTTTGGATATTAATCCTCAGAAGAATATTTGGCTAAGATTTTTCTCCTTTTGCTCGAGGCTGGCACTCCACCACTTGAGCTACAACTCCACTTCCCACTTTTTCTATGGTTAATTGAAGATAAGAGTCTCACAGACTTTTCTTTCCAGTCTGGCTTCAAACCACAATCCTCAGATGTCAGCCTCCTAGCTGAGATCCTAGCTAGACACTCAGGATTACTGGTGGGAGCCACCACTGCCTGACTCATGATGACTTTTTCAGCTTTCTTGTTCACAGCTTTATCATTTGAACCATGCCTCCAGCCTAGCGTTTTGCTGGTTAGAGATAAGTCTTCCGGACTTTTCTGTCTGAGCTAGCTTTCAACTGTGATCCTCCAGGTCTCAGTCTCCTAGGTAGCTAGGAGTATAGGCATGAGTCACTGATTCCTGACTTGAAAGTTTCAGTTTGCTTGTGGATATCCAGTTTTCTCAGCACCATTAGTTAAAGGAGTCTATCTTACAGAATATTTTTGGCACCTTTGTCTGAGAATCAGATGGCTGTAGTTATGTGGGCTTATTTCTAAGTCCTCTTGTATTCCTTTGTGTCTGTTTTGTGCCATTACTATGCTGTTTTTGTTACCATGGCTCTGTGGTATAATTTGAGGTTGGACGTTTTGGTACTTTCAGTGATGCTCTTTTTTGCTCAGGACTTTTTTCAGGGTCTTTTATGATTTCATGTGAATTTTAGAATTTTTTTTTGTGGGGGGGTCTGGTCGTGGGGCCTGAACTCTGGGCCTGGGTGCTGTCCCTCAGCTCTTCAAGGCTAGCGCTCTACCACTTGAGCCACAATGCCACTTCCAGGTTTTTTCTTTTTGCTTATGTGGTGCTGAGGAATCGAACCCAGGGCCTCAGGAATGCAAGGCAAGCGCTCTACCACTGAGCCACCTTCCCAGCCCCTGAATTTTAGAATTTTTATTTTTCTTTGAAGACTCACAGGAATTTTGATAGTGATTAAGTTGAAGTGGTAGATCTTTCTTGTTAATATGGACATTTTCACAATATTGTTCAGGTTCCTGAGTATGGCAAGTCTTTGCATCTTTTGGTGTCTTTTGATTTCATTGTTTTATAATTCCTATTAGAAGTGGGGTTTTTGTTTTTGTGTTTGTTTTTGCCAGTCCTCTGGCTTGAGCTCAGCCTAGGCACAGTCCCTGAGCTGCTTTTGCTCAAGGCTAGCACTCTGCCACTTGAGCCACAGAGCCATTTCTGGCCTTTTCTGTTTATGTGGTACGAGGAATTGAACGTAGGGCTTCATGAATGCTATGCAGCTCTCTACCACTAAGCCACATTCCCAGCCCTGGTAGAGATCTTTTTACCTACCACCTTGGTTAGGTTTAATCCTAGATTTTTTTTATTCATTTATTTATTTATTTTCCTGGGGGCCTGAATTCTGGACCTGGACGCTGTCCCTCACTCAGCTCAAGGCTAGTGTAGGGTCTTTCTCTCCTTCCTATTTGTGTCTCTTTTATTTCTTTCTCTTGTCAGATGCACATTTTGAAGAGATGTAATCCTCTTGTCAAATATTAAAACTCTGAGACTCATTTTTGCTTACCGTGGGCACTAAGCTTAGTGTCTGGAGGAATAATTATAGCAAATGTTGAATACTTTCTGTGTCCCAGTAACTGTTGTTCTAAATGTTCTTTTACAAATCCTTTAAACCTAACATACAGCTAGAAGCTAGATCTTATCTTGTAACTGTTTTCACATGAAGAAGCAGAGATAGGAAGGCATTTAATAATCTTTCCCCAAAGTTACCTGGCTAGTGAGCAGCAAAACTGGGAAAGTAGGGTCTTGATTTCAAGATCTGATGTAGGTACATCAGAGGCTTATAGTACATATTTATCTGATATTAGCACACCTGGAACATTATTTGGTATTACTGAATTATGAATCAGACTAACCAAATCTTATTTTAGAATTTCCTTTGGAAGCCTGGTGGTGGTAGCTCACACCTGTAATCCTAGATACCCAGGAGGCTGAGATCTGAGGATCTTGATTCAAAGCCAGCCCATGTAGGAAAGTCCTGAGACTCTTATCTCCAATTAACCAACAGAGAACTGGAAGTGGTGCTGTGGCTCCAGTGGTAGAGTGCTAGCCTTGAGCTGAAGAGCTGAGGGACAGCGCCCAGGGCCAGAGTTCAGGCCCCAGGACTGGACCCCCCCAAAACAAATTATTCTCCTGAGATATTTATAAATAGTAAGGCCCAAATTTATGACAACCTGTTTTTTGTTTCTAGTGCCAGCCATATTTTTCTGAACAAGATCATAATTCCTTAGGGACAGAAATTGAGCTGAGGGTGGGGTTTTGTGAGAGAGAGAAAAAAGAGGGGTAGAGGGAACATTGCACACACCTACACATCTACCCCCTCTTTAATTTTAGGTATATAGATGCTTTCTTAAAAAGTGAGTGCTTTTTTTTTTTTGATTGATAGCTCTCCTGTTTCTAAGAAGCTTGTTTTTGTAGAAATGAAATCAAAGTACTGACAAGTTTAATTTTGCAAAAGAGTTCAGCCTTTTTCAGAGGCATTGAAGGAGGTGATGGAGATCATTTAAGTGGATATTGAAATGTTTCCCCTAGGAACACACCTGGAGAGTGGTGAGAGCATGATAATTGAGGTCACTTTTTAAAAAGTGATACTATACAAAGAGATCCTTAGTATTTGTTTTTAAGCTATGAATCCTTGTAGATCTCAATCTATGCTCACTGACTGGCTGGAGTAGAGGTAAGATTTTTTTTTGTAACTTTTTGTGCTCTCTGATGGTTTATATTCTGTCTTAGGAAATATTTCCCCAGGAAAACTCATTTCTGGTTTTGTAGAATTAAGAAATTAAGACCAGAAATAGATTGAATGAAGTTTCCTGCTTTTTTAATGAAAACAGGACAAGCCTCCTAAGATGAGGCCATATGGAAGCATCTTG
Organism: Dipodomys ordii; assembly: GCF_000151885.1. Classification (NCBI taxonomy): domain Eukaryota; kingdom Metazoa; phylum Chordata; class Mammalia; order Rodentia; family Heteromyidae; genus Dipodomys; species Dipodomys ordii. The sequence continues at coordinate 750,310 of NW_012267341.1, forward strand.
CTTGAGTGCCCATGTATTTGGAGGTGAGTTTGAGGCAGATGGTACAAGCAGGGTTCTTGGCTGCTTGGTCAAGGGTTTTGGAGATATGGAAGTTGTATGCTAGGTGCCTTGGAAGAGCTGCTGTTTTCCATATTGAGCATGGCTGCCTAGTAAGTGGATAAGCCCAGAAAGAAATGTTGGAGTAAGAGAAGAGGTAGGGATTGATAATGACTGCAATATAACCCCCCCTCCCCCTCCCCCGAGATTAGGGAGAGAGAGAGTGTGAGAAACAAGATTCTAGATTTACTAGTCTCTAGACTTGACAAGCTTTTGCAGAACTGTAGGATTTCTGTATTTGAACTTGAAGCTGTTTTGATTCCTTTTTGAGATACTAGACCCAAACTGTATTTGTAGAACTGGTTTTGACATCTTATCTCATCTTGCCCCTTGCCTTCATTACTGGAATCCAGCTAATGTTGCACTCTGCCTTGACAAGAAAGATTGATCGGAGAAAATGTACACAGATATACAGTTAAGTGATTGAAAATAGCCCCAGTCTTTGTAAATAGCCAGTCAGAAGGCTTGCATTTCAAGCAAGCTGCAGTTGAGTTGCTGGGCTAATTTCATAGTTCATATGTAATACATGCCTGGTTCACCTGGACAGTTGCTTTTTTCCAAAATGCCTCAGGCAAAACAGCCAAGTGTGGTAGTACATGCCTGTAATCCCAGCAACTCAGGAGGATGGAGCAAGAGGCAAGGAGGATTATGAGTCCAAGGCCAGACTTGGCTTCATAGCAAGCCCTCCATTCTCCCCTCAGATTACAACAAAAACTTAAATAGAAATCAAGCTACTTTTTGGAACAACACAGGAATTAGATTATTTGTAGAATAAGTAACAAGCATGTAAATAGTTCAACCAGTAATCTTCGACTAGAACTGCAATTTCTTTATTCTTCAAGGGATATTCTGTTTATACTTCTGGTTTTAATTGGAGATGAGTGTCTCACGACTTTCCTGCCCTGGCTGGCTCCAAACTATGATCCTTGGATCTCACAGGTGTGAGCCACCATTGCCTGGTGCTTTACAATTTCTTACTATTTGAATATATCTTGAATATATCTTGTTCAGTCAGTGGTCTTATTCTCTTTAATAACTATAAAGTGTTTTGCTGTATTGGTCTGTTATAATTTATTTAGCCAGCTTCCAACTGATAGGTATGCTTTTAGGTTTGTTATTGTAAACTATGTTCTTATCACTATCCCTTTGCATACTTTGTATACACTAGGTAAAGTTTATTTGTAGGCTAACAGGTCTGTTTCTAGAAAAAGAATTATTAAATTCAAAGGGCATTCCAGTTTTCAATATTAATCAGATAGTATTTTTTTTTTTTTTTGGTTGTTGTTGTTGGTTGTGGGGCTTGAACTCAGGGCACTGTCCCTGAGCTCTTCAGTTCAAGGCTAGAGCTCTACCACTTGAGCCATAGCCACTTCCAGTTTTCTGTTGGTTAACTGGACATGAGTCTCAGGACTTTCCTGCATGGGCTGGCTTTGAATTGCAATCCTCAGATCTCAGCCTCCTGAGTAGTGAGGATGACAAACCTGAGCCACTGGCGCCAGTCTACTTAGTCCTTTGGTAAAAATTATATTTCAGGTGATATTATCCATTGAAGAAGGTTATTATTAGAGGGAGTTATCTAAATGTTGTAGTAGTCAAACTACCACGCTGCACATATTATATGAAGTATCTGCACAATTTGAGAAACTTTTTCTTTTTTTTTTAATAAATCATGGGGCCTGAACTCTGGGCCTTGGCGCTGTCCCTCAGCTCTTCAGCTCAAGGCTAGCGCTTTACCACTTGAGCCACAGCACTGCTTCTGGCTTTTTCTGTTTTATGTGGTGCTGAGGAATTGAACCCAGGGCCTCATGCATGCAAGGCAGGCACTCTACCACTGAGCCACCTTCCCAGCCCTGAGAAACCTTTGATATGTTTATTTATCAAATTTAGCATTCAGAGGTGACAAATTGTACAAAGGAGGTTGGAACAGTCTCTTTTTCTCTCTAACATTTGGAGCATTTGATGATATAGCTAGATCCCTTTTATTCTTTTATAAAAATCATTTATATTCATAAGGTCTTAGTTCCATCCATTTATGATCCTTTTTTTTTTCCTAGTCCTGGGTTTTGAACTCAGGGCCTGGTTGCTGTCCTTGAGCCTCTTTGTGCTCAAGGCTAGTGCTCTACCACTTAGCCACAGTCACTTGTGGCTTTTTTGAGTAGTTTATTGGGGCTCAGAGTTTCATGGAGACTTTTCTGCCCGGCCTGGGTTCAAACCTGCATTCTCAGGTCTCAGCATCCTGTGTAGCTAAGTATTACAAGTGTGAGTCACCGGTGCCTGGCATTCATTTGTGATCTTGACATTAGAAAAAAACATTTAAGTGTCCATGCTTTCTATTAAAACAAAACAAACAAAAGACCTCCCTCAGCTTCATTTGATCCCCTGTAGCATGGTGACTCTGTCCCAGAGAATGGCTGTGGAATTGGAGTCACTTAATCCATTCTCTTCAGTTCTCTTACTTGGAAAATTGGAGTGAAAATACCTTAGGACTTCCATGGACATTCAGAAAAATAATGATAAAGTCATTTCCAGAATGTTATGTTTGGTAGTGACTCTTCAGAGACATTAGGATTGTAAGGTAATTTAAAAAGTAACTGGCATTGTTTTATATAAAAAAAAGTTAGTCACATTCTGCCTCCGTGGTACTAACATATGGTGCAGCTCTGATGAGCTGCACAAGTGGGCTGAAATAAAAATGCAGTTGGAGTGAAGAGCAGTAGTGACTCACTAGATGAGACAGATTTGGCCTTCTGGCATGGCAGTGAAACTGAGGAGGAATTGGTGGCCTTAGTACATGTCAAGTTTGAGCAAATCATGCATGGAGTATTAAGGAAAAGTTGAATGACTTAACCCTTGTGTTTAGAGTAAGTGCTTTGCCTAGTGTCACAGACCCTGAATGGCTTTAGAGTCACTTTTTCACCTGAAATCTTAGATAAAACTGGAAAACACATAGAAGCTGTAGTACTTATACCCAGAGAAAGGTGCACATTAGCTACCAAAAATACTGCATCTAACCTCCCCTTCCCCCAGTACCAGCTGTTGTTAGGGAAATAGGAAGAACTACATAAAGAATGATATTCCTAATTAAAGGGGACCATTTTTACCATTGCTCATGAGCCATGTAGACTCTAGGGGCGAAGAGAATCTGATGGAAACTGAATTCTCTTTCCAGAAATCCTCAGTGTCCATGTTCACACAGTTTTGCATAAAGTATCATAGGGGTTATAGGCTTGCCCTCACTCTGAAGATTCAAGGGTAGGTACCAATTTAAGAATCCTTATGAAGCCGGGTGCTGGTGGCTCACACCTGTAATCCTAGCTATCAGGAAGCTGAGATCTGAGGATCATGGTTCAAAGCCAGCCCGGGCAGGAGAGACCTTGAGACTCCTATCTCCAATAAACCACCAGAAAACCAGAAGTGGTGTTGTAGCTCAAGTGGTAGAGCGCTTGCCTTGAGCTGAAGAGCTGAGGGACAGCGCCCAGGCCCAGAGTTCAAGCCCCACGACCAACAAAAAAAAAAAAAAAGAATCCTTATGAAAGAGAGTTGCTGAAAATTGTCACAGTGTACAACAGTGTGAAAATACTTAACACTACTGAACTGTACACTTTAAACATACTGGTGAATTTCAGGGTTTTTTTCCCCCCTCTCTTAAACTAAGTATGATGTTTCATGCCTGTAATTCAGCACTATGGAGGTAGAGACAGAAGAACTGCAAATTCTGTGTGCCCTACTTTGGGCACAAAACCCTGTTTCAAAAAACAAAACAAAACCAAGGGGGCTAGCATGTAGTTTAGCAGAACACTTGGGTAGTATGCTTGGTCCTAGGTTTCTCAGCACTGCAAGAACAAAACAAAATGGAAAAAAATGCCACCACAGAAGGATGAGTATACTGGACAGTCAGTGTGCAGGAGAAGAGATTAAGATCTGTTTATAAACTTCCCTTCTAGGTTCATGGAGAGGACGCGCGTAGATGACTCATTAGGAAGGAGTCAGGCCCCAAATTTAAGCTCGAATCCTGGAAACAGTTAAGGAGAGCAACTATCACAAAGGTTTAATTAATTAATTAATTAATTAATTAATGTATTTATTTATAGGGTCCAGTCGTGGGTCCTGAACTCTGGGCCTGGGCACTGTCCCTCAGCTCTTCAGCTCAAGGCTAGCACTCTACCACTTCAGCCACAGAGCCACTTCTGGCTTTTTTTTTCTTCTGCTTATGTGGTGCTGAGGAATTGAACCCAGGGCCTCATGCATGCAAGGCCAGTGCTCTACCACTGAGCCACCTTCCCAGCCCACAAAGGTTTATTTTTTTCTACCCAGAGAAAGTATTAAGTCTTATCCCTGCTGACCTGCACAAGTTGGAACTTAAGTCTGATAAGAGTATAGAACCATAAGCTGAGCACACTGACTGAGCATTTATAATCTTAGCTACTTAGGGGTCTGAAAATTGAGGTTCATAGCCAGCCAGATAGAAAAATCTGTGAGAATCCATCTCCAATTAACCCACAAAAAAAGTTGGCAGAAGGTGTGGCTCAAGTGATAGAGTGTCAACCATGAGCAAAAAAAACTGAGCGCGGGGCTGGGAAGGTGGCTCAGTGGTAGAGTGCTTGCCTTGCATGCATGAGGTCCTGGGTTTGGTTACTCAGCACCACATAAGCAGAGAAGGCCTGAAGTGGCACTGTGGTTCAAGTGGTAGAGTGCTAGTCTTGAGCTGAAGAGCTGAGGGACAGCGCCCAGGCCCAGCGTTCAGGCCCATGACCGACAAAAAAGAGAAAAAAAAAAGAAAGTATGATTAAAGACTTAGGTGAGCTTGTGCTAACAAAAAAGAACCCAAAAACCAAAAAACTGAGTGAGAATGTAAAATCTTGAGTTCAAGCCCTGGTGCAGCATTAAAAACAAAAACAAAAACAACGCACATAGACTATCCAACATAGAGTAGCTTAATACAGTGTAATTGGGAGTATGCTGGGAATAGGTGGCTAGTTGAATAGCCTTTTTTACCCACTATTATGATACATGTGCTCAGGATAGGTTAGAATCTGATGGCAGCTGTCATTCTTTTGGTACAGTGTTGCTATAGAGAAATAGCTCTACCAGGTTAAACTGCTAATTTTTTTATTCTATTTTATTTTGTCTTGTTGGTTGTGGGGCCTGAACTCTGGTTCTGGGCACTGTCCCTCATCTAGGTTAGTGTTCTACCACTTGAGCCACAGCACCACTTCTGGCTTTTTCTGCTTATGTGGTACTGAGGAATCAAGCCCAGGGCCTCATGCATGCAAGGCAAGCACTCTACCACTGAGCCACCTTCCCAGCCCCACTTTTTTTTTTTTTTTTTTTGAGACAAGATCTTCCTATGTAGCCCAGGCTGGCCTCCAATTCCCAAATGCTAGAATTACAAGTATACACCTCCATGCCAGCTTAATCTTTCTTTCTTTCTTTCTTTCTTTCTTTCTTTCTTTCTCTCTCTCTCTCTCTCTCTCTCTCTCTCTTTCTTTCTTTCTTTCTTTCTTTCTTTCTTTCTTTCTTTCTTTCTTTCTTTCTGTAAAGGGCGTGTTGGGCTTGACCCAGTGTCTCAAGGCTTCTTCACTCTTATCACCTGAGCCAAGCCTGGGTATTTGCTTGGCTAATTGTAGTCTTGCAGTTTTGTGTGCTCCTGGCTAGCTTCAAGCTATGATCCTCAGATACCAGACGTGAGCCATTGGTGACCTGCTTAATCATACTTCTTGAAGTGGCTCTTGTAACTGTTGAGACTTTGGATGTTTACCTATTTATAAGATGTGCATTAGAAAAAAGGTGGGACATGGGCTGGGAATGTGGCTCAGTGGTAGAGCGCTTGCCTTGCATGCATGAGGCCCTGGGTTCGATTCCTCAGCACCACATAAACAGAAAAAGCTGGGAGTGGTGCTGTGGCTCAAGTGGTAGAGCGCTAGCCTTGAGCTGAAGAGCTGAGGGACAGCGCCCAGGCCCAGAGTTCAGGTCCACGAATGACCAAAAAAAAAAAAGAAAAGAAAAAAAATCGGACAGAAAGGTGGTTCCAAGTAGCATGAGGCTTATATTCTGCAGGCTTGGCAACCCAACTGTGGTTGTATGAATAAGTCATGTATAAGGTTCTCTGAGTGAAGCAATGACTATTTTATCCATTGTTCCATTCCATATCTCAGTGGCTTCATCTATAAAGTGGGGTGGTATGGGTTTGAAGGATGGGTCAGGATGGAAATCAGGAGGTCTGGATTCCATTCCCAGTTCTGTGTGACCTTGAATCAGTCACTTAATCTCCCTAGGACCTAAAGTGTCTTCTTCATTTCACTGCTTGATCTGTTGAGAACGAGCCAACATGTATGAAATCTGAGTTGTGAGATGGAGAAAGCTGCAAATTAGATGAAGTCTTTCTTTTTTGTCTTTTTTCTTTTGGTTGGTCCTGGGGTTTGAACTCTGGGCCTGGGTGTTGTGCCTGAGCTCTTCAGCTCAAGGCAAGTGCTCTACCACTTGAGCTACAGTGCCACTTCCAGTTTTCTGGTGGTTTATCATGGACTTGGCTGTCTCAGCTGGCTTTGACCTGTAATCTCCTCACATCTCAGCCTCCTGAGTAGCTAGGATTATAGGCATGTGAGCCACCAATGCCGGCTTAGATGAAGTCTTTGAACATCTGGATCTAACCATGCCTTAAGCAAGTGTAACTTTGGACATCTCCTTTACATGAGCCTGGATCTCTCTCCTTTCCTCCTTCACTTTTGTTTCCCATATGAAGAGTTGGATTTGGATTTTTTTTGTCACTCTCAGCCATAAATGTTTTAACTAATTAATGCCATAAATTATATATAGTTCTCGAAGGGGGGTGGGTAAGTCAGTCAGACATAGTTGGGCTTGGTGCTGAAAATTTTTAATCCTAGCACTGAAGAGGTGGAGGCAGAAGGATGGAAAGTCCTAAATCAGCCTGGGCTACACAGTGAAACATTGTCTCAAAAAAATCCCAAAATAACAGCAACAACAAAGATTTTCAAGTAACTATTTGGGCTGCTCTTAACAATTGTTAGAGTCTTGCTAATGAGGCCAAGGTCATGAGTTTAGGACTTTTGTAGGTTATTAAGCATCACTGAACTGCCTATCCTTGTTTATGGAGTTTGTGATTCATTGTGTGGTATGTAAGAGCTCCTTGTGGTGACTGAGTCAGTGACTATCTTCCTGGGAAAGACACAATATTTTGTTGTCATTTACTCAGCTTACAAGCTGTATAGGCCATTAAGTAACTCTTGAGAAATAAAAAGAGTTCATTTGACCCTGACTGTTCTAAGAAATATAAGATATCTGAGAGCTTTTGTATCATTTGAGTACCACTGAAAAACCAGATCTTATTCAAAAAAATCTTAACATGTATCATAAATAATACGATTTGTTACCCTGGAATTGCTTGTCCTTCATCCTCTGGCCTCTCCCTTTTGCTATTCCTTTTCACCCTTAGCGTTCATGATCCTCTTAGGAAACACCTTTATATCTCCTAGGCCTTGTATGGAGACAGAAAAAGATGAAGATGATATTAATAGAAACACATGGGGCTGGGAAGGTGGCTCAGTGGTAGAGCGCTTGCCTTGCATGCCTGAGGCCCTGTGTTCAATTCCTCAGCACCACATAAGCAAAAAGAAAAAAGCCGGAAGTGGCTCTGTGGCTCAGGTGGTAGATCGCTAGCCTTGAGCAGAAGAGCAGAGGGACAGTGTCCAGGCCCAGAGTTTAGGCCCCACGACCGGACCCCCCCCCCAAAAAAAAAAAAACCACATCTGTTGGGGGGGGAGTGGATGAAGTTGAGGCTTGCTCCCAGAGGGTGTGTACTTTCTCCTCAGAAGTAAAAGATGATACTTAGAAGATCTAAGCTTTTAGTTTCCATTCAGCTTTCCTTTTTCCCCAGACATTTCCTTTTTCTTACAGAATAGGTCACAGAATAAAGGTAAAATAAAAATGGAAGACAGGTTGGGTACCAGTGGCTCATGCCTGTAATCCTGGCTACTCAGGAGGCTGAGAATCTAAGGATTGCAGTTCCAAGCTAGCCTGGGCAGAAAGATATATGAGACTCTTATTTCCAATTAACTACCAACCTCCCTTCCCCAAACCTCTCAAAAGTAGAGCTGTGGTTTAAGTGGTGGAGTGCTAGCCTTGAAAAAAAATAAAAAATAAAAAAGTGCAGGGATAGTGCCTCGGCCCCGAGTTTAAGCCCCAGAATGAAAACACTCTCTCTCTCTCTCTCTCTCTCTCTCTCTCTC
>NW_012267341.1:761765-785750 GCF_000151885.1 Dipodomys ordii
TTCTTCCTTCCTTCCTTCCTTCCTTCCTTCCTTCCTTCCTTCCTTCCTTCCTTCCTTCCTTCCTTTCTTTCTTTCTTTGTCTATCATGGGGCTTGAACTTTAGGCCTGGTCACTATCCCTGAACTCTTTTTTTTTCTTTTTTTATTATGAAAATACTGTACAGAGGAGTTAAATTACATGGGGAAGATAATGAGTACATTTCTTATCAAGCATTGTAGCCTCCTCCTTTGTTTCCCCTTCCCAACTATCCCTGAACTCTTCAGCTCAAGGCTAGTGCTCTACCACTTGAGCCACAGTGCCACTTCTGGCCTTTTATATGGTGTTGAGGAATTGAACCCAGGGCCTCATGCATGAGGAGCAAGCACTCTTACTGCTGAACCATCTTCCCGGTCCTGCTTATTAGCTTTTTCTTCTCAAAACTTGCACACTGTCACTTTTGACACATGTCCACTTCTAATTAATTGGAGATAAAAAATCATCTGCCTGGGCTGGCTTTGAACCTCAATCCTAGGATGATAGTCATGAGCTGTGGGCACCCAGCTTGAAACTTTTGTTAAATAATATGCATATTTTTTACTTCACACCCCTCCTCCAAGTTCAGAAAATTTTCTGTTGACTGAATTTTTTAGTCTATTTCAATAAATTTTATTTTACATGATTGGAGGCACACAGGTATTATACCTTTGTGTGCCTCCTTAAGAGTATCCTCCTTTGGTCTCACTACCTTGTCTGACCTTTTTTTTGGGGGGAGGGGGATCAGTCAATGGGGCTTGAACTCAGGCCTGGGTGCTGCCTTTGAGCCTTTTCACTCAAGGCTAGTTAGTGCTCTACTACTTGAGCCACAGTAAGATAGGATTATAGGTGTGAGCTATTGTTGCCTGGCTTAAGTCCAGAAAATTTTGAGTTAAAATTGTATTACTCTAGTTGGTTATTTTAAAGTATTATTTGTTTCTTTTTTATATTCTTTTTATCCTTTGTCTATGGCTTGGCAGTGATGAGGATATCTAGTTTACTACTCTGAGTTTGTAACTGCCCTCTCGATTTTTATCACGTTTAGTTTTCTTTATATAACTGATGATGTTTGTTGACATAGATTTTGTTTTATAGCTCAGTATTACTCTTTGATCTCTTCTACGTTCATGTAACCAGACGTGTTATTGCCCTTTGAAACACATTTAGAATTTTGAGGTGGAGGTATAAAATCTGTCCACCTGTCATCATTCTTCCTGGTTATGCCAGTCAAGGTAGGTGAATGTACCTGCCTTCTAGGCCTTCTTTGCTCAGCTATGCTTTTATTTACTCCTTTATCCTTTTGGCCAAACAAACACTGTAATGTCCAGCATTGCTCTCTTTCTAACCCAGTTTTACAACATTTTCCTATTAAGCTTATTCCATTCCTATATTCTAAATGCAGGGTATTTTACTCTCTTGAGTATTTACCTTATTGTACATTGATCATGAATGCTGATTTGGGTTTTTACTTTAAGTAGGCTGCTTGAGTCTACCTTCTCATGATCAGGCTTTGAGTCATTGTCCTCAAAAAAGAGATAGAGAATATTTAAAAGGCAAAGAAACAGAGACAATCAAACAGAGAAAAATGATGAAAATACATTCAGAATGCAAAGAACGTAGGTCAAAAGATTCTGCAAAGGTCTTCTTTTGCAGCAAAACCTTGGTTATAACTACTTTTGCCCTCTATTTCTAATATGTTCATTGTGAGATTTGGAACTATTTAAAGTTTTTTTTTTCTTTAAGCAGTGGGTAATTGCTGTGAAAAACTGACTTCTAATTCTTATATTTCCTTTAATATCTGCATTTTTGTATCCCTATAGTCGTTTTTTTAATTTATTATTCATAAGTTTTTTATTGTGAAAATACCATATAGAGGGGTTACAATTACATGAGCAAGATAAAGAGTACATTTCTTATCAAGCATTGTTGCATCACCCCCCCGCCCCCCATAATCGTTTTTATTGCCACTTTATAACCCTTTTCTAAAATTGAGTAATTTGTGATTAATTTCTCTGCTTTCTTTTCCCACAAGCATGTTGGACTTAATTCTACTGGAATAACTCTTGTAACCTCCTTAAAGAGATGTACCATCCTTCATGTAATATTATTGCCACTTATAGATTTTTAAAGCATTGTTGCTTTATAAGTCATAACATGGATTTTAATAACAGTGTAAGCAGAGACAGTTTATGAGACCTCCATTCTCTTTGTTTTTAAAATTTCTTTAAGTTGGCCAGGCACTAGTGACTCATACTAGTAATCTGAGTTACTCAGGAGCTGAGATCTGAGGATCGCGGTTCAAAGCCAGCTTGGGCAGGAAAAGTCTGAGACTTTTTTTAAATTTAAATTTTATTGTAAAGGTAATGTACAGAGGGGTTACTAAGGGGTTAATAAGTCAAGTAATGAATTTTTGTTTTTGTTTTTGGCCAATCCTCGGGCCTGAGCACTATCTCTGAGCTTCTGTTTTTTTGTTTTGGTTGGCCATGGGGCTTGAACTCTGGGCCTGGGCGCTGTCCCTCAGCTCTTCACCTCAAGGTGAGCGCTCTAGGACTTGAGCTACAGTGTCACTTCCGGTTTTTTCTGGTGGTTTATTGGAGATAGGAATCTCACGGTCTCTCCTGCCTGGGCTGGCTTTGAACTGCAATCCTCAGATCTCAGCCTCCTGAGTAGCTAGGATTGCAGGCATGAGCCACCAGTGCCCGGCCCTCTGAGCTTCTTTGGCTCAAGGCTAGCACTCTACCTCTTGAGAGCCACAGTAGCACTTCCCGCTCTTCCTATTTATGTATGTGGTACTGAGGAATTGAACCCAGGGCTTCATGCATGCTAGGCAAGCACTCTACCACTGAACCACTCTCCCAGCCTGTATACTGTCATTCTCCTCTCTTATTTTCTCCCAGTTTTTTCACTCTTCCCCACCCCTCTCTCTGACTCTTCTACAATTAACCTCCAAAAAGCTGGAAGTGGAGCTGTGGGTCAAGTGGTAGAACTCTAGCCTTGAGGAAAAACAAAAGCTCAGAGGCAGCAACCAATCCCCAGGACTGGCACCAAAAAAAAAGAAAACAAAAAACCTAAATTTTCATAATTTGGGCTTTTGGAAAATTGTTCTGAACAAACTTCATATGTTTGATGGAAAAAAATCTTTCTAGGCTCTTTTTGTAGAGCACTTTTGTAAAGTCCCAAGTCCAATCCTCAGTACTGCAAAAACAAAATGAAACAAACAAAAACCTTTAAGTCATATGTTGTGGTATAAGCCAAACCTGTAATCTAGCACTAGGAAGTCAAGGCAGGAGGGTATAAATTCAAAGCCAGATGAAGCTATATGTGGAGACCCTGTCTCAAAAACAACAAAATAACACTTATGGCTGGTGGGTGGCTCATGCCTGAAATCCTAGCTATTCAAGAGGCTGAGTTCTGGAGGATCCTAATTCAAAGCCAACACAGACAAATCTTAAGAAACTCCCATCTCCAGAGTGCCAGGAAGAAAGCTGAACAATAGCATGAAGCCTTGAATTTAAGCTCAGGATACTCTCTCTGTCTCTCTCTGTCTCTCTGTCTCTCCCTCTCTCTCCCTCTCCCTTTCCTTCTCCCCCTCCCTTTCTTTCTCCCCACCCCCATGCCCCTTTTACATCCGTGGCTCTGGTCTGTGGTTTGATGAAAATTATGCCAGCTTTTTTTTTTTAAAAACTGGTTAGAGTTAAATGTTTTGGATTTATGTGCCTAGACTGGTGTTGATCTTCAGTTTTCAAATCTCAGCCTCCTGAGTAGGATTTTAGGAATAAGCCATCATCTAGATGATAAAAATTATTATAAGGAGTGAACATCCTTTCATATAGTGAGCAGTGCCTAATGACTCAATAAAATCTCCTCTATTTAGTGCCTTTTGTTATTTGTTGGTGATTTCCCCAATCCTCCTGCCCCCTTTACTTTTGTGCTGGTAGTAAAGTTTGATCTCAGGGCCTGAGTACTGTCCCTTAGCTGTTCAAGACTGGTAGAGTGCCTAGCTAAATGTAAGAATTCTTTTAAAAAAGAATCACCAAGTCAAGCACCCATGGCTCATGCCCATGAGCATAGTTACTCAGGAAGCTGAGCTCTGAGGGATCCAGGTTTGAAACCAGCCTGGGCAATATAGTTTGTGAGACTCCTATCTCCAGTTAACTAGCAAAAAGCCAGAAGTGAAGCTGTGGTTCAAGTGGTAGAGTACTAGTCTTTGGTGGGGAGGAAGCTCAAGGATAGTGCCTGGGCCCTGAGTTCAAGCCCTAGGACTGGCGTTCTGCCCTTCTCCCAGGGGAAGACACTAGCTTGGCCTGGGCACCAGTGGCTTACACCTATAATTCTAGCTACTCTGAAGGCTGAGAGTGGAAGGATTACTGTTTGAGGCCAGCCCAGGAGGGGGAAAAAAAGCCACAAGTTTTGTGAGAGTTTATCACAAAAATCCAGACTGTAGACCCTGACCCTAGCAAGTTTAACTGGGTTTAAACCCCAGTATGTCTGCTCCTAAAAGCCAACCAACCAACCATAATATGGATTTTGACTCAACAAAGTTAACTGCTGGGCCAGATAGCTTTCTATGGGAATAGGAATGTCATCAGCCTTCAGCATACAGAAAGTAGGACAAACCTACCAGTAACCTAATCAGCCCCAGGTAGGGTTACTGTCCACTGCTGTCTCACATTCAGGGCTGGATGAACTGTACTGGATGTCTCTTGTACAGTTCACTGTCTCATATAGACTTAATTTATACTTCCTTCTTTGATAGGATGGAAGAGAGCTCCTACTACTTCTACTTTCAAAGCAGTAGGTCAGCTTAGCCACTATTTGTCTAGGAAAAACAGCTCCTATCATAGATATTTTGGATGGTTGCTTCTGGTGTTGAAGACCTAGCTTTTTTGTGTGCAACCATTATTACACAGACTGGAACTTTTAGGCCTATGCGACTACCTGATGTCTTTCACTATATATATATTAAGTAACTCTACATGAGTTTCATTGATTTACTTTACATGCTGAGTAAAACTTTTTTCAAAGTTCCTATTGTTGTGAACTGAGCTTAGTGAAATAAAACCATTAGGTTGGCTAGGCAAACCTAACAATAAAAATAGGAGGGGGAAAAGCCTGTGAAATTAGATAGCCTTTGGAAATAATTTTTAGAGTCACTGCCTAAATATTGAAATGCCACCATTTGTTGTTTGGAGAGATGTGAAGCTATATTGAGAACAGGAGCACACATCTGTCTTGACTGCTAAGTATATCCTCCTTTACTGCTCACTTACTTACAAGTTTTATGCATGCATTCATTCTTCTTGGTTTTCACACCAGTGTTTTGTCCTCTTTGTGCTGAAAATTGACAGACACTTTTCTTCCTCCCACTCTAGCCTTGGCCTTGTGAATGCTAGGCAAGTACTGTGCCACTGAGCAACACCCCCAGCCCTCCGCAGCAGTTTACAGGAGGAGGAGGAGAGGCTTAGTGTCCATTTCTTTCTCCTTATGTTAGAGTATTTGTCCTTAGTAGACCTAGTTCTTTACCACCACTGTGGTGGCTTTTTTTTTCTTTATAAAAGTTAGCAGAGAACTTTCAGGCATATTTCCTAGTACAAGAAAGAGGCAGAGTATTATTACTATTCCGCCTTTATTTTCAGACAAGTTAAAATTAAAAGAGTTCATAAAGAAATTTTGCCTGTGCCGCCTTCTGATATGGAAACGTTTGATGGCTCATTTTACCTTCTACACTGTTATTAAAGCAGGATTGGTGCAGTGGAGGTAATTGTGTGTGAGCAGCATGCTTTTGGTGGTCAGTTCTTCAGCTTGCTCTGAACCTCTCTGATTCCCTTGCTGTTCTTCCTTTTGTGACTGTTCTGAGATTAGTATGGACCCAAAGGACTGCCCATTGCAGTTTGACACATGGAAACTAAGTTTAAAACCAGGGCCATCAATCCAGTTCTTTAAGAACATTTTCACACTGTGGTGGCAAGGTTTGGGTTTGTTTTTTGTTTTCTTCTTCAGGTAGCTTTAAACTTTGAGAGATGTAAAAAACTGATTTGCAGGGAGGAGTTTGGAGTATGTGAAACAAGTTTGTTCTTCTTCTGCTCTGTTGGTTACTGCTATCTTCATGGATCTGACACACTATTTATCTGACAGTGCACTTAGTACTGCTTCGCCAGGGAAAATCACACAAAACAAGCCTGGCGCATCAGCACTTTCATTGTGTGTCGGGCTGAGCCTCTCTTCACATGGTCACATCCCCATTTTAATCCATTCCTCCCTTTCCCTGCCCCTTCCCCAGACCTGCTTGTTTCTGTAGCACTTATTGCTGGTTTCCCTGAGCGCCTGTTTCCACTTTGTGTTTTTCGTGGGGCCCAGGAAGCTAAAGCTGTGTGTATTTGTGGATCAGACAAGTGCAGCAAGTTAATATCATTGGCTTCTGAAGGGGAGAGTGAGGTGATGGCTGCGTTTAAGTTGGATTTCCTTCCAGAAATGATGGTGGATCATTGCTCTTTGAATTCCAGTCCTGTGTAAGTATTTTTGTTGTCTAATTTTTTCCTAAGCAGAGGAACTGGGCTGTTTCTGTTACTTTTGTTTGATGAAATTGATCCCTTTCCTTAAAAGAGGGGGAAAGAATTGGACAAAAAAAAAAATCTAAATTCTCTCATGGTAACATTTTTTGTTTTAGTCTGATTCTATCTCATAACTGCTAATTTCCTTCAAGATGTAACTAAATTCTTGGTGCAAGGGTGTACTTGATTTATGATAAACTGTAACACCAGTTCAAGTGTGCAGGCTCCAGTACCTTCCAGCTATAGAGTTATCCTGTAAGATTGATTTCAAGATTTTCTTTTAAACTGCAGCTTTATTACTTCATTCAGGTTGGGCATTAATTTCAAATAATCCTTTGGGAATGAAATGTTTTATTATTGTTTTAATTAACAAATTATTAAGCTATCACAGAAGAAACTGGTAGTTAGGCTGTTTTGTATTTCCATATGTATAGTGTATATTTGTGTATAGTGTTTATTTGTATATAGTGTTTATTTGTGTATAGTGTATATATTTTTATAGTATAACATTTTGTATTGATATTGCAAAGTGTAATACTGAACTTTGATTCTCCTTCCCCCTCATTCTAATTGAAAATTCAATGTAGCCCATAATTTCAGGAACATCAAATTGTTCCCTACCATCCAAAAGCAGCAAAATTGGATCAGGCATAACTGGCAGTTTGCTAAAATAGTGGGTGTGGCGATGAGAAACCTTGCTAGTTCATAAAAATGGGCAAGAACTTCATTGTCAACAATTAAAATGCTGATCTGGCTCAGAGTTACAGCTACAGGGACTGGAGTGTATAAAGAAAAGCCCATTTCAGTCAAAATTGCAGTCAAAATTTGAATTTTCTTTGATCTCTGTCACATAATCAGATTTGCCTGGCTTTATTCACTTTAGTGTCTTGGACCCTGAGGTTTTTTAGAACCAAGAATGTTAAATGGTATCATACTCTGTACATGACAGGTGTTAGTGTAGGTCTTTGAGGTTAGGCCTCCATGTATAAATCAGTCTGCCTTGGGATTAGGTGGAACAGGTGTGGGTAATAGCAAATACTCTTGGAATAGTTGGAGGGGAAAATGATTCCAAATTAGCGTTTTGCTGTTCTGAAATGGATCTTACGCCTTCTCTCAAATAATAGTAATTTAGGTATGTCTTATGATAGTTCTTTACTACTAAAATGTTACTTTAGCAGTAAACAGATAAAAATTCCTAAAATACCACCATCAAGACTTAGTATATAATAAAAGTATACCCATGTTCTAGGGATTACTAGATATGACTTTGTTATTCAAATTATACCTTCTCTTTTTCTCTCTCTCTCTCTCTCTTTTTGGTGGGGAGGGGTGGTTCAGTCGTAGGGCTTGAACTCTGGGCCTGGGCACTGTCCCTCAGCTCTTCAGCTCAAGGTGAGTGCTCTACCACTTGAGCTACAGTACCACTCCGGGTTTTATGGTAGGTAATCGGAAATCAGAGTCTCGTGGACTGTCCTGCTTGGGCTGGCTTTGAACCATGACCTCAGATCTCAGCCTCCTGAGTTGCTAGGATTACAGGCGTAAGCCACTGGTGCTGGGCTCAAATGATACCTTCTCTTATACTTTGTCATTGCCTAATGTTCAGCCCTTTAAGATTTCAGCCTTGTTTTTTTTTTTTTTTTTTTATCTTACAAGAGGTTTAGACTATGTCAGTATTTTATGAAGTCTGGACCATGGATCAATGCATGAACTTTACCTGGAATTTGAAAATCCAGATAATTATTATGCTAGAATAGGGCTCAATACGGTATTTTATTTTATGTGGGCTTTTGTGTGTATATGCCGGTCCTGGGCCTTGAACTTGGGGCCTTGGGCACTGTCTCTGAGCTTTTATACTCAAGGTTAGCACTCTTATCACTTGAGCCATAATTCTACTTCCAACATTTTGGGTGTTTAATTAGAGATAAGAGTCTCACAGACTTTCCAGTGCAGGCTGGCTTCAAATGCTGACCCTCATATCTCAGCCTCCTGAGTAGCTAGGATTACATGTGTGAGCATTGGGCCTAGTTTCCCAGGAGATTGAATGCATTCTATCTACAGACAATACTTTTAACAAATTCACAGAACTATTCTACCTAGTAAGGCGTGCTCAACACAATTTCTAAAGGACTTCTACTTACAAGTCCCAATACAAACTCCATTTCTGGCTGTTTTGTTAGAGATAAGAGCCTTCACAGACTTTTCTACATGGGCTATCTTCTAACCTCAGTCCTTGTATCTTAGTCTCCTGAGTAGTTAGGATGCAGGTGTGAGCCATCATTGCCCAACTCAATACTGTATTCTAAGTATAATATCTAAAGGTCTTTTAAGTATGCATTCTCACCAAACTGTGAAGCCTATTGGGCTTATGTTCCAGATGAGAAAACCAGTTGAGAGAGACCATCTCTGGGTTACCTGAGGATGTCAGCCTGAAATAAAAATTTAGTGATACTCAAGTTTTGTGCTTGCCCACTAGACCAAAATGTCAGTGAACCATTACTTATTAGTTCTTCTCTTTGGCCAAGTCCTTGGGTCTACTTTCATAAAAATGATATACTGAAATAGCGGAGTAAAGAACTTCAAAGAGGACTGGGAATGTGGCTTAGTGGTAGAGTGCTTGCCTAGCATGCATGAAGCCCTGGGTTTGACTCCTCAGTACCATGTAAACAGAAAAAGCAGGGAGTGGCGCTGAGGTTTGAGTGGTAGAGTGCTAGTCTTGAGCAAAAGAAGCTCAGGGACTGCCCAGGCTCTGAGTTCAAGCCCCAGGACTGGACCCCCCCCCCAAAAAAAAAAACTTCAAAGAAAGTGTGTGTGTGGGGGAGAGAGAGAGAGATTGAGGATTGAGCCCAGAGCCTTATGTGTGCTAGGCAAATACTCTACCAACTGAGCCATGTCCCCAACCTAAGAGGGAAATTCTTGAGAATGGTTTGTGTTTGCCACTTCTTTGATTCTTAGCCCCCCCTTTTTTTTCTCCCCCACTTCAGAGAAGTACTGCTTTTAATAGAAGGCTAAATGTGTGGTTTTCTTGCCATATTTTGCCTGGGAATGTGACCAACATCTTCAAAATTTTTTGTAACAGGGTAGTGTTTTAGTAAAGGGGGCTCTGGAAGCTCCAGGTAACCTGGGCTCTAATTCCTGTTTTCAGAATGGCTGTACTTGATTCTCCTTAGCTCAGTCTTAAGCTTCTTCTTGGCTTTTCTTCTGACTTTATTTTGTACCTTATGATATGGGCATTCTCCATGGGTTATACATAGAACCTTTTGCTTTTAGCTGCTCTGCATCGCTTAATGGAATATTGATGTGCTTCTTGTGTTTCAGGTCTCTGTATTTTGCAGTACCTTCTGAACTTTGTTTTTTTAAAAATAGCCTGTTGGGGGCTGGGAAGGTGGCTCAGTGGTAGAGCACTTGCCTTGCATGCCTGAGGCCCTGGGTTCGCTTCCTCAGCACCACCTAAGAAAAAAGCCGGAAGTGGCGCTGTGGCTCAAGTGGTAGAGTGCTAGCCTTGAGCTGAAGAGCTGAGGGACAGTGCCCAGGCCCAGAGTTCAGGCCCCAAAACCGGACCCCCCCAAAAAAATAGCCTGTTGGGGGGCTGGGAAGGTGGCTCAGTCATAGAGTACTTGCCTTGCATGCATGAGACCCTCGGTTCGATTCCTCAGCACCACATAAGCAGAAGTGGGGCTGAAGCTCACGTGGTAGAACACTAGTCTACAGCTGAAGAGCTGAGGGACAGCACCCAGACCCAGAGTTCAGGCCCCATGACTGACCAAAAAAAAAAAAAAAGCCTGTTGGACATCTCCAACAGCAGTTTTCCAGATTCCACCAGAACCCTCAAGAGTTACGCTAACTTCTTCCTTCTTACCTCCTTAGAGATCACTTGAACTACAAGTCCTTTAGTGGATCTGGACCCAAAATGAGGATGGGCTTCAGTCTTAGGAGCTAATTTATGTACAAGCTTCCTATTTTTGTATTTCTTCAGTTATTTAATTCTCTAGATTATTTATTGCCAGGGATGTTTCTATTTTTTGAGAGAGTGACTTTGTAGCTGAGGTTAGCCACAAACTCATGTTCCTCTTGCCTCGTATTCTGCACTGGGATTACAAGTATCCATCACCATGGTTGGTTTGACAGGTATATTAAAAGACAAATCTCATTTTCTTGTTTCAAAATCTTGAATAAAGTCCCAAGTTATCAGTGTGCCGTGGAAAACTTATCACTGAGACTCTTCAACCAACTTTGTTTGTCTTGTAGATTTTTCTTCATCCCACCCCCACCCCCATTTTCTGTTCTCTAACACTCTCAAGTCTTATTTTCTCTGTGTTTCCTGATGTTGTATGATTTTTCCCTTGCACTATGTTCTTAGTCTTTACCATTGCTTCATCGCTCCTGAGCTTTCAGTCCTCCATGCCACAGGGCACCTATTCCAGTTGCCTACTCCATTCAGCTTAAATCCCACGCTTCTTCCTTTCTCCAAATGAAGTAAAACCATATTAGTCACATCCTTCACAGAATATTTATACATCTGCTAAAGGATTTGAAGTATTAAAGTTGTGTCCTCGTTCATTGCCAGTGCCTCTGAGGCAGGTGTTGTTCAGTGTTTTGTAGAGTCCTAGAGTAAGTGGAGTCTGGCACCATATAGAAGAGTTTGGGAAGTACAGTGGAATGAATAACAGGCCCAAGGTGGGCCTTGTTTTTTTTTTTGGTAGTTGGAGAAGATTGCATTGATAAGATCTTTATTTCTTCAAACCTCTTCAAAAGCAGTGCCATTGTTGGGTGGTGACTTCAAATACTGTATTGTGGTGCTGATGGAGTGGCTCAAGTGGTTGGATGCATTCCCAGCAAGCTTGGTAGTGGAGTCCTTACCAAAAACAAAACAACCCCAAAATACCTGTATAAGTCCAGGAGTGGTGGTATACACCTCTAATCCCAGCTACTTGGAGGCAAAGATCCAGAGAGTCATGATTCAAGGCTAGCTGGTGCAAAGACTATATAAACCAACAAGCCAGCAATATAAAGTATACCTGTAATCCCAAATTACAGGGGAAGCCTATGTAGAAGGATCATGATCTGAGGCAGGTCCTGGGCAAAATGGGAGAACCTATCCAAAAAATAGCTAAAAATGAAAAAGGGCTGTAGATGTGGCTCAAATGGTAGAACACCTGCCCAGAAATCTTGAGGGTCTGAGTCCAAGACACCCAAGACACCCCCCAATCCTCCCCAAGCCCATGTATCTATACCATTGTACCCAATTAAGTCTCCCTTTATCAAAATGAAAATTAACTTCTTGAGAGCACAGGCTTTTCTGTCTTATTCCTACTGGAGAACAGCTAGTAAATATCTCAGGTCCTTTGTTTGAATGCCTTTCTCCAGTTTTTTCATAGCACAGCTTGTAAGCCAGGGGAACCTAGTGAGGGTGGATGGTAGCCAGAGTTTGGAATTATAACAGTGTTCAAGTCTGGGGAGGTGGAGGAATTGATAAACACCTAAAATTTGTCTACTTGTATAATGAACAAAGGGGCAAATCAACTGGAAGAAGGGAGAGAATGACAAAGTGAATAATAAAAGTTTTTAAAAAGTGATTTTTAAACAGATGTGAAGGTTTTGTCTATTGGATGTTTCAGATAACAGTGTACCTGTAATATCAAATTAAGGTGCGCCAATGCTACACTCTTGTTTAGCTTTTTTACTTAAGGCTGGTGCTCTGCATTTAAGTCAAACCTCCATTTCCAGGGTTGTGCTGGTTAATTAGAGATAAGAGTATTGGATTTATCTGCCTGGACTGGTTTTGAGCCTTCATCCTCAGATCTCAGCCTCCTGAGTAGCTAGGATTATAGACATGAGCCACCAGTGCCTGGCCCAAAAGTTTTTCTTAAGGACACAGCTTGTTTTGCTATCATTTAAATCACACTGCAACTAGAAGACTTGGAAACTATATCTTTCTGATGTAGTTACAAGTTACACATTCTGTTCACAATGCTCTTGTATTCTTTACCTACCTTACAGCTTGGGGTACGGCATGGATTGGCTTTGCTCCTGTCCTATTTCATCCTGTTTTTGATAGGTAATTCACAACCTTAAAATGCACTATTCAGTGAGGTTTTTTGTTTTATTTTGTTTTGTATATTCACAAAGTTATATAACCATTAGTGCTATCGAATTAACAGGGTATTTTCATCTCCTAAAAAGAAGCCATTTTCGGACACAGTGGCTTAATACTGGAAAGGGGATCAGGAGATTATGGTTCAAAGCCAGCCAGGGCAAAGATAGTTAATGAGACTCTGTCTCAGACATTGGCTGGACACAGTGGTGCATCCCTTTCATACTTGAGGAAGCACAAGTTAGGGAATCATAGTCCAGACTGGCCTAGACATAACAAAGCAAGACCACCCTGCCTGCCTTCAAAATAACCAATGCAAAAGAGGCTGGAGGCATGGCTCTAGTATTGAGTGCCCCTCTAGCAAGCATGAAGCCTTGAGTTCAATTCCCAGTATCATGGAGTCAGGGGAGAAGGGGAAGAAACCATAAAGCCAAGGGTGATGGTGCATACCTGTAATCAAAGAACTCAGAAGTGGAAGCAGGAAAATTAGCAATTGAGTTACATAATAAGAATTTTTTTTTGGGGGGGAGGGTAAATTGTAGGGCCTGAACTCAAGGCTAGCGCTCTACCACTTAAGCCACAGTGCCACTTCCGGCTTTTTCTGCTTATGTGGTGCTGAGGAATCAAACCCAGGGCCTCATGCATGCAAGATAAGCACTCTACCACTGAGCCACCTTCCCAGCTCCAGAATATTTTAATAGTCTTAACCTCTTATTGCTATCTCTAGGAGGCGACTAGTGCATTTGCTTGGGTTTTTTTTTTTTTTTCTTGTTTTTGTTTTGAGGAGGTGGTAGGGATTGAATGCAGGGTCTCATGCATTAGTGCTTTACCACTGAGCTGTAGCTCCAAACCAGTTTGCTGATTTTCTTTTTTTTAATTGGTTGTGGGGCTTGAACTCTGGGCCTGGGCTTTGTACTTCACCTCAAGTTGAGTGCTCTTATCACTTGACCCATAGTGCCACTTCTGATGGTTTATTGGAGACAAGAGTCTCATAGACTTTCTTGCCCAGGCTGGCTTTGAATTGTGATCCTCAGATCTCCACTTCCTGAGTAGCTAGGATTACAGGTGTGAGTCATGGGCGCCTGGCTTTTTTTTTGGGGGGGCGTGGGCAGTCCTGGGGCTTCAGCTCAGGGCCCAGGCACTGTCCCTGAGTCTCTCTGTGCTCAAGGCTAGCTCTCTACTTACTTGAGCCACAGTGCCACTTCCAGCTTTTTCTGTTTATGTGGTACTGAGGTAGTAAATCCAGGACTTCATGCATGCTAGGCAAGCACTCTACCACTAAGCCACCTTCTCAGTCCCAGTTTGCTGATTCTTGAATGAGCAGTGTAAATATATGTAATTCATGATCACTTACTCTGAGGAGCTCTTCACTGAGTGAGGAGGCAGGCACAAATTTCAGAATGTATCTAGTGATCTCTCACACTGTCTCATCCCCAAGTGGCTTTTTTATATAGTGTGTACTTTATTTATTTATTTTTTGGGTCCGGTCGTGGGGCCTGAACTCTGGGCCTGGGTGCTGTCCCTCAGCTCTTCAGCTCAAGGCTAGTGCTCTACCACTTGAGCCACAGCGCCACTACAGTGTGTACTTTAAAGGACAGTATATACACTGGAGGTATATGTAGAAGAGGAAGCATGGAAGAGCATTGTTATTCAGCTCTTCACATCAGTAGCAGTTGACAAAATTTGTTACTGCTTACTTAGGTTTATTACATTTATTTATATACATAAATAGATACATGTGGTTACTTCAATCTTTTTTTTATCTGACATTGCCACTTTTGTTTTTAACTCCATTTCCATGATCTCCAAGGAAATAATCCTTGTTTTATATACCAATATATACACATGAACATCATGAGTGTTATCTTGTATAAGTAAGTGCCTGATATTTATTGAGGAAGGAATAAGTCGGTACATAGTTCTAGCCTCTGAGCTCCACAGCATCTTGAGCCTGACTGACTAATTTGCTGAATCTAAGTATTTCCTTCTCAAACTGTAGTGAGCCACCACATCTCTCGTAATGTAATAAAATTGTTATATAGGTGTGTGTGTGTGTGTGTCCCAAAACACCAAAAAAAATCTGGGTGATGCTTGTGTTAGAGAACTAGCCTTGAGCAAAAAGAACATAGGGACAGTGCCTAGGCCCTGAGTTGAGTTCATGCCCCAGGACCAGCATCCAAAAAGAAAAAAAAAAAACCTTAAAATGTGAGCTTTTTTGTATTTACTGTATCAAATTGAACAGACTGAAGATGGCTCAGTCCATTTCAGTTCTGGTTCTAGGGTTTGATTTGAACTCAGGGCTTTGAGCTTACTAAGCTGGAGCTCTACTTGAGACACTCCCAGTCCTTTCTTTTGCTTTAGTTATGTTTTGGATAGGCTCTGATACTTTTGCCTAGCCAACGTCTGACCAGGCAGTGATCATCCTACTTAGGCTCCCCATATAGCTGAATCCCTGGCTCAGTTTCCTGGTGGGGATGGAGTCTTGCCAACTTTTTGGGGGTAGGAACTAGGGTTTGAACTCAGGACCTCTCACTTGGACAACATATTTGCTTAGCTGGTATTCCACCACCTGTGACACACTTCCAGCCCTGCTTTTTATTGGTTTTTGTCAGATTTTGGAGACAGGGTCCCACAGACATTATTGTTTGGCCTAATTTTGAATCATAGTCCTCTGGATCTCAGCCTTCTGAGTAGCTAGCATTTACATGCATGAGCCTTGCTAACTTTTTGCTCAGACTGGCTTTGGACAGAGGATCTTTGTTTCCCAAGTAGCCAGGATTACAAGTATGAACCACTGGCATGGCCAGTTTCTGTAAAAAATTCTAAAGGGTTAAGTCTTTGGGCTTCTCCTAGAGTAGCACTGTTCCAGGGCATTCATGTGCCTATTGTTATACAAGAGGAGAAAGGTCAGCCTTCAACAAGTAGGTGAACTTAAATAAACAAGAGAAAATAAGAACTTCTGTCTAGAATCCTGGGGATTTATTTTGTGTAAACTACAATATATAATCTAATACTGACTGCAGTTTTGTTTCTTATACTAAATGACAATGCAGAAAATTTTCATGTGGCACACATAGAGAAGGAAGGGGAGCCAGGCGCTGGTGGCTCACGCCTGTAATCCTAGCTACTCAGGAGGCTGAGATCTGAGGATCGCAGTTCAAAGCCAGCCCAGGCAGGAGAGACTGTGAGACTCCTATCTCCAATAAACCACCAGAAAACCAGAAGTGGCGCTGTAGCTCAAGTGGTAGAGCGCTTGCCTTGAGCTGAAGAGCTGAAGGACAGTGCCCAGGCCCAGAGTTCAAGCCCCACGACCGACACAAAAAAAAAAAAAAAAAGAAGGAAGGGACAAGATGGTAACAGTTGCCTACAGTGTAATACAAATGAATAAACTTCTGCCTCTTTTCAGAAATAGCTGTCAGGTTATTATCAGAATATATTCTGAACACCATTGGGGTTCTGTTATTCCTAAAATAGAAATATGATGGAATATTAACAGCATTTTATTAAACTGGTATTAAAGCTGGTAATTAAAGTTGTTGGGGGCAGGATGTAGGGAGGGACACCCATTGTTTCACTAGTCATAGGGCTTTTTCTCATCATTGTACTCTGATTTTTGTTAAACATTAAGATGAAGCTTCTGAATAATTATATCTTTGCAGTGACCTGCCATACAAATCTTCAAATTAGCAGATTAAAGGAAACCCAATGAAATAATGCATTCAAAAACACTTCAAAAAAGGTCTTACCTAGGTCCTATGGCAGTTGACTAATTATAGTCTTAAATTTTTGTCAGACTCATAATCTTAAATTTGCATCATCTTGTGCACACATTTATTTTGGTACGGTTAACTGAATAAGAAGAATTGTTAGGACCATTATCAAGAAATTCTTTTCATCCCATCCCACATTTGATTGCTAACTTTGAACCAGAGGCTATACCAGGTGTGGCTACAGGGATGGATAGGAATAGAGAGCAGCTGCCTAGCAAGCTTGAGACCCCAAATTCAAAACCTAGTACTGCAAAAAAAGAAAAAAGAGCTGAAACTTCCTTCAAGCTGTCAGTCCTTTAAAAGGGTAGGTGCAGCTACATGATGCTTAAAATAGTGGTTAATATATAATAGAGGAAGAGATTATTTTGGATTGGTTATTAGAATCTAGAAATTTTGAATATGATTAGACTGCTGTATTAAGTAGTAAAGCAACAAAAAAATGAAAAGACAAACTTGCTAGTTTTTTTAAACTTAAATTGTTATTGGCTTAGATAAATATGAGCTCTTGAAACAGTGGGAAGTATTTCAAAATTGATAGTATCTTCTGAGTAGAAACATCTATAGATCTAGAATTCTCCTAAATATTCTTGACAGTGATGTGAAATAGTTGCACTTGGAAATGGAAACCAATGGTAAGATCTTGGAGTAATAGCAGTACATTAAATAATTTAGGGGGCTGGGAAGGTGGCTCAGGGGTAGAGTGCTTGCCTTGCAAGCCTGAGGCCCTGGGTTCGATTCCTCAGCACCACATAAGCAAAAAGAAAAAAGCCGGAAGTGGCGCTGTGGCTCAAGTGGTAGAGCCCTAGCCTTGAGCTGAAGATCTGAGAGACAGCGCCCAGGCCCAGAGTTCAGGCCCCACGACTGGACCAAAAAATAATAATAATTTAGGGCCCAAGCCCATGGTGTGTGCCTGTAATCCTAGCTACTCAGGAGACTGAGGATCATGTTCAAAGCTAGTCCAGGTAGGAAAGTCAGTGAGACCCTTACCTCCAGTTAGCCACTTAAAAAAAAAAAAGCCAGGCTTGGCGCCAGTGGCTCACGCCTGTAATCCTAGCTACTCAGGAGGCTACTCTGAGGATTGCTGTTCAAAGCCAGCTCAGAGAGGAAAGGCCTTGAGACTCTTATCTCCAGTTAATCACTAAAAAAACGGAAGTGATGCTGTGGCACAAGTGGTAGAGTGCTTGTCTTGAGCTGAAAAGCTGAGGGACAGTGCCTAGGCCCAGAGTTCAAGCCCTAGAACCAACAGAAAAAGAGGCAAAAGTGGAGCTATGGCTCAAATGGTACAACACCACTCATAAGCAAAAAAACTAAGGGACAGTACCCAGGAAAATAAGAAATATATAATTAAAACTAGGATGATGACACATTGTTTTTGTATCACAATCTCTTATAGAACTTTTAAGAGGCAGAGCTTTCTCTAGTTGGGTGACCTAACTAAACAGCACTAGGATTATGCATCAAGCAGCCACTTTTAAAGACTGGTATCCTAGTCAGTTCTTATATTAAAACTTGCTTTGGTCCTGACACCAGTGGCTCGTGCCTGTCATCCTAGCTACACACAGAAGTCTGAGATCTGAGGATTGCTGTTTAAAGCCAGCCCAGTCAGGAAAGTCCGTGAGACTCTTATCTTTAATTAACCACTAGAAAACTGGAAGTGGCACTGTGACTTAAAGTGGTAGAGCACTAGCCTTGAGTTGATCCAAGCCTTGAGTTCAAGTCCTACAACCAACCAGAAAAAACCTTGCTTTGGGAGTTTCATCCTGTAAGCTTCTCTGAAAACTCTCATGTTAGACAACGAACAAGTGACATTGTCAGTTCTTAGCTTAAACCCAGGGTGTCCTAATCAGAATAAGGACCTTAGAGGGGAGGACAAGAGAATTCTGAGAAGTGAATAAAGTAGAATCCTTGCCCCCAAATTTTTAGTAGTTGAAAATCTTTTTCTTTCAGTTTTTCTTCCTTCTTTATGATGTACTGGGATTAGAACTCTGAGCAAGGTAGACAGGCATTCTACACTCTTGAGCCATGACTCTAGCCAAGTTATTGAAAATTTACACAGAAACTCCCTGTGGAAAAAAACAACTTGAATACATAATAGAAGTTTCATTTTATTTCCTGCAGCTCAAAGAAAATGAACGGCACCCTGGACCACCCAGACCAACCGGATCTTGATGCTATTAAGATGTTTGTGGGCCAGGTTCCGAGGACCTGGTCTGAGAAGGACTTGAGGGAACTTTTTGAGCAGTATGGTGCTGTCTATGAAATCAATGTCCTAAGGGATAGGAGCCAAAACCCTCCTCAGAGCAAAGGTAAGGTTTTCATGGCTTTGATAGGGTACAAAGAATTGAGTTTTTATTGTAATTCCTATCGTGTAACTTCCATTCTTGTTGCTTGGGTGTTCCTGTGGTCTTTTTACAGGGGGAAAATTCTGTCCTTTTAAAGTAGCTCTATTTTATAGTCCAAACACATTTAATGGCTAAAAATAAAAAGATAAGGTGACCTCAGGAGGATAATTCATAGATTGATTCTAGGCAATCCTTTGTGAGCCTTAAATTTAATTGATAGATCTTTTGAAATATTTAATCTTAGAATGGAATGACAAAGTAAAATAGAGCCAACCATGTAAGCTTTTCTTTAGTATCCTGACCAGAGTAAACTAAAAGAGAAAGACTATCCACGAATCCATGGTCTAGGTATTACAAAGAAATTGCCAGTTTATTTTTATCTCATGGAAACATTGGAAGCATCAGAACATTGAAACCCAAGATTCGCAAAGCATACTTCCTTCTACTACTCCACAAAGCACAGAGTCTATAGATTTCAGGAGCTTCAAGCTTGTTTTTGATGAGACCCAAAAGTTTAAAGAGATACTAAGTTCGTAAGTTACTGCACTTAAGTCTTTGGTGACTTAATGTTATTTGAAGCCTATGGTAGAAACCAGCTATGGTATGTAGGAAGTGGTTTGAGAGTAGGGAGAGGAGCTCTTGAAGATTGCTGCTGCTGGAGTGTGGAGCCTGTCCTGTTTGTGGCTGTCCTCCTCCGTTTATTACTTGAAGTTCCCAGTAGGTTTGATACATGGAATGGCACCTGACTTTTGCAAGATAAGCTATCTTTCCAAAGAAGTTGTAGAAATAGCTAAAGAAGACTTGTGACTAGGAGGCTAAATCAAAAAAAAAAAAAAAAGCATAAAAAGACCCTTCTACACCCAGCTTCTCTCTCTTTCTCTTCTAGTTTTAAGTTCCATTTTAGTTTAGGGGAAAAAGGAATACTTGAACAACTACTGGTTTGATTTTTATAAAATTTCGTTTGTTACAGGGTGCTGTTTTGTTACATTTTACACCCGCAAAGCTGCATTAGAAGCGCAGAATGCTCTTCACAACATGAAAGTCCTGCCAGGGGTAAGAAAACTCCTGCTAATAAATGGAACTGTGGTTGTTTGTTACATGGGACATGTTTATACATATCAGGCACGTTCTGAAAAACATTTTGCAGAAAAGGTAACCACTATGGGAATTGATGAAAAGAAAGATGTAAAGGGAGCCTTCAAAGAAGATAGGTTGAAAGTAGTTCTCATTCTGCCAAGAATCTTGGGTATTTTAATGTCATGACTCACATTCTGTCTATTCTTACATTTTGTGGGGAAAGATCATGAGGCAGGAATAAATTTAGCCAAAAAAAAAAAAAACCCCTTAAGGCTCTAGTTTTGGTAGGTCTTTTAGAACTAACTCACATTGTTTAATGCCATCAATGTATATAGGGATAATACTTGGGTTTTCCTTTGTAGATGCATCATCCTATACAGATGAAACCTGCTGACAGTGAAAAGAACAATGGTAAGCAAGCATATCAAGTCTTCTTAGATTTTTTGTTGTTTGTTTTGTTGTTGTTTTTTAATTGTTGTTCTTGTTGTGTCCTGGGGCTTGAACTTTGGGCCTGGGCCCTGTCCCTGAGCTCTTCAACTCAATGCTCTACCACTTGAGCCACAGCACCACTTCCGGCTTTCTAAGTGGTTTATTGGAGATAAGAGTCTCATAGCCTTTCCTGTCCAGGCTATCTTTGAAACAAAAGTCTGTAAGACTCTTAACTCCAATAAACTCAGAAAAAAAAAAAAAAAGATGGAATTGGTGCTGTGGTTCAGGTAGAGCACTATCCTCGAGCAAAGGAAGTTCAGGGACAGCACCCAAGCCCTGGCAAAAGCCAGGTAAAAACCCCAGGACTGACACCCAAAAAACCAAGAATCTAGACTTCCACCCTGATACTGGTGGCTCATACCTGTAATCCTAATTACTCAGGAATCTGAGATCTACAGGTCTTGGTTCAAAACCAACCCGGGAAGAAAAGTCCATGAGACTCTTATCTCCAAAATAACCGGCAAATGGGCTGGAATGGTGGCTCAGTGGTAGAGTGCTTGCCTCACATGCATGAGGCCCTGGGTTCGATTCCTTAGCACTTCATAAACAGAAATAGCCAGAAGTGGGGTGTGGCTCAGGTGGTAGAGTACGAGCCTTGAGGTGAAGAGCTGAGGGACAGCACCCAGGTCCGGAGTTCGAGCCCCATGGTTGTCAACAACAAAAAAAGAAACAAAATAACCAGCAAGAAATAGGGCTGGAGATACAGCTCAAGTGGTAGAGGGCCAGCTGAACAGCTACAAGGTCCTGAAATCAAAATCCCTGTACTGGCCAAAAATAAATTTTACTATTGTCTTTTAAATTAGTATGATAAAGAACATATTAGAATGAACTAGAATGTTCTTTATGAGTATAACACATTTGTTTGTTTTGTGCTACAGGAGTTGGAACTCAAGGCATCATACTTGTCTGGTAGGCCCTCTAACTGCTTGAGCCATATCTCCAGCCCATTTTCTTTCTTTCGTGCTGGTACTAGGACTTGAACTCAGGGAGTGAACACTGTCCCTTAGCTTTTTATTCCCTCAAGGATGATTCTGCCATTTGAGCCACACCTCTACATCTCGCTTTTTGGTAGTTAGTTGAAGAGTCTCATGAATAGACTAGTGCTAGTGGCTCACGCCTGTAATCCTAGCTACTCAGGAGGCTGAGACCTGAGGATCACTGTTTGAAGCCAGCCTAGGCAGGAAAGTCGATGAGACTCTTACCTCTCCAATAAACTACACAGAAAAAGCCAAAAGAGGAGCTGTGTTTCAACTGGTAGAGTGCTAGCCTTGAGCACAAAGAGGCTCAGGGACAGCAAAAAGAGTCTCATGGACTTTACTGCCCAAGTGCTTTGAACCTTGATCTTTAGATCTCAGCCTCCTGAGTAGCTAGGATTACAAGTGTGAGTTATCAGCGCCCAGCAGGAGCCGCACTTGACAGCTATGTTTGGTGGGATCCTTAAGAGCTTTACCTTTTCAAGTGAAACTGGGAATTACGCATATTCCTCCCAAGAAAGTCAACATGAAATTGGATGACATCTGGCTCATAAAGGTTCATTTGGACAGAACACATTAGAGAATATGGAACATAGAGTTGAAACATTTTATGGTGTCTATGAGAAACTCAACAAGCAGGGCTGTTAATTTTAAGATCCCAGAGTTATTAACTATACAAAAATGACCAAAGTACCATTCACAGGTGGTGTGTGTGGGGGGGTGCGTTTTTAAAGAAATTCTACTCACTGAAAAAAGGGTATTTTGTTCCTGTGGTCACAAGTGTGGGAAAACTTCTTTTTTAAAACACTATTTCTAGAAAGGGCACACATACTAAGTACTAGGTAAGATGCTAAACATTTTGCAATTAATACCTACAGTTATACTTTGAAGTAAACCTGTTTATCTTTAATCAAGGGAGGGGAAACCATCACAGATCGGTGATATCCTCCATTCAATAATTTTAACAAGAGCACAAGGCTACTATATTTCATCTGAATACTTCTTAAAGTTATATATAATTTCAATATACCATTGGTTGGAGGAGGAAGTTTAACATTATAGAGGGAAAATGTGTGTATTGAAAATCTGTGAAATAGTATATGAAGCATAGTGCCAATATTCAAACCTAGGCAGACTGATTCCCAAGTTTATGCTCCCTGACCTTTTAGTAATAATATTTGAGCCTTTTGTATTTTACTCTTTTAGCAGTGGAAGACAGGAAGTTGTTTATTGGCATGATTTCCAAGAAGTGCACTGAAAATGACATCCGAGTCATGTTCTCTTCATTTGGACAGATTGAAGAATGCAGGATATTGCGGGGACCTGATGGCCTGAGCCGAGGTGGTACATTTTTATATCACTTAAAGATGTGTGTCTTAAATTCAGAGTCCCTTTTTTAAATTAACTAGTGGAAAACAGATCCCTAGCCACCATGTCCTTGTTATGATGAAGTGGTTTGGCCTACTGCTTCCTTCTGTACATCTAAATCCTATCAGACTTTTGTCAACAGATTCCTTTTGATTTCTCCTATCCCCACTAAGGATTTACATTCTGTACTTCAGTGTCATGTATTAAAATTTTTCATTTTTGTGTTAGGTGAAGATCTTGATGCCAAGATGCAAGCATTTCTTTCCACTGTTTCAAGGACAACTAAAGGATATGATTCTTCCCCTCTCAGGCACTTGTTACTGGTTGTGATTCCCTTATTTTTTATTATAATATTTAGTACCCAGTTAATGACATGTATCTCTTTGATCTGTCAGCTCATGAACCCCTGAAAACTAGTTTGGAAGTTGACACATAGCTTTCAGTCTGTGTTCATCAGATAAGTATGTAAACAAATGAGTGAATTACTGATTCTTCTCTTACCAGGTTGTGCATTTGTGACTTTTACAACAAGAGCCATGGCACAGACAGCTATCAAGGCAATGCACCAAGCACAAACCATGGAGGTAGGGAACAGATAGGTAGAAAAAGGAAATACTTTAACCTTATAATTCTGGGGCAGCTGGCCACCAGAGTGTATGCACAATACTAGATGGTCCTAATCCTTAAATAATCTATCATACAGTGGGGGGAAAAAAACACAAAAAAACCCCGCATACTACTTTCCTTAGAATGAATCTTGAAGGGGCTGGGAAAGTGGCTCAGGGGTAGAGTGCTTGCCTTGCATGCATGAGGCCCTGGGTTCAATTCCTCAGCACCACATAAGCAGAAGAAAGCTGGAAGTGGCGCTGTGGCTCAAAGTGGTAGAGTGCTAGCCTTGAGCTGAAGAGCTGAAGGACATCGCCCAGGCCCAGAGTTTAGGTCCCACGACCTGCCAAAAAAAAAAAAAAAGAATTAATCTTGAAGCCAGCTGTGGTAATAAATGTCCATAGTCCCAGATATACATGAGGCTGAGGTGGAAGGATCTCCTGAGCTCCAGAGTTCTGGGCTAGCTTGAATCCGAAAATTTTAAGTAAATACAAGATTAATATATTGGAAACAATTGTCATTTAAAAATGGTCTTTTTGGGGGCTAGGAAGGTGGCTCAGTGGTAGAGCGCTTGCCTTGCATGCCAGAGGCCCTGGGTTCGATTCCTCAGCACCACATAAGAAAAAAGAAAAAAGCCGGAAGTGGCGCTGTGGCTAAAGTGGTAGAGCGCTAGCCTTGAGCTGAAGAGCTGAGGGACAGTGCCCA
>NW_012267341.1:788280-836843 GCF_000151885.1 Dipodomys ordii
CTTTTTTTCTTTTTGCTTATGTGGTGCTGAGGAATCGAACCCAGGGCCTCATGCATGCAAGGCAAGTGCTCTACCACTGAGCCACCTTCCCAGCCCTTTCTGGATTATGTTGACTTGAACCAGCTGAACTGTTCTGGACTAGGGCAATAATAGTTCTTTCTGGGTAAAGATTGTGCCACCCCCTATTGTTTTTGTGGGGGTTTGTTAACTGCCTGAAACCTATATGAACTCTTGTCCTTGAAGGATTCATGATAGCCTAATAACCATGTCAGATATTTACAGGAAGGTAAAACTGTTTAAATAAAGAATAAGGTACAAAAATGTTGATTTTTTTTTTTTCTATAAGGAGTAGTAATTAAGTTTGCATGGAGTAAGATTTTCAGCAGGTTTATCTAGAAAGTTATGGTTACCAGGGTATATAGAGTAAGATTGTATAGTTCTATAAGTTCATGGATAGGCTCTCTGGTTTTGTTCGTTATAAGACAGCCATTGAAAGTGAACATACACTGAACTTGTTAAGAATTGGTTCATCAACTGCTTGGTCCATATAAGAATATTTGGAGGGGAGGAGATAGAGCTTGATAGATCTGTACCTTGGGAGCAGCAGTTGTGAATAAGAAATACTATGAAGTGCTAGACCGTGGTGGCTCACACTTATGTAATCTTACCTACTCAGGAGGTCAATATTTGAGGATCAAAGTTCAAAGCCAACCTGAGCAGGAAAGTCTATGAGACTTATCTCCAGTATACTGCAAAAAAAAGACTGAAGTAGTGCTGTAGCTCAAAATGGTAGAGCCCTAGCATTGAGCAAAAACGCTCAGGGATAGTGCCCAGGCCCTGAGTTTAATTCCCACGA
The DNA here is from genome assembly GCF_000151885.1 of Dipodomys ordii. Taxonomy (NCBI): domain Eukaryota; kingdom Metazoa; phylum Chordata; class Mammalia; order Rodentia; family Heteromyidae; genus Dipodomys; species Dipodomys ordii. The sequence goes on from NW_012267341.1 coordinate 789,137, forward strand.
CTGACCCCCCCCCAAAAAAAAATAAAACCCTAAAAAATACTATGAAGCCAGATATGGTAGCATATATCTAGTCTCAGCACTGGGAGGTTACAGTAGAAATCTCACAAGTTTAAAAGGCCAACCTGAGTTAGCCAGACTTTTATTTCAGGGGTGAAAAAAATCCATAAAAAATACCACGAGCTGGGTGACAGTGGCTCAGATTTGTAATCCTGGCTACTCAGGAAGCTGAGATGTGAGGGTCCCAGTTCAAAGCCAACCCATGGCAGGAATGTCCATGAGACTCTTTATCACCAGTTACCACCAGAAAACCAGAAGTGGTGCTGTGGCTTAAATGGTAGAGCATTATTAGCCTTGTGCTGAAGAGCTGAGGGACAGCTCCCAGGCCCAGAGTTCAAGCCCCATGACCAACCCTCCCTCCTTCAAAAAGAAAAAAGACACTCTGAAATGGTCAAATGTGATATTTAAGATAATTGCGTGGGGTAGAAATTGAGTATCCAGATGGAAACAACCTACTTGAGTGTATGTGTTACCCTAACCAAGAACTTGAGAGGGGAAGCTAGAAATGGTTGCATTGTTTTTGTTTTTCTGTTGGTCATGGGGCTTGAACTCTGGGCCTGGGTGCTGTCCCTGAGCTCTTCAGTTCAAGGCAAGTGCTCTACCACTTGTGCCATAGCCACTTCTGGTTTTCTGGTGGTTAATTTCCTGCAGGGACTAGCTTTGAACCATGATCGCTCCTCAGATCTAAGCTTCCTGAGTAGCTAGGATTGCAAGCTTGAGCCACTGGTGCCCAGTTGGTTGTCATTCTTATGCAAGTACTAATCTAGTCTAGTGTAAATGGCTGAGTATAGCTCAGATCCCTGAACTACTTTTGTCCTCTTTGCTACATTCTGCTGCCCAGGGACTTGAACTTAGTTCATTCTCCAGTGAATATGCTATGTCCTGGACAGGGCTTTAGTTGTGTTGTCGTGTACTGTCATGAACCTTAAATTTCTGTTGTATTTGCTTGGGATCTTGTCTTTGACTTTCTTCTCTTTGGGGGCCTCTGCACTCTCGCTTTGCTGTGCTGTAGAGTTATCCCAGATGCAGAACCAGCCCTCACTCTCACTCTTGTTCTGTTTTTTGGTGTAATGTCTAGCTTTATTTGCAGCTCCTTCAGCAGACTGCCTCCTCTGGGAACCTCAACACTTTGAGCAGCCTCCACCCAATGGGAGGTAAGTGTTCAGCTGCAGCAGAGGAGCAGCAGGCCAAGAGACACGACTGCCAACAGTCCCAGAGTTTTGTAGTTTGTGCCCCTTAAAATTTAGTTTTTTTCTTTTTGGCCCGTCCTACGACTTGAACTCAGGGCCTGGGCACTGTCCCTGAGCCGCTTTTGCTCAAGGGTAGCACTCTATCACTTGAGCCGCAGTGCCACTTCTGCCTTTTTCTGCTTATGTGGTACTGAGAAATCAAACCCAGAGCTTCATGCATGGTAGGCAAGTACTCTACCACTAAGCTACATTCTCAGCCCCTTAAAATATATTTTTTTAAATTGTGAAAATACCGTATAGAGGGGTTACAATTACATGGGCAAGATAATGAGTACATTTCTTATCAAGCATTGTTGCCTCCTCCTTTGTTTCCCCTTCCCATCCCATCTCCTACCCCTAAAATAATTTTTTTAATAAAAAGTTCACTCATTATTGCCTTGTTTCTGCAAGGTATCTTTATTCTATTTTAAAAGGCCATTCTGGTAAGTAGTAAATTTCAAGACTTTTTATCATTTCTTCAATAAAACAACTTTCAATAATTGAAGAAGAGTCAAAGATGGCTTCCATGTTTAATTTAGCTTACACTGAAGCTGCTAGAAGCCAGACAGTTTACTTGTGTTTAGGACATTATTTTATAGGTGAATTCCTACTGTTGTTGCTGTTTAAGATACATTGAAAACTTACTACAAGTAGCTAGGTTCATAGCAAAATGTGTTTCTGTAGATCGAGGTGCAGCAAGAGCCATCAGGAAAGTTGGTGAGGACATTGAGAGGGGCATTTCTAGAGCTGCCTGGTGCCTTTATGCAGTCTAGACATCCGAGTTTTAGTGAATTGAAATTTGCAGTTTGAAATTTTTTGAAAGAAGTTCACTTTGTCCTAGAGAAGTTTACTTTGCTGTTGTCATTTTTTGGTAGTACTAGGATTTGAACTCAGGGCCTCTCACTTGCCAGGCAGGCCCTCTCCCACTGAGACATACTTCCAGCAGTTTTGGGGAAGTTGTTTTAGGGAAGTTGCTATTTTATAATGTATTTTTATTTTCACTTATGCTGTTAGTCTTCTGCACTAAATCTGCCTTTCCACCATTTAGTCAAATGGTTTGCAATATCTAATATCACAATTCAATTTTCCTCTTTTGCTATATGTTTACCTATTTCTACATTCAAGACTTTTCCTTACGTGTTTTGACAATCTGCTGTTCAAGTGGCATTGCTTTATTCTTTTTCCTATTCTGTTATTTTCCTTGGGCCTTCTGGATCTCTGCTGCATTTTCTGCTTGTTCCCCCTCCATTGCACAGAATAAATCCTCTATAAAGTATGAGTGAGTGACTTAAAGGAAGTCCAAAACCATACCCAGAAATATTCCTCTTTTAGTTTCCTACTTGTCTGCCCCTTTATTAATACTGAAGTTGCTATGCTATTGGATTAGCTAGCTTTTCTCTGAGAAAATTACCTTGTTTTCTTTTCCTCTCTTCCCTGACTCTTATGTGTGCTTGGGATTAAACCTAGGACCTTGCATGTGTTAAGCATAACGCTGTACCACTGAGTCATACCCACTCAGTGACTTAAAGTTTCTTAATGAGCCCTTTAATCTTGCTTACAAGGATGTCTAGAATGTACCTTTTTGTCAGGGACCAACCTTCTGCTGTCATTTCAGGAAGAAACAGAAGGCACCCTTATCTGCTGGCTAATCTTTTACTTTGTCTATTACAGGGTTAAATGCAATGCAGTTACAGAATTTAGCTGCATTAGCTGCAGCAGCTAGTGCAGCTCAGAACACGCCTAGTGGTACCAGTGCCCTCACTACATCCAGCAGTCCCCTCAGCGTCCTTACCAGTTCAGGTAAGCATGTCACAGGGAGCTTTGTTTCTTTGTGGGCCTTGGAAGGATCCTGTTTAAAAGTAGAGGCCAAAGAGGGGTCATGTCTTCTTGGAAAGAGCTAACACCTACGTCTAGAAGGTCAGGTTATCAGCAACAAAAGTTTCAAATGTCATCTTTTGACTTTGAACATCAGGACTTAGAATTCTCATAACTTTTAGTTTCCTGTTTCTCTTGTTTGTTCTGCAAGGACACTTACTAGAATTAGTAATAATTGACAACCATTTTTACAGCTTAGAATACTTGAATAGTATCAATTCTTGTGCTTTGGTTCCTGTTTATAAGAGAAGGCAAGTAATGGCTTGAGTTTAATGCCTCGATTTCTAATAGCAGGGTCTTCACCAAGTTCTAGCAGCAGTAACTCTGTGAATCCCATAGCCTCACTTGGAGCCCTGCAGACATTAGCTGGAGCAACAGCTGGTCTCAACGTTGGCTCTTTGGCAGGTAAGGGACAATCTCTTATTATCGTTAAGGCTATTCCTTGTGTAGGTAGTACATTTTATACAACCCCGATCATAGGGGGACCACTAGAATAATTGATTGGCCCAGAAAAGTTAGAAACAATGTGGAATTTTGAATCAGACCTAAGTTAAATCCAGCCTCTTTACCTTAGCTAGCTATCACCTTTGACTCCCTTACATAGCCATTTTCTCATCTGTAAAATAAGAGTGATAAAACACATAAAGAATTGCTAAGAAATTAAATGAGATCATGGGTCACATGCCAGTGAGACATTTCATGGTGTCTGACACAGAAATATTGCTCAGTTAATTTTAGCAACTGTTTTTGGTTTTGTTTTGTTTTTAAAGAAATGTACTCTAGCCGGGTGCCACTGGCTCACACCTGTGATCCTAGCTACTCAGGAGGTTGAGATCTGAGAATCACAGTTCAAAGCCAGCCCATGCAGGAACATCCATGAGATTCTTATCTCCAATTAACCATCAGAAAACCAGAAGTAGTATTGGGGCTCAAGTGGTAGAACGCTTGCCTTGAGCTGAAAAGCTCAGGGACAGCACCCAGGCCCAGAGTTCAAGCCCCATAATCACCAACAAAACAAATAAATGTACTCTTTTTCTTTCTTTTTTTTGGGGGGGAGGGGTGCCTGTCCTGGGGCTTGAACTCAGGGCCTGGGCACTATCTCTGAGCTTCTTTTGCTCAAGGCGAGCGCTCTACCACTTGAGCCACAGCGCCACTTTCGGCTTTTTCTGTGTATGTGGTACTGAGGAATCGAACTCAGGGCTTCATGCATGCAAGGCAAGCTCTCTGCCACTATGCCACATTCCCAGGCCTGTTAACTACTATTTGATGCTAGCATCTTACCCACTTTTTTTTTTTTTTTTAATCGGTCGTGAGGCTTGAACCCTGGGCCTGGGTGCTATCCCTCAGCTCTTCAGTTCAAGGCTAGTGCTGTACCACTTAAGCCACAGCGCCATTTCAACTTACTCTGTTTATGTGGTGCTGAGGAATTGAACCCCGGGCCTCATGCATGTGAGGCAAGCACTCGACCACAGAGCCACCTTCCCAGCCCACCCACATCTTTTTTGTATGGGTGTATAGTATTGGAAAGCAAACCTAGGACTTTGCCCATGCCGGGTGAGTGCTCTACCAATCAGTTACAACCTCATCCCATTTACCCACATCTTATGTCACTTGTACCCATTATAGTTCCCAGTCCTAGCTCTATATGAGAAAGTGGCACAATAGCCTGAGAGAATGTGAGTGGTCTTATTTTCTTCCACAGGCAGGATGACAGTAGGAGGGAGATCCATGGCTGGGCCTGGTTTTTTTTTTTTTGGGGGGGGGGCTGAGGAGTCTTGTCGTGGGGCCTGAACTCTGGGCCTGGGCGCTGTCTCTCAGCTCTTCAGCTCAAGGCTACCACTTGAGCCACAGTGCCACTTCCGGCTTTTTTCTTTTTTTGCTTATGTGGTGCTGAGGAATCAAACCCAGGGCCTCAGGCATGCAAGGCAAGCAGTCTACCACTGAGCCACCTACCCAGCCCCTGGGCCTGGTATTTTTTTAATGTCCACATTAGCATTAGCAAGGCCTAGTGAATGTCCTAAAATCTGACTTAGTTTTTCCCTTAGGAGGAATATTCATTTGACTAAGGGAAAGTTGAAAGAGCGAGCATTGTGAATTTTCCTCCAGATGTCACTAAATAGATCTGACTTTGGTATCAGTTGAATCTGCCTAGCATGTTAATCCTTCTCTTCTTCCAATCAAGGGATGGCTGCTTTAAATGGTGGCCTGGGCAGCAGTGGCCTTTCCAACGGCACTGGGAGCACCATGGAGGCCCTTACCCAGGCCTACTCGGGTATCCAGCAATATGCTGCCGCCGCACTCCCCACGCTGTACAACCAGAATCTGTTGACACAGCAGAGTATTGGTGCTGCTGGAAGCCAGAAGGAAGGTGAGTGCCAAGGGAAGTTGGGGTCAGGGATGTGCATGTCACTCTTTCTATACCAGAACTGAAAAAGCAGGACAGAAACTAAAAGAACCTATTAGGTAAGTGGTCAGACCAACACTTTCTCACTAATTGCAAGAGTAGACTGAAGAAGCCTGGCACTAATGGTTCACACCTGTAATCCTAGCTACTCAGGAGGCCTAGATCTGAGGATTGTGGTTCAAAGCCAGCCTGGGCAGGAATATTGGTGAGACTTATTTTTCTGGTTCTGGAGCTTGAACTTGGTGCCTGGGCAATGTACCTGTGCCTCTCTGTGTTCAGAGCTAGCACTCTACTACTTGAGCCACAGTACCACTTCTGGCTTTTTCTAAGTAGTTTTTTAAGGGAGATAGGAGTCTCAGACTTTCCTGCCTGGGCTGACTTCAGACCATGTTCCTCAGATCTCAGCCTCCTGGGTAGCTAGGATTACAGGCATGAGCCACCAACACCTGGTTTTATGAGACTTTTATCTCCAATTAACCACCAAAAAGCCAGAAGTAGAGCTGTGGCTCAAGTGGTAGAACATGAGCAGACTGGAGACCACAGTGGAAAGGAAAAGGAAGAGGTCAGTCCAGGCCAGTCCTGGGGCTTGAATTCAGAGCCTGGGCACTACCCCTGATCTTCTTTTTCTCAAGGGTAGCACTCTACCATTTGAGCCACAGTGCCACTTCTGGCTTTTTCTGTTTATGTGGTACTGAGGAATCGAACCCAGGGCTTTATGCATGCTAGGCAAGCACTCTACCACTAAGCTACCTTCCCAGCCCCACTTCCGGCTTTTTTGGTAGTTAATTGGAGATAATCTCACAGATGGGGCTGGGAAGATGGCTTAGTGGTAGAGTGCTTGCATCCTTGCATGCATGAGGCCCTGGGTTCGATTCCTCAGCACTGCATAAACAGAAAAGACTGGAAGTGGCACTATGGCTTGTGGTAGGGCACTAGCCTTGAGCTGAAGAGCTGAGGAACAGTGCCCAGGCCCAGAGTTCAAGCTCCACAACTGACCCTCCACCCAAAAAAATAAAAAGAATCTCACAGACTTTTCTGAACAGGCTGGCTTTAAACCATGATTCTCAGATATCAGCTTCTTGAGTAGCTAGTATTATAGGTGTGAGCCACTGGCATCTAACATAGGATTGTAATCGTTTTAATATATGTGAGAATGAAAGTCATTGGCATAGGGTGATATATAGTGCTTGACACTGATATTTTCCCCATCCATGGGTATTTTGAAGGTCCAGAAGGAGCCAACCTGTTCATATACCACCTGCCCCAGGAGTTTGGAGATCAGGACCTACTGCAGATGTTTATGCCCTTTGGAAATGTTGTATCTGCCAAGGTTTTTATAGACAAGCAGACAAACCTGAGCAAGTGTTTTGGTATGTTGACTTCTTTCCTGGTGTCAAGATGGGATAAAGTACCATTGAAAAAGAGTAGAGGCTGACAACAGAAAGAGCTGGACTTGAGTTTGGGTTGTTGTTTAACTTGGGACATGAGTTTTCTCATACCTGTAGCCTAGATAGTGATTTCTGGCACAGTTTTCTAGAGGGAAAAACAAATATGAAAACAGCTTACTAGAAAAAGAAAGGAAAAGTACTATGTGGACGTCAGGTAGTACTGTTAAGACTAATTCATATGATAACATTTCCAGAGATTTTACACCTCCTGGAAACATTTGGATTTGAAACTAAGCACATAAGGCATCTCTTGCATAAGGAAGACTGAGACTCTCCTTGCCCCATGACATCCCTCACCTAGGTTTCTGCTTGGATACACAGGTTTTGTAAGTTATGACAATCCGGTTTCTGCTCAAGCTGCCATCCAGTCCATGAACGGCTTCCAGATTGGCATGAAGCGTCTTAAAGTGCAGCTCAAGCGTTCAAAGAATGACAGCAAGCCCTACTGAGCGTGCTCCCCTCTGAGACTGGAGTGAGAGGGTCTTCTGGTAAGTGGGGGAGGAGCACCCTTAATGATTTGAAGCCCTAAGGCTGTGTGTTGACAGCCCTGGACCCTGATCCCTGCCACTCTCGCAGGCTCAGCTTGCCCTGAAGACTCGGCTACTGCCTTCTGTGGGAGTTTCGCTTCGTACAGAGGACAAGTTTGTGCTTTGGTTTCCAGTGTTTTACTTTGGAGTTTAGGTGCCATATCCTGAGTTGTTTCCCCCTCCCCCCATTTATTTAAAGTTTGCTGTGTTTGTAACCAGTGTGTTGAGAAGGACCAACACCAAACCACCCTGGCGGAGGAGGAATAGGGAAATGTATTTAAAAGATGATCAGAATTTGCCCCCAAACTACCCCAGAGAGGACTGGGTGGAGCAAAAAGTTGGCCCTCAGAATCTGAGTACAAGGGTGGGTGAAATTAGAACTGACATCCAAGAGCTGCAGGGTGGAAGCAGGTGGGTTGGCTTTGGAGCAGAGCGGGGGTGACTTGACACTATTGCCCTGGCAGCTGGAGTCAGAAGCTCTGCCATAGCCATGGAGAGTCTGAGTTTTTTCCACCTGTTTTCAGATTCTTGTCCTGAATTTCTGTCCCTCTTTCCTAAAAGAGGATCAGCAATTTTTTTTTTTAAATACAGCAGCTGTTAATTTAGCCTGCTAATATGCAAAAAGCAGGGAGACCTCACCCACAGCCCTCCTTTGGTATTGGTTTGCCCTGCCTAGCCTGTGGCTATTTGGGTGAAGCAGCCAAAGAGGTCATATTTAGTTTACTTAAACATCAAATTAGACCATGACCCATTTCCCACAGCTCCCTTTAAATCAGGTTTCTCTGGAAAGTATTGCCTGGTTTCCTTCCTTGTAGTTCGCCACAGCCAGGAGCAGCGCACCTCCATCCTAAGCCACAATTTTTTCGAGGGCAGATTCAAGCTGCCCTTGCAGCACCTAGCTAAAGGAGGGCTCCTTTCCTGGGCAGTGATCAAAAGCCATCTAGCTGGGGGAGGCAGAGCCTGCTTTCTTGGTATACCTTAATCAGAAGGTCCCTTGAAGCCAGGGCACTGCATTTGCCAGTGGCCAGAAAGATTCAGAAATCCATGCTTTCCTCCTTGATTGAGGTGTGCCAGCCGTAGTGTTCCCATAGAGGTCTGGCAGGCTCCTCTTTTAACTACTCTAGCCCCATTTTCTGCCCTTGGGGATGGAGGAAAGTATGTTTACAGCCTCCATAAGGATTTAGTGTTCATTTACCTCAGTATTACTGTATCCATTTTTGTCCTCGTGCTTAAGTTAGCTCCCTGCTGCCTCCCAGGGTCCCATTCCAGCCCTTGCCTGTGACTCTCAGCCTGTAGGCTTTGCCTCTGCCTCTCCTGTTGTAGAGGTGGAGAGCTAGGGATGACATGCCGTTGGAATGCACCTGGGCAAAGGTAGTCCTGTTAAAATATGGCTACTAGCTACAGCCAGGGACTGATTCCTTGGACCCTGGAAATGCAACCAAGACCTGGCCCCTGGCATCAGAGATCAGAATAAAGGGGTTGTTTGCTTTGCAGTCAGATAGGGGCACTCTCCTTGTCACACTGTCCCCGTGGGTAAAAACAGGGAGTGACCCTCTTGCTGTTGTACAGGTAGTTGTTGGTGTTGGATCCCCCATTGAAGCTGGCACAGCTGCTCCCTACTCGTAGTGATAACCTGGGTTTGTTGTCCTCTAAGAAACATGAAACATAACTTCTTAAGCTGAACCACGTAAACTTGAATTCTGCGCACTGGGAGAAATATGTCCTGTGTTTCAAAGGATAAAACTGTTCTAAAGGCTTCCAGGGTTATGATGGGATTTTTTTAAATAAATGCAAAAATAAAAAGAAAACAAAAAAAAAAACAAAAAAAGAAAAAAAAAGAAAAAGTAAAAAAATGCTAGGTTGGGGAGGCGCTGTTCTGAATCCCAACCAGCTGGAACCAAGAATGTTGTTTCTATTTTTATAGAAGTTTTATACAGCTCCGGGGTGGAGAATATTTATTACCTAAATTATATCTCTGGAAAAGGCCAGGATTTTGTAGAATCCAGAATGTGATTGTTGTACACACAGGGTGCTGTGTATGATTGAAACTACTGACTTTGTGTGGCCATTTGCAGCCCAGCTCACCTGCCCAAGGGGAAGGCTAATGTTAATGCTGTGAATTGGCAAAGGAGAGAGCTGTGCTCTCCAGGGTGCTGCCGGTTCTGTGCTCCTAACCTTCTGTCTGTCTTCCTCCTTGGCCAGAACTCCCCTCCTTTCCTCCTCCTTTCTTTCCCTCCTCCACCATTTGTCTGTGGATTTGTCCTGGGTTCTGGGATCTAAGCAAACTGTCCTAATGACAAGAGGCAAAGATACTTTGCACTGCCTTTGATACAGATCCCAAGGCTTCATGCCTGCTTGAGGTTCTCTTTTCTTAAAAGGAACACTTGTCCCAGCAGGGGTCTGGTCTGCTCAGGCGGCCAGCTGGTGAGAACACGCACTTCTGTTCTATTCTCCCTCAGCCCAGAGCATTAGCGCAGCAGCAGCAGCACTGCCCTTGAGCACAGTTCTCTCCCCAGGCCAAAGATGGTTTTGTGAAGAAGCTGCTCCCCTACCAGTCTCACCATGTGAAAGGGCTTAGCTCAGAGAATGAAGACTCGAAGTCTAGTCTTAAGCAGTCCTTTTCTGTTTTGTGGAGGTTTCACTTGCAATGTATTTTCTGCTGTAGTTTTCTTTTTGTTTGTTTGTTTCTTGGGTTACATCATGAAATTGATTTGCCTTGAATGCAGCCAGATCACTGTCTCCTGGGTTCCACAGAAGAGGCCAGTGCATATGTGGAAGCCAAGGGCTTGGATTTCTGGGAACAAAGGGCCGTCCCCCTAGGACTGGGCAGGATACCCTGGCCCTCTATCCTGAAGAATCTTCCCCGCCCCAGCCAGCATCTCTCCTACTCCACCCCCTGCCCATCTTGGCCAGGGAATGGGAGCTGAGGCTACTGCCCTGCTCCCCCAGATACCTTCTTTTGTTTTATGTTGGGTGCTTCGCAGGAAATCCAAGCCTTAGGTTCCCTTCTGTCTCTGGCAATTGGATGTTTTCTTGGTGTCCTCCATGTCCTTTTTGACTTTCCCTGTGTCCATTGTTGGCATGTGCGAAAGTTCCCTGTCATTACCCACCCCCGGCCCGCCCCGCCTCCTCATTTCAGGGCTGCACACACAGTGAGTGTCCTGTTCTCTCTCTCTTTGTTTGGATGTATTGCTCTGTGTAACTCAGTGGGTCTCCCTCTTTCTGGTTTGTTTTTTTTTCTAGATTCCTGCCGTTTGTTCATCGTTGTGCCTAAAGCATGTCGATGTGGCGTCAAGTACATCGTCCAAATCCCTGTCTCTTCAGCTTCTCTGATGCTTGAACTCTCACCTTTGACCTTGTGTTGACCTTTGATGCTGATGTGTATTTTTATTATGTTTGTTTCTTTCTTTGTTCTTTTTTTCTTTCCTTTTTATTTTTTTCCCTTTTGTGCTGCCAAAATTGGTTTTGCTAGAACGACTGCTGAAGGGGAAATATTTAAACTTGCATTTGAATATAAAAAAATCTATTTTTCTAGAACTTCATAAGATAACCACTTGATTTTGTGATTCCAATTCTTTGTAATTGTCTTCAGAGCAGCCCTACTAGCACATACCGTGTGGTGTTTGTATTTCTGTGAACACACAGCCAGTCCGTTTCTAGGCTTTGTTTCTCTGTGTGCTTAGTTTTAAAGACAACTTTGAAGTAAACAATGGAATAAAAGTGTCACTAAAACCTTTTGAGGCTCCTGAGCACATTTTGCTGATTTGTTTGTGAGGCTTAAGGAGACCTCATGTATTCTTTTGTTTTTCTTCCCTCCCTCCTGACCCCCCCCCCAGTTCTCGACTGCAGAAAACAGCTGAACCCCCTTCTTCTTTTTTGACTGAAGGCTGCAGTTTGTACCCCAGCCAGCCCTTTTTCTTTTTCTTCTGTGGCTCTTCCCTGGAATAACCCTGCGGGGGAACTGGTCCCTCTTGTCCCTTCCCCTCAGCCCCACCCCGCTCCTTCTGTGCTTGTTCTTACAGTCTCCACAGCAGAATGTCATGCTTTGAGGGTTTTTATTTTTTTTTTTGGTATTGTTTTTGTGTTTTTCTTTTGAATTATTTTCCTTTCCTACTAAGATTATGCCCAGAAAAAAAAACAAGTTTTGCATGTTTCCTGCTGTTTCTTCACACCTTCGTATATATCACCTTCACCTCTCTGTTTTCTATAGTTTGTGCAAAAACTGACCGATTTAAAAGGGTTTCAAAGAAGCTGTTTTAAATTGTGGGGTTGATTTTTTTTTCTTCAAGATTGTATTATTTTGAAGTGGCAACTTTCTCCTCTACTGCCCTTAGAGCGTTTGCCTGTGCACTTAGACTGTCACCTCCTGTGGCTTCCAGGTCTCAGCAGGGAGGCCAGGGTGTTGGCGGCCCTGCTCAGAGGGTCAGGGGGGCCGAGAGAGGCACAAGGCATATAGCTAGAATGCTAAGGTGGCTGTGGTTGAGCAGGAGGCTTAAGGCATTAGGGGAAGCACCCAGAGGAGGGAGGGTGCTCCTACTGCCAGAGGAGGCTACCTACATGTGCAGCGGCACTATACTACTTGCCAGCGCTTTTCCTAGGTGACAAGCACAATACTACAGTCTCTACACTGTTTACAGCCCTGGGTACCAACCACCCCCATGCTGGCTCTTGCCCACAGGCTCTGCTGTTGCTTAGCTAGTGGGGTGGAATAAGGGTGGGAATTTGTTTTTTAAATTGAGTAAGGAGCCAAATAGCTCTGTCCCTGGGTGCCAGGCCAGCCAGTTCTTTGGTTTCCTGAGGAGAACTTAACCCTCTTCTTATAGCACCATCCAGCCTCAGGGTTTTGGGACTTGAGGATGAATGTGAATGGAAAGGGAAAGGCCAGAAAGGCAGGGATGGGTCTGTGGAGGGAAGAGGAAGCAGGGAGGAATTTGTGACAGATCCTACCCAGAATTCCACACTGGCAGGAGTGAGAGCTGGGAAAACAGGATTCTCCAGGGAAGGGTGGTATGGTGCAGCTAGTGACTTGGAGATGGGGTGGAGGTAGAAGCACTGTTCTAGCATGATGCATTCTGGGGTTGACAGAGGAAGGAATCTCACCAGAACTCCTGGTGAGAACTCCTGCTCTGGGATCCGCAGGCTGCCCAGTATTGTGCTTAAGACCACTCTTACTAGAAGGAAATAGCAGCCAAGTGGAGGGCCAGTAAGTATATGGTAAGTTGCTTGATTTTTCTGGAAGGGTGATTGGATGGAAAGAGGCCAGAAGCCCCAGTCTGAGTGATGGCTGTGCCCCACAGTCTGACTGCACAGAGCCACCTCTGTTGGCAGGAGGCGCTGAGGCTCCTGTGTATTGAGAAGCCTTGTTTGCCAATATATTTTGTTTTCAATTCCAAGAGAAGCTCTGGGAAAACCTGTGGATAAAACCAAATGCCAAACGTTGGATGTTGTTTCTTTTTCCTTTTCTCTCTCTGATTGTTTTAATTGTTCTGTGGTGGTTTTAATGGATTTGAGACCCTGGAGCGGCAGCTGCCTTTCTGATTTCCAGCTGCTTTTTGTGAATAATTTAAAAAGAAAAAAAAAAGAAACTTTACATTTTGGAGACAAACCTGTGTGAGTTTTTTATTGGTACAAACGTTGTATTTAACACTAGGGGTTTTGTACAGTTTTTTGCCTTTTCTACTAGAAAACAATGTAAAGTGATTTCACAATGTGAAGAGAAAAAAAATTGCCACTATGACCAAACGCACAGTCTGTTCTGCAGCCACAACGGGATTTAATCAACTCAAAGTCGTGATTCAGCCGTAGAATGCTTTTCCTTGACCTTGTTTGAGCTTTCCTTTCTTTCCTGTTTTGATTTGCAAAAGAAAATGTCTTTTTGTGTGAACTTGTGTTGTACTCTGTAGAAAATTATGGATTTTGCTTTAATGGTTTTTTAAAAAGGCAAGAAGAGCCCTTGCTGCTTTTCTTACCTAATCACAGAGTTTGTGTAGTGGATTAAAAAAAAAAAGAAAAAAAAGTTGTTACAAGTTTGGAGCAAAGGAGTATGTGTTTCAAAGGATTCTCCTTCCTTTTTTTGTGTGTTTTTTTCCTTTTGTCCCAATGGGGAACCTAAATCTGTTTTAATTGCACAGACACACGGACAAAAAGTCATTTTGTATCTGCCAAGTGTGGTACCTTCCTTTGTTTATTTGCTATTAAACTGTTTGAGAAGAACTGATGTGGTCTTCAGAGTTGTTGATTGCTGGGGCTGGGATTTGTGGTGGTCCTGAAGCAGGGGGTGGGGACCCCAGTCAGGTTGCATCATGCACCCACCCAAAGCTTCTGAAGGAAAGCATAGTGTCTCAATAGAAATCTTTGCAAATCACCACAGATTAAAACATACACATACACACATTAAGAAATACTTTCTGGTACTCCCCCTCCATTTTTTAAGATTATATATATTTTTTTGGGGGGGGGGTCCGGTCGTGGGGCCTGAACTCTGGGCCTGGGCACTGTCCCTCAGCTCTTCAGCTCAAGGCTAGCACTCTACCACTTGAGCCATAGCACCACTTCCAGCTTTTTTTTTTTCCTGCTTATGTGGGGCTGAGGAATCAAACCCAGGGCCTCAGGCATGCAAGGCAAGCGCTCTACCACTGAGCCACCTTCCCAGCCCCTCTTTTGGTTTACTCTTTCACTAAAGAGTAAATTCTAAATTACTCAACTTAGACCTTTGGGAGCTTCAGTTCAGCTATCCACTGGGCCAGGACTCATTGGCGGAAGAATAGATCTTACTCAGTCCTCACTGGGCCAGGATTTCTGTTTTTTTTTTGTTTTTTGGGTCTGGTCATGGGACCTGAACTCTGGGCCTGGGCACTGTCCTTCAGCTCTTCAGCTCAAGGCTAGCGCTCTACCACTTGAGCCATAGCACCACTTCCTGCTTTTTTCTTTTTGCTTATGTGGTACTGAGGAATTGAACCCAGGGCCTCATGCATGCAAGGCAAGCACTCTACCACTGAGCCACCTTCCCAGCCCCTGGGCCAGGATTTCTAACCCTCTGGCTGAAGAATTTTGAACTCAGTCCTCCCTGGAACTGCTGGTCTCCTCCAAGGAGACTCCAGCAAATCTGGGTAGGCCAGCCCTGCGGAGTGCTAGCCTGTCTGGAGGCCACAACTAGTCCATGGCCGAGGGTGGCCAGACCTATTGAGTGTATCTGAGGGAGCATTTCCCAATGGGAGCTGCTTTAATGACTAGCCCTGGATATAGTCTGTGAAGTAAGGGTTCTAAACACAAAATTCAGGCTGTTTTCCTAAGGTCTAAGACTTGCACTAACATCAAAGGTTCTGAGAAGTCAGGCATTAAAGCCTCTGAGATTTGATTTAACCCAACATATCCCAGACTGGACCTCATTTGATACTGTTCACTTTTCTCAAACAAACAAAATAAAAACAATGATGTAATTGGGTTTTAAAGCTGTTGTCAGGCCGGGCGCTGGTGGCTCACACCTGTAATCCTAGCTACTTGGGGCTGAGATCTGAGGATCGAGGTTCAAAGTCAGACGGGTCATGAAAGTCCATGAGACTTTTTTTTTTTCTGCTTATGTGGTGCTGAGGAGTTGAACCCAGGACCTCATGCATGCAAGGCAAGCATTCTACCACTGAGCCATCTTCCCAGCCCCTCCATGAGACTCTTATCTCTAAGTGGCACTGGGGCTCAAGTGGTAGAGCACTCGCCTTGAGCTGAAGAGCTGAGAGACAGCGCCCAGGCCCATTGTTTAAGTCCACAACCGGGAAGAAAAAAAAAAGCTGTTGTCAGCCTGGCACTGGTACTAGCAGCTCACCCTGTAATCCTAGTTATGCCAGAGGTGGAGCACTAGGGGATCACAGTTCAAGGTCAGCCCAGGCAAAAAATATAACGCTCCCATATCAGTCAATGGCTGGACATGATGGCCCATGCCTGTCAGACTAGTTATGGGAAGTGTAAATTAAGTGGGTCTCTGTCTAGGCCAACCTCAAGCATTCTCTGTGAGATCCTACTCAAAAAGCAGGCAAAAGGGGGTTGGGAGCATGGTTTAAGTGGTAGAGCGCCTGCCTAGCAAATGTAAGTCCATGATTTTAACCTTCAGTACCATAACCAAAAAAAAGAAGAAACTTCAAGAGCTGAGGATTATAAATCAGTGGTAGAGTGCTACCTTGCCAAGGTACTAGGTTTGAACATCTGCTTAGGGATGGGGAAAAAAATCCAAAACTTACCAACCAAATACTGCTTTTAATTGATCTTTTATTCAGTCATCCATTTTTATCAAAAGTATGCTTAAGCCAGGCACCAGTGGCTCATACCTGTAATCCTAGTTACTCAGGAGATCTGAGGATCGCGGTTCAAAAGCCAGCCTGGACAAGAAACTCCATGAGACTCATCTCCAGTAAACCACCAGAAAACGAAGTGGCACTGTGGCTCAAGTGGTAGAGCGCTAACCTTCAGCTGAAGAGCTTGAGGGACAGCGCCCAGGCCCAGAGAAAAAAGTATGCTTAAAGCCAGACACTGATGAGGCACACATGTTATCCTAGCTGTTATCGTAGCTAATTGAGAGGCTGAGATCTGAAGATCACAGTTCCAAGCCAGCCCTGGCAGGAAAGTATTTAAGCTGGTGAATGGTGGCTCATGCCTATAATACTAGCTACTCAGGAAGCTGAAATCCAAGGTTTGAAGCCATGTTGAACAAGAAGGTCCAGAAAGACTGTTTTCTCCAGTTAATCACCAGAAGTCAGAAGTAGAGCTGTGTGGCTCAAGTGGTAGAGCACCAGCCTTGAGCAAAGAAGCTGTGTGAACTCAGGTCCTGGGTGCAAGCCCTAGGACTAGCACATAGGCCAAAAACATGTTTGTTTGTTTATTGTGAAAATACCATACAGAAGGGTTACTATTACATGGGCAAGATAATGAGTGTATTTCTTATCAAGCATTGTTGCCTCCTCCTTTGTTTCCCCTTCCCACCCTTCCCATCTCCCCCACCCAAAAAAAAATGTTTAAAGATTGAGTGACAGCTCTTTCCTGTAATCCCACCCACTCACAAGGTAGAGATCAGAAGCATCATATTTTGAGGCTAACTTGGGAGAAAAAAAAAAAGATGTGGCGGATCATGTGTTACCCAATGTACAGGAGGCATTAAAGAGGATTGAGGCCTAGACAAACATTTGAGATTCAGCTGCTCATACCTGTAATCCTACTCAGGAGGGTGAGTCAGAGGATCCTGCCTAGTAGGAATATCCGTGAGACTCCAATACACCAGGAAATCAAAAGTGGTGCTGTGGCTCAAAGTGGTAGAAGGTTAGCTTTGAGTGAAAAAGCTCAGGAAGGGGCTGGGAAGGTGGCTCAGTGATGGAGTGCTTGGCTTGCATGCATGAGGCCCTGGGTTCGATTTCTCAGCACCACATAAGAAAAAGCCGGAAATGGTGCTGTGGCTCAAGTGGTAGGGTGCTAACCCTGAGCTGAAGAGCCCAGAGTTCAGGCCCCATGACCAACAAAAACAAAACAAAAGCTCAGGGACAGAGTTCAAGCTCCATGACTGACAAAAAACAACCAAAAAAAAAGGTTGAGACTCTATCTGAAAAATAACTAAAGTAAAAATAAGAGCAGAGTCCGAGGTAGCAAAAAGTCTAGCAAACGTGAAAACCCTGAGTTCAAATCTAAACCCAGTAGCATGTGCACACATGCATGCGCGCACGTGTGCGCACACACACACACAGAAACACAAAGTTGGGTGCTGGTGGCTGATTCCTGTAATCCTAGCCACTCAGGAGGCTGAGATCTGAATTAAGATTCGTTTGAAGCCAATTCTTAGGTATATTAATTTCCAATTAATCTTGAGCTGTGGCTCAAGTGCCAGCCTAGAGCAAAAAAAGTTTAGGGACAGTGTCTGGAGAACCTAACTTCATGTGTGGGGACCAGTACCAATAAAAAAAAGTTTACAAGGGGCTGGGAAGGTGGCTCAGTGGTAGAGCGCTTGCCTTGCATGCATGAGGCCCTGGGTTCAATTCCTCGGCACCACATAAAAAGAAAAAAGCTGGAAGTGGCGCTGTGGCTCAAGTGGTAGAGCGCTAGCCTTGAGCTGAAGAGCTGAGGGACAGCGCCCAGGCCCAGAGTTCAGGTCCCACGACCAGACCAAAAAAAAAAATTTACAAGCAGAACTTTTTTTTGTTAGTCCTGGGGCTTGAACTCTGGGCCTGGGCACTGTCCCTCAGCTCTTTAGTTCAAAGCTAGTGCTCTACCACTTGAGCCACAGTGCCCACTCCCAGCTTTTTCTGTTTATGTGGTGCAAAGGAATCAAACCCAGGGCCTCATGCATGTAAGGCAAGCGCTCTACCACAGAGCCACCTTCCCAGCCCCTACAAGCAGAACTTTATACTAATGTTTAGCAAGTAGTTATCCTAATTAATGTTAGTTAAGTATTTTATTTACCACAGTCAGATTCTATGTGAGACACATGAATATCTATTTCAGTCTTTACATCATTCCTGGGAGGTAGCTGCTGCTCCCCTCCCCATTTTATAAATGAGCTGGCCAGTCAACAGAAACCAGAATTGATTCCCAGGAAGTGGTCGTGTGTACTCACACTGGATTACTCACCTTCTGGGCTGGGAAGGTGGCTCAGTGGTAGAGTGCTTGCCTTGCATGCCTGAGGCCCTGGGTTCGATTCCTCAGCACCACATAAGAAAAAAGCAAGGAGTGGCACTGAGGCTCAAGTGGTAGAACTCTAGCCTTGAGCTGAAGAGTTGAGGGACAGTGCCCAGGCCCAGAGTTCAGGCCCCAAAACCGGACCCAAAAAAAAAAAAAAAAAAAAGAAAAACAGGATTACTCACCTTCTGTGCCCTTTCTTTTAACCACTATGGTTAAAAACAAAAGTGCTTTGGGGGGGAGGGGGAGGGGGGAGGCTGGGAAGGGATGTGAAGGGTAAACAAAAGGAGGAGGCTGCAATGCTTGGTAAGAAATGTACGCATTATCCTGCCCATGTAATTGTAACCCCTCTGTACAGTATCTTCACAAATAAAAAAAAAGTGCTTTTATTAGTTTCTTACAGATGATTGTACTGCTGTCATCTAGGTTAGGTGTTTGGGCTCTGAGGGGTGGGGGAGGGTGTTAATCTGACTTGCTGCTGTTGTAGCTCCCTCTGGTGGTGGCTCTGAAGCTTTGCGTCCTGAGTGACTTTTAATTGCTAGTGATTCTGTGCTGAACTCCTCCAGAGCACTTTCTTCTACATTCATTTGGTACCAGTCCAATTCTTAGTTGCTTAATTTTTTTTTTGGTCAGTCTTGGGGCTTGAACTCTGGGCCTGAGCACTGTCCCTGAGTTTTTCAGCTTAAGGCTAGCATTCTACCTCTTGTGTTCTACCACTTGTGCCACAGCGCCACTTCCAGTTTTCTGGTGGTTAATTGGAGATGAGTCTCAGGGACTTTCCTGCCCCAGCTGGCTTTGAACCTCAATCCTCAGATCTCAGCCTCCTGAATAGCTAGGATTACAGGTGTGAACCACCGGCATCCAGTTAAACTTACCATCTTAACCATTATTAATGAAATAATGTAATATCAGTAAGTAATTGCATAGTTTGTGCCATCATTGCAGCTTGATTGTTTGGTGGGGGGAGGGAACTAATGCTTAAACTCAGGGTTTGGGTGCTGTCCCTAAACTTTTTTTCTTCAAGGCCTAGTGCTCTACCACTTGAGCCACAGCTCCTCTTCCAGTTTTTTCTGGTAGTTAACTGGAGGTAAGAGTCTCACAGACATTCCTGCCCAGGCTGTCCTGGAACTTCAATCCTCAGAGCTCAGTCTCTTGAGTAGCTATGGATTATATGTGTGAGCCTGGCAATTTTTGAAACAGTTTCATGCCTTGGAGTCCTAAGTGCAGGAACTACAGATATTCTCACCAGATGTGTGTGTGTGTGTGTGTGTGTGTGTGTGTGTGTGTGTTGTGAGGCTTGAACTCAGGCCTGGGTACTGTTCATAAGCGCTTTCGCTCAAGACAAGCATTCTACCACTTTGAGCCACAGCACCATTTCCAGTTTTCTGGTGGTTTATTGGAGATAAGAGTCTCTAGGACTTCTCCTGCCTGGGATGGCTTTGAACCATGATCCTCAGATCTCAAGCTCCTGGGTAGCTAGGATTACAGGCATGAGCCACCGGCATCAGGCTCTAGCCTTTTCTTTTCTTTTTTTCAGTCACTGGGGCTTGAACTTGGGGCCTGGGCACTATCCCTGAGCCAGTCTCAGGCTGTTGGATTTCCCAGCCTCCAGCCTGTAAGTAAAATAAAGCCTTCCTTTCCTTTCCCTTCCCCTTTCCTTTTCCTTTCATTTTCCTCTTCTTTCTCTCTTTCTTTCTTTTTGCTGGTCCTGGGGCTTGAACTCTGGGCCTGGCAATGTCCCTGGGGCTCCTTTTGCTCAAGGCTAGCACTCAACACTTTGAGCCACAGCACCACTTCTGGTTTTCTTATGGTAAATTGGAGATAAGAGTCTCTGGGACTTTCCTGTAGGCTAGCTATGAACCACAATCCTTAGGTCTCAGCCTCCTGATTAGTATTGCAGATGTGAGCTGTCAGTGCCCAGCTGCTTCCAGCCTCTGTATGTGTGTGTGTGTGAGTGTGCACGCGTGCGTGCGTATGCACTACTCCTAAGGCTTGAACTGTCCCTGAGCTTTTTTTTTTTTTTTTACTTAGGACTGTGCTCTACCACTTGAGGACTACATCTGGCTTTTTTGGTGGTTGTTTTAGAACTAGATTTTTCTAACTAGAATAACTTGGAACTGAAATACTCTGGATCTCAGCCTTCTGAGTACGATTGGGTTACAGGTGTGAGGCACTACCACCTTGCCAAAAGAACCAGTTTGTGTTCCCTGGTGAAACCTTTTTATATTTTTGTAGATTGCTCAGCATCTATTTTTCCTTTTTTTTTTCTTTTAATTGCCAGTCCTGGGGCTTGAACTCAGGGCCTGGGCACTGTCCCTGAGTTTTTGCTCATGACTAGAACTCTACCACCTAAACCACAGCACTTCTGGTTTTTCTGTGTATGTTGTACTGAGGAATGGAACCCAGGGCTTCATGTATGCTAGGCAAGCACTCTACCACTAAGCCACATTCCCGGCCTGAAGCACCTATTTATTTATTACCACATTGCTGTTCCTGTCTGCAATGACTTTCTTGGTAAGCATGCCGCTTTCCTAGCTCATCTGAGCAATGCAATCCCTGATAAGTAAAAATCACCAGGAAACCTAGCACTGGTGGCTCACACCTGTAATCCTAGCTCCTCAGGAAGCTGAGAACTGAAGATCTTAGAGCCAGTTCTGACAGACAAATCCTCAGGACTTTTTTTTTTTTTTTTGGGTCCGGTCGTGGGGCCTGAACTCTGGGTCTGGGCGCTGTCCCTCAGCTCTTCAGCTCAAGGCTAACGTTCTACCACTTGAGCCACAGCATCACTTCCGGCTTTTTTTCTTTTTGCTTATGTGGTGCTGAGGAATCAAACCCAGGGCCTCAGGCATTGCAAGGCAAGTGCTCTACCACTGAACCACCTTCCCAGCCCATCCTCAGGACTTTTATCTCCAATTAACCAGCCCCCCTCCCTCCCTGCAAACCCCCTCCCCCCTCCCTTCTCCTTTCTCCCTCCCCCCCCTCCCCGCCAAAACAACTGGAGGTATGGCTGAAGTATTAGAGCATCATGCCCTGAATTCAAGTCTCAGTCAGGGGGTGGGGGCGGCTTTGTTGAGATAAACTGCACATTAATCTATAGAGTTCACCTGAGAAAATCATACTATCCATTGATTTGTAGACTAGTTCACTCGGTCATATCCAGAACTTTCTTTTTTTTGCCATCCATTTTCTAGCCTCTGGCAGCCACTAATACATTATTGATAGCCTTACCTATTGTGGATATTTCATGTAAATGTAGTCAAGGGCAGGTGGCTTTTATGCCTGTCTTTCTTCCTCTTCCTCTGCTCTTCCCTTCCCTGTCGCTTTCATTCTCACAGCTCCTCTTCATTTTCACCTACTGTATTGCCTGCCTCATCCTGAATCTGGCAGTTGTCTGGACCCACATTGTCCCAAACAGTTCCTATCGGCCACTAGATCTAATTAAATTTAGTTAAAATCAAAACGGTTTGAACCTCCGTTTCACTTACCAAATCTGATTCATTGCTATTCTATTGGACACTGCCAACATAGACCATTTCCATCATTACACTGCAGTCAGTGGTATAAGGGCTGTGATTACAGGCACGTACCACTCCGCCCAGCTACCACCATCCATCACAGCCCCAGCACTAGTCCTCACAGCAGCCAGGAACATAGGAGAATAGAGACTGGGGCACGGAGAAGCTGTCATGTGGCTAATAGAAGAGTTGGGTTTAACGCAGACCTGGAGCCAGACACCTGTGGCTAATGCCTGTAATCCTAGCTACTCTGGAGGACCCGAACAAAAGAGCCAAGGGACAGTGCCCAGGCCCTGAGTTCAAGCTCCAGTATTGACACTGGCACTGAGGAGTCATGGTGGGCCCTGGCGTGCCCTGGCTTAAGCTCCAGCTTTAGAGTGAGCTTCAGGAAGCAGGCAAGGGTCTTGGTCCTCACTGAGCCCTAAGCTCCTCACAAGCTGTCAGGTAAGTATTCGAGAGACATTCAATGAGTGCCTAAGGCAAAACAACAGATCAGAGTTGCTTTTTGTTGTTCTTGGTCATGGAGCTTGAACTCTGTGCCTACATACTGTCCCTGAGTTCCTCAGCTCAAGACAAGTGCTCTATCACTTAAGCCACAGTGCCACTTCCAGTTTAGTTTTCTGGTGCTTAATTGGAGGTAAGAATCTCATGGACTTTCCTGCCCGAGCTGGAACCATGATTCTCAGATCTCAGCCTCCTGAGTAGCTAGGATTATAGGAGTGAGCCACCAGTGCCAGGCAAAAGAGTTGCTTTGTCCAAGAGCATTCATGTGGCTTTTTTCTTCCAGTTACATCCATGTTTTGCAGATTGATCTCTTGGTATGCTTTCATATACTTAAGAATAAAGAAAATGGCCAGGCACTAGTGACTCATGCCCATAATCCTAGCTACAAAGGAGGCTGAGATTTGAGAATCAAGGTTCGAAGTCAGCCTAAGCAGGAAAGTCTATGAGACTTTTTGTTTGGTTTTGGTCATGGGGCTTGAACTCAGGGCCTGGGCACTGTCCCTGAGCTCTTGCACTCAAAACTAGTGCTGTACCACTTTGAGCCACAGCACCACTTCCAGTTTTGTGGTGGTTAATTGAAGACAAGAGTTTCAGGGGCTAGAAAGGTGGCTCAGTGGTAGAGCGCTTGCCTTGCATGCATGAGGCCCTGGGTTCGATTCCTCAGCACCACATAAGCAAAAAGATTCGTCAGCACCACATAAGAAAAAAGAAAAAAGCTGGAAGTGGTGCTATGGCTCAAGTGGTAGAGCGCTAGCCTTGAGCTGAAGAGCTGAGGGACAGCGCCCAAGCCCAGAGTTCAGGCCCCATGACTGGACCCCCCCCCAAAAAAAAAAGTTTCAGACTTTCCTGCATGGGCTGGCTTTGAAATGTGATTCTCAGATCTCAGCCTCCTGAGTAGCTAGGATTACGAGTGTGAGCTACCAGAGCCTGGCTCATGAAATTCTTACCTCCAATTAATCACATAGGGGGGTGGGGGAGGGAGAGGGAGAGGGAAGGAGAGGAGAGAATTGGAGCTATGGCTCAATTGGTAGAACACTAGCCTTGAGCAAAAGAGCTTAGGAACAGCACCTGGGTCCTGAATTCAAAACCCAGGAAAAGAGGGAGGGGGAGTAACATTTTTGCACCAATTTAACAGATGAGCTGTGAGCCAGTACCTGAACTAGTAGACCTACTATAACCATTAAACAGAAATGGCAACCAAGTCCCTCAGAGCCCCTTTCTAAGAATTCTGCTAATATAGCTTCTCAGCTGGGTGGGCCCTGCCTGCGTGGAGGTGTGAGAGGTGTTTACACCACTGCCACAGGACTCTGAGCACTTGGAGGTCCCTGTGTAGTCAGGAAAGCCCCAACGGAAGGGGCCTTCCACACCCCTTCAGCCTAAGAGTGCCACCAGTCTGCTTGTCCTGAGAGTATGGCTTGCCCAAGTGTCTGAGATATGATGTGACTTTTGCAATGTCACTTTGTTTGAAGAGTGTGTGTGTAGTTTTCTGTGCCAGGACTGGGGTTTGAACTGAAGGTCTAGGTTCTGTCCCTTTGCTTTTTGTTTTTGTTTTGTTGTTGTTTTTTTTGTTTTTACTCCTCAAGGCTGATATCTACCACTTGAGCTGCAGCTCCACTTCTGGCATGTGGGGGTCGTGGGGTTCTAACGTGTGTGTGTGTGGGGGGGGTTATGGGGTTTTAACTCTGGGCCGGGGCACTGTCCCTGAGCTCTTCAGCTCAAGGCTAGCTCTACCACTTTGAGCCATACTGCCACTTCCTTTTCTGCTTATGTGGTACTGAGGAATCAAACCCAGGACCTTATGCATGCAAGACAAGCACTCTACCACTGAGCTACCTTCCCAGTCCCACTTCTGGCTTTTTGATGGTTAATTGGAAATAAGAGTCTCATGGAGGGCTGGGAAGGTTGCTCAATGGTAGAGCGCTTGCCTTGCATGCCTGAGGCCCTGGGTTTGATTCCTCAGTACCACATAAGCAAAAAGAAAAAACCCGGAAGTGGTGCTGTGGCTCAAGTGGTAGAGCGCTAGCCTTGAGCTGAAGAGCTGAGGGACAGTGCCCAGGCCCACTGGACCAAAAAAAAAAAACAAAAACAAAGAGTCTCATGGAAAGCCTGAGCTTGCTTTGAACTATGATCCTCTCAGCCTCCTGAGTACCTTACTGGGTGTGAGCTACCAGCGCCCAAATGAAGTGTCTTTCAAGTGTAAATATCTAGGTAGTTGCAGAAGAGAGTGTTAGGAAAAACTTGTTTGAAGTCTCTGGCTCTTGTCTTTGTCTCTGTCTCTGTCTCTCTCTGTCTCTCTTTCTCTCTTTGGTGTTAATACAGGGTCTTGTACTTAGAGCCTAGCAATCTCATTAGGCTTTTTTGCTCAAGCCTGGCACTCTTTAGCCTCAGATTCTGACAGGTGGAAAGAAAGAAAAGAAACCTAGGAGACTTGGGAAGAACTGGTCCCACACTGCCCTAGACAAAAGGCACTCATTAGGATTGCTCGCAATTGGAACTCAAAGCTAGAAGCTAGGAACTCCGCGCCCATGCCCCATACACACATACACATACTTCTTTTTTTTTTTTTGTCAGTCATGGGGCTTGAACTCTGGGCCTGGGCGCTGTCCCTCAGCTCTTCAGCTCAAGGCTAGTCTCTACTACTTGAGCCACAGCACCACTTCTGGCTTTTTCTGCTTATGTGGTGCTGAGGAATCGAACCCAGGGCCTCATGCGTGCAAGGCAAGCACTCTACCACTGACCCACCTTCCCAGCCCCTACACACACTTCTTACAGCCCATTAATAACTAAAACAGATGGGATGTTAGGTTTCCAGGATTTGTCTTGCATATACGAAAACATAATTGTATGTATGTATCTATGTGTGTATGTTTGCCAGTCCTGGGGCTTAAATTCTGAGCCTGGGCACTGCCCCTGAGCTGCTTTTGCTCAAGGCTAAAACTCTTATCACTTGAGCCATAGCACCAGTTCTGCTTTTTCTGTTTATATGGTACTGAGGAATCGAATCCAGGGCTTCATGCAGGCTAGGCAAGCACTCTTTCACTGACCCACGTTCCTAGCCCCTATAATTTTTGTTAATAAAAATGAGACCAAGCCAGGCACTGGTGGCTCACATCTGTAATCCTAGCTACTGCTCAGGAGGCTGAGATCTAAGGATCAAGATTCAAAGACTCTTATTTACAATTAACCATCAGAAAACTGGAAGTGCCAGGACCAGAGTTCAAGCCCCAAGACACCCCCCCCCCCCCCACAAAAAAAAAAAAGCTACATCAGGAGAACAAAATGCCCTGTAGCTTTTTTTTGTATATGTTGTACTGAGGAATCGAAACTAGGACTTCATGCATGCTGGGCAAGTACTCTACCACTAAGCCACATTCGCAGCTCCCCCCCCATTTCTAGTTTTTGAGAGGTTGATTGGAGATAGGAATCTCACAGGGACTTTTCTGCCAGGGCTGGCTTCAAACCGTGATTCTCAGATCTCAGCCCCCTGAGAAGCTAGGATTGCAGGTGTAAGCCACCAGCGCCCGGCTTAGGTCATTTACTATAATAGCCAATAGACAAAGTTCAATCTTTTTTTTTCTTTTTCTTCTTCTTTTTTATACCAGTACTTTACTGGGGCTTGAACTTTGAGCTCTTACTCAGCTTTTTTTTTTTTTTTTTGTCGGTTGTGGGGCCTGAACTGGGCCTAGGCACTGTCCCTGAGCTCTTCAGCTCAATGCTAGCACCCTACCATTTGAGCCACAGCGCCACTTCTGCTTATGTGGTACTGAGGAATCAAACCCAGGGCCTCATGCAGCCTCTTACTCAGCTTTTTTTCTCAAAGCTGATACACAACCACTTGAGCCCTCTTCTACTTCAGTTACCCCTCTCCCTGGCCCTGGTTAATTGGAGATGAGTTGAGGATTTTCTGCCTGGGCTGGCTTTGAACTGTGATCCTCAGATCTCAGCCTCCTGAGTAGTTAGGATTTTTTTTTCCCCAGGCCTCTAGAATAAGAATGTTGGAGACTGGGAAGGTGGCTCAGTGGTAGAGTGCTTGCCTTGCATGCATGAGGCCCTGGGTTCGATTCCTCAGCACCACATAAGCAAAAAAAGCCGGAAGTGGCACTGTGGCTCAAATGATAGAGCGCTAGCCTTGAGCTGAAGAGCTCAGGGACTGTGCCCAGGCCCGGAGTTCAGGCCCCATGACCGACAAAAAAAGAAAAAGAATGTTGGGAATGCTGTGGACCTGTATCCAGATAAGTGACCATTCTACCAGCGAATTGATCACAGATTCTGGGTTGGGGAAAAAGTGGGGTGTGATGGTCAAAGGGGGCTGAGCGTTCGCCCCACCTCCCTGATGCCTTGTGTGTCCAGTGTCATCCCTGCTACCCACCCACCCCCACTTCAGCCCCTCCTAGCCTTAAGTCTGATCCCTCCCTGATGGTGGTTCCTTGCAAGGCTTTGGGGAGGTCCCAACCAGCCATAGGCACCAGAGTCAGTGTCAGAGGTACCAAAGAGAGTCCCAAGAGGGTGCCCAGGGGACAGGATGCCTGCATCCCTAGGAAGCTGCCTCCAAGCCTGAGGTGGGCGCGGCTGCAGCCCGCGTGACCTTGTCACTGACATTCCTCGCAGGCCACGTGGCCTCAACTGGCAGGGACAGCTGCAGACAGGGGCCTAACCAGCTTTGTTCCCAGGGTGGCGCCCGCTCTCCATCCAGGCCCCACTTAGCTCCGGGCTAGCACTGCTTCCCTTCCTGGGGCTCGGGGCAGCTGGATCTGTGAGTCCTGAACCATGACAGCCTAGAGGCACAGGGCCACCAGGTTCCCTCTTTGTGTGGTGCCAGGCTGTGGGAGGATGGGGCAGGACCAGACAAAGCAGCAGATCGAGAAGGGGCTGCAACTATATCAGTCCAACCAGACAGAGAAAGCGCTACAGGTGTGGATGAAGGTGCTGGAGAAGAGCTCAGACCTGGTAGGGCGCTTCCGAGTGCTGGGCTGCCTGGTCACTGCCCACTCAGAGATGGGCCGCTACAAAGAGATGCTCAAGGTGGGCATACTTTCCCTGGGTGGGTGGGACTGGATTATAGTTGGGGCCAGGACTGGATGGTTTCCAGGCCCTGTTCAGCTTCCCCAGGCTCTTCTGTGTCTCAGAGATTCTCTGCTGGGGCTGGAGACTTTGTATTTGCAGGCCTGAGTCTTAGACAGGGAGTGGTGGCTTCAGATTTAGGCCTGTGGCCTTGAACTTCACTGTTGGAGCTTCTGAGCCTGCCCAGTGTCAGAGCCAGATGTCAGACTCCAGATTTCAGCTCTCTTCTTTTTCTTGGTGGGGCTGTGGGGGGGTGGGAGGAAAGGGAGGGGATTCGGTGAGCCTGTAGGTAGAGGTTCAGAGTACAGGCTAAAAGCTACTTGCTGGTCACTTCCTGGGGACAGTTTGCTGTGGTCCAGATTGACACGGCCCGGGAGCTGGAGGATGCCGACTTCCTCCTGGAAAGCTACCTGAACCTGGCACGCAGCAATGAGAAGCTGTGCGAATTTCACAAGACCATCTCCTACTGCAAGACCTGCCTTGGATTGCCTGGTACCAGGGCAGGTGCCCAGCTTGGAGGCCAGGTCAGCCTGAGCATGGGCAATGCCTTCCTGGGCCTCAGCCTCTTTCAGAAGGCCCTGGAAAGCTTTGAGAAGGCTTTGCGTTACGCCCACAACAATGATGACACCATGCTGGAGTGTCGTGTTTGCTGCAGCCTGGGCAGCTTCTACGCCCAAGTCAAGGTGGGACTGGGCCCCAGGGGGAGAGGAGGAGGGTGATGGGGGGGGTGTCTTCAGAGCTAAGCTTTGGGCTGAGACATTCTCATGAGCCACACTCTGTCATGCAGTCTCTTTCCCTCCTTCTGGAAGCAGTGTGGTGAGTCACAAGAAGAGGAGTCAGGAAGGGTAGAGCCAGAATTCAAATCTAGATCTGACCAACTTCACAGGGAAGTAGGTCAGGGAGTAGGTCCTATATGGGCATATACCATAGGTCCACACTACCACGTGATCCTGGGCAAATCTTCTCTCCTCTCTAAACCCTGAACTCTGGGAGGCACGCGCACACACACACACACACACACACACACACACACACACACAATGAGGGAGAACAAGACTCAAAAGAGATGTAAGAATTCATTCATCAGATTTTTATTTTGCACCAGTACTGGAACATTAATTCTGAGCCTTGCATTCTTATTTGGCTCTCTTGCTCAAAACTGGTGCTCTACCACTTAAGCCACAGCCTCACTTTGCCTTTTTGCTGAGTAATTGGAGATGAAGAGTCTCAAGGATTTGTCTGCGTTGGTTGGCTTTCAACTGTAATCTTCAGATCACAGCCTCCTGAATAGCTAGGATTACAGGTGTGAACCACCCGTGCCTGGCCAAGTTAGTTATTTCATTGCAAATCTAATGAAATGACGATTTTCAAAGTCTGCCATTTCTTCCTTCTTTTTTTTTTGTCTCCTTTTTCTTTTCCTTTTCTTTCCCTTTTTCTTCTTTTTTTGCCTGTCGTGAGGCTTGAACTCAGAGCCTGGGCACTGTCTCTGAGCTTCTTTTTGCTCAAGGCTAGCGCTCTACGACTTGAGCCACGGTGCCACTTCCAGCTTTTTGCTGTTTATGTGATACTGAGGAATCAACCTTAGTGCTTCATGCATGCTTGGCAAGTCCTCTACCACTAAGCCACATTCCCAGCCCCTTCTTCTCTTTTTTTGTCTTGTCTTTTCTGTATCAGAACTGGAGCTTGAACTCAGGGCCTCTCTTTTTTCCTCAAGGCTGCAGCTCTACCTCTTGAGCCACACCTCCACTTCCAGATTTTTGGTGGTTAAGAGATGAGTCTCACTTTTCTTCCTGGCCTGACTTCAAACCATGATCCACAGATCTTAACCTCCTGTGTAGCTAGGATTACAGGTATGAGCTACCAGAGCCCAGCTGAGCTAGATTTTTCTATAAGGAAGACCTTCTCCTTAACCTTTAGGGCCAAGCCAGGACTAGTAGCTCATGGTTCAGAGACAGCCAGGCAGGAAAGTCTGTGAGACTCTTCACCTCCAATTAACCATCAAAAAGCCAGAATTGGAGCTGTGAACTGTAGCTCAAGTGGTAGAGTACCAGCCTTGAACTTGCAATCCTCTGCTTCAGCTTCCTGAGTACCTGGGATGAACATGCCTCCACACTTAGTTCTTTCATAACTCCGTTTCCCTTTCTCTTAGATGAAAAATCTTGGCTTTTAAAAATTAATTAGGCCTGGCTTAGTGGTAGAGTGCTTGCCTAGCATGCATGAAGCCCTGGGTTTGATTCCTCAGTACCACATAAACAGAAAAAAACCAGATGTGGCACTATGGCTCAACTGGTAGAGCAAAAGAAGCTCAGGGAAAGTGTCCAGGCTCTGAATTCAACCCCAGGACTGGCAAAATAAATTAATTAAAATCAACTAATTAGCTGGATGGCGGTGGCTCAAACCTATAATCCTAACAATTCAAGAGGCTGAGATCTGAGGGTTTTGAAGCCAGCCCAACCAGGAGAGTCTATCAGACTTATCTCCAATAAACTACTCAGAAAAAAAAAAACAAACAAACAGAAATGGTACTGTGGCTCAAGTGGTAGAGTGCTAACTTTGAGCACAAAGAGGCTCAGGGATAGCGCCAGGCCCTGAGTTCAAGCCCAAGGACTGGCAAAACTATTAAAAAATAAATAAAGGGGGGCTGGGAAGGTGGCTCAGTGGTAGAGCGCTTGCCTTGTATGCATGAGGCCCTGGGTTCGATTCCTCAGCACCACATAAGAAAAAAGAAAAAAGCCGGAAGTGGCTCTGTGGCTCAAGTGGTAGAGTGCTAGCCTTGAGCTGAAGAGCTGAGGGACAGCACCCAGGCCCAGAGTTCAGGCCCCACAACCAGATCCCAAAAAAATAAAAAAATAAATAAAAAATAAAATATATATAATTTGCTTTAGCCTACAAAACACATGGAACAGTTAAAAAAAAAACAGTGTCTGTTAATCTGAAAAAGTAGTGAGAACTAAATGAAGTGCATGGTTCCTTTGTGTGCTTTTTTTTTATCATCATAATATGTCCTACTGTGGATGAATTGTCCATATTTTATTGTGAGGTCATTTAAAATGTGATTATGTGATACACAGAGTTCTTTTTTTTTTTTTTTGGTCCGGTCCTGGGGCCTGAACTCTGGCCCTGGGCACTGTCCTTCAGTTCTTCAGCTCAAGGCTAGCGCTCTACCACTTCAGCCACAGTGCCACTTCCAGCTTTTTTCTTTTTGTTTATGTGGTGCTGAGGAATTGAACCCAGGGCCTCAGGCATGCAAGGCAAGCACTCTACCACTGAGCCACCTTCCCAGCCCCACAGTTAAGAGTTTTTTTCTTTTTGTCGGCCGTGGGGCTTGAACTCTGGGCCTGGGCGCTGTCCCTCAGCTCTTCAGCTCAAGGCGAGTGCTCTACCACTTGAGCTACAGTGCCACTTCCGGTTTTCTGGTGGTTTTATTGGAGATAGGAGTCTCACGGTCTCTCCTGCCCGGGCTGGCTTTGAACCGTGATCCTCAGATCTTAGCCTCCTGAGTAGCTAGGATTACAGGCATGAGCCACCAGCGCCCGGCCAGTTAGAGTTCTTTATCCCCACTTTTACCCAGAAAATCTATTTGAGCTCCTGCATACTATCAAACAAACATGATGAAACCAATAGAAAACTCTCACCAAGGGTTAAGTGCTGTGGCTTACACCTATAATCCTAGCTACTCAGGAAGCTGAGAAGAGCAGGCATGGTGATGCACACCTATAATCTCAGCAATTAGGATGCTAAAACAGGAAGATTATGAGTTCCAGAACAGCCTGGGCAATAAGTAAGGTTCTGTTTTGAAAGGAAGAAAGGGAAAGAGAGGAAAAATAAAAAGAGAGGAGGGGAGGGAGAGAGAACACTAGAGTTAGAATTGAAGGAAAAATGAGGTGAAGAGAAGGTTTGAATTTCATTTGGGTTTTTATTTTTCCGAGGTGAGAAATGTCAGAATGTGTTAAGATGATTGAGGAGAAAGAGGGAACTCTCCTCAAGCCTGGGGCTTGATTGGACTGACATTTAACAGGAGCAGGGACGGGACAGGAGGGAAAGAGAGCTAACTAGGAAGGGAATGTGGGTCACATGGTGACTAAGGAGCAGACAGACCTGATTTCCTGGTGGCTGGGAGAGGCCTGAGATGCTCGTAGGCAAAAGAGAGGCCTTTGGGGGCTCGAGGAGAAAATACATGACCCACTCAAGGCCTCACTGAGCCTTCTGATGCTTTTTTGAGCTGACAGTGTGGAATGTGCCATTAAACCCCCATGAACAGCTGCTGCTGGGCAGGGGGCTCTGATGTCCCCTCCCTGTGTGGCACTGAAGGACTGAGTGAGAACAGAAGCCAAGTGTTCTCTTGCTTTTGTATTCATTCATTGACACAAATATTTGTCTTGCATCTGTGAAGCTCAAGATGTGAGTTAGTGAGTTAGTGAGTTAGTTAGGGGGTGGAGCTGTGGCTCAAGTGGTAGAGAGCCAGCCTTTCATGAAAAAGCTAAGTGAAAGCATGTTGGGCATGATAAGACCCTGAATTTAAGCACACACGCACACATACACAGGGCACACTGGTGGCTCACACCTGTAATCCTAGCTACTCAGGAGGCTGAAATCTGAAGATCACAGTTCAAAGGCAGTTCAGGCAGGAAAGTCTGTGAGACTCTTATCTCCATTTAACCAGCAAAAAGCTGGAAGTGGAGCTGGGCTCAAGTGATAGAGTGCCAGCCTTGATTGCATAAAAGCTAAAGGACAACACCCCAGCCCTGAGTTTAAGCCCCATATGTGTGTGTGTGTGTGTATGTGTGTATATAGAACTAGCAAGATACATATCTGTTTATTTATAGATAGATAGATCTATATCTATCTGTCTGTCTCTGTGCTAGGTTCTTCATACTGGCAGTCCAAATACTAACTCAGCACTCTTCCAGCCACACCTCTGCATGGTTGTTCCCTTTACCTAGGCCTGCCCACCCCACCCCTGCCAGAGACCAGATGAATGAATGAACACTCCTCCCCCTTCCCCTCTTGCCAGCTGCCAGAGAAGCCCAGTCCTGCAACCCTTGGCTTAGGGTGGTTGCTGCCACTCAGCCCCTCCTGCCCTGTCTCCCTGCAGGACTATGAGAAAGCCCTGTTCTTCCCCTGCAAGGCTGCAGAGCTGGTCAACGACTATGGCAAAGGCTGGAGCCTCAAGTACCGGGCCATGAGCCAGTACCACATGGCCGTGGCCTACCGCCTGCTGGGCCACCTGGGAAGTGCCATGGAGTGTTGTGAGGTGGGACAGCCAGGAGACGGGCATCATCTTGGTGATAATGGTGGTGTGGATCAGGGCATCAGGCCTAAATGCAGGGCCTCTGACATTAGCCCATAGAGGTCCCCAAGGCTAGCCTGTAGCCCAGCTTCCCAAGGGATGTATTTGTGTCCCCTCCCCCATCCTATCTAGACCTCACTTCCTCAGGGGAAGGGGCTTCCCTCTGTCCCCAATACCCTCTGGGGGGCACTTTAAAGAGCCAGTTTGTGGAGTCCCATTGGCTAAGTTCAAATCCTAGCATTGCCATTTACTTCCTGGGTGACCCAGATCAAGTGATTTCTCTCTGAGCCACAGTTAACAGCTGTCAGATGACAGTAGCCACCTCAGTGGGTATCGTGACCTCAGTGGTAGGGCACAGGTGTCTTAGGCTCTGTGGATACCACAACTCCTGGGCTTTGGGTACCTCATCAGTGACCAGCCTCCCTTGCAGGAGTCCATGAAGATTGCCCTTCAGCATGGAGACCGGCCTCTGCAGGCACTCTGCCTGCTCTGCTTTGCTGACATCCACCGGAGCCGAGGAGACCTGGAGGTGAGGTGGCCAGGATGAGGTAGGGTGGTTCCGGCCTGCCCCAGCCTCATTCCCCCTCCCAACTGGCTCTGCAGACAGCCTTCCCCAGGTATGACTCCGCCATGAGCATCATGACTGAAATCGGAAATCGCCTGGGCCAGGTGCAGGTGCTACTGGGTGTGACCAAGTGTTGGGTGGCCAGGAAGGCGTTGGACAAGGTAGGCTTATACCCTTTCCTATAGCCCCTGGCTCTCCTTAGTGCCCACTGCTGGGGGCTAGTGGTCAAAACTGTAGATGTGGTATTGGACAGGGTCCTCTTTGCTCCTTTATCCAACATCAGCTTCACCATGTTCCCAGGACACATTGCTATTTCCCAAGCTCAGAGAAAACCCCTGGCTTGCCTGGAAGCCCAGAGCTAGGGAAAGGCTAGGGCTGAGGCTTGAATAAGGGGCCCCTTGACTTACAACTGTGATCTCACAGCACCCTGGGGGGACTGGTGAGTCCTGCCTATCTTGGGTCTTCATAAACCATGGTAGACCTGGGTCTACTGGTGGCTCACACCTGTAATCTTAGCTACTCAGGAGGCTGAGGTCTCAGGATTGCAGTTTGAAGCCAGCCGGGGCAGGAAAGTCCATGAGACTTATTTCCACTAAACTACCAAACAAGACGGAAGTGAACTGTGGCTCAAGTGGAAGAGTGCTAGCTTTGAGCAAAAGCAGCTCAAGGACAGAGCCTAGGCCTTGAATTAAGGGCATGTGCATGCACACGCAAATGTGCACGCGCGCATACACACACACACAAATGGCAAAATCTAACTCAGCCACACAGCTCAACTGTGCTCTCTGTCCCTGCCATCTTTGCTTGCAAAGCAGTGGTCCCGCCCTGCCTCCCTCCCTGTCACCCCCCTCCCTTTCTTTGCCCTGAGCCAAGGCTCCTGTCAGACATTTTGCCTATAGCCCTGGCCTCTGCTCATCTTCCAGGCTCTGGACACCATAGAGAGAGCCCAGGACTTGGCTGAAGAAGTGGGGAACAAGGTCAGACATGATTCTGTCTTTTGGGTCTGAGGTCAAGAGCCAAACCCAGGGTGCAGGGTATGGGTTCTGGGGGAAGGTCTCTGGGCCTACCTATACTCTGAGCCCTTCCTGAATTTCTGGGAGCTGCCTGCAGCCTCCTCAACCCCCCTTGATTTCTTCCAGAGCACTTATGGGGTGAAGCAGGAGTTTCCTAGTTTGGTGGATAACAGAATTTCTCAGTCTTTTTGCTGTTCATTAGAACTCCTAACAATAGCTTCTATTTCTGGAGATCTGCACATGCACCAGTCTTCAAAGGTTCACAGTTCAAGTCTTCCCTGTGACCCCAGTTTATAGATGGGGAAAGTGAAGCTCAAAGAGGCACTCAGAGTCCCTCACTACTAACTGTCTTCAGGCTGAAGTCCACATTCTTTCCAGAGTATATTTGGCCTCTCTATATGTAACTATCTACTCTGGACCTTAAAATGTTGAATGCAGGCTTAGTGTTTGTCAAAGTCATCTAGAAGATGTGCATTTCTCTGGGACCATGTGTACAATCCAACTGCAATGCCAAAATATATTTGCTTTTGGCTGGATTATAGCCATTCAGGTTTACACAAGTATGGGGCTGCAATGCTGATGAGCATGTTTGATTAAAAAAAAACAAAAACAAGGAAGCAAATTCATTATTATAGAGACAGTGCAGCAAGTCTGGTTAATAAAAGTCTTTCACAAAACATGGACAGGAAGGGGTGACATTGTCCAAAAGTAAATGTACTCTTTATCTGACTTATGTAAGTGTAACCCCTTTGTACATCACTTTTATAATAACAATAAAAAGGAAAAAAGTAATAACAGCAACAAAAAAAAAAAAACATGGGCACTAGCTAGGGGTGGTGACATATACCTGTAATCTCAGCTACTCAAGAGGTAGAGAGGGAGGAGACTCTCAATATCAAGACCAGTTAAGGCAAAGTTATCAGTCTGTCTCAGAAACAAAAATTTAAATCAAAGGCCTGGAAAGCATAACTCATGTGATAAAGCATTTGGCTAGTGTGTGCCAGGGCCTACATTTAATATTTAATTGCTAATACCAGGAAGAAAAAATAATTGTTTTTGTGTGTTGTTTCTGGGGCTTGAACTCAGCAGTTTGGGAGCTGTCCCTGAGATTCTTTTGCTTTCTTTTTTTCTTTCCTTTTTTTTTTTTTTTTGTTGGTCATGGGCCTGAACTCTGGGGCTAGGCGCTGTCCCTCAGCTCTTCAGCTCAAGGTTAGCACTCTACCACTTGAGCTACAGTGCCATTTCTGGCTTTTTCTGCTTATGTGGTGCTGAGGAGTTGAACCCAGGGCTTCATGCATGCAAGGCAAGTGCTCTACCACTGAGCCACCTTTCCAGCCCTCTTTTTATTTTTATTTGAAAATACTAAAAACACAGGGGTTAAGATACATAAACCAAGTAAAGAGGACATTTCCTTTTGGACAATATCATCCCCTGGGATTCTTTTTCTCAAGGCTAGGATTCTACCACTTGAGCCACAGCACCACTTCTAGCTTTTTCTTTTTTGGGGGGGTCCAGTTGTGGGGCCTGAACTCTGGGCCTGGGTGCTGTCCCTCAGCTCTTCAGCTCAAGGCTAGCGCTCTACCACTTGAGCCACAGCGCCACTTCCGGCTTTTTTTTCTTTTTGCTTATGTGGTGCTGGGGAATCGAACCCAGGGCCTCATGCATGTAAGGCAAGCACTCTACCACTGAGCCATCTTCCCAGCCCCACTTCTAGCTTTTTCTGAGTAGTTTATTGGAGCTAAGAGTCTCAGGGACATCGGGGCATCGGTGGCTTATGCCTGTAATCGTAGCTACTCAGGAGGCTGAGATCTGAGGATGGCAGTTCAAAGTCAGCCTGGGCAGGAAAGTCCGTGAGACTTTTTATCTCCAATTTACTACCAGAAAACCAGAAGTGGTGCTGGGCTCAAGTAGTAGAACACTAGCCTTGAGTTGAAGAGCTGAAGGACAGCGCCCAGGCCCAGAGTTCAAGACCCATGACAGACCAAAAAAAAGTCTGACTTTCCTGGTTGGGCTAACCAAGTAGCTAAGAGCATGAGTCACTAGCATCCAGCTCAAGAAAATTAAAAATTAAAAAATAAATAAATAAAAACCATGTGGGTGTCTAGGCATCCTAAGGATGAGGGTCTTTGATCTAACTCACTCCAGGGAGGGAGTCAGAGAGGGTAGGAGATTTTTCCTAGTTCCAACTTTCAGTATCAGAGCAGGGCGTGACTGGACGCGGACCTCCCTAGAACTGACCTTGGCCTCCCTCCCACCCCTGCCCTCCTCCTCTCCCCGCCTCCAGCTGAGCCAGCTCAAGCTGCACTGCCTGAGTGAGGGCATCTGCCGCAGCAAGGGGCTGCAGCGGGAGCTGCGCGCGCATGTGGTGCGCTTCCACGAGTGCGTGGAGGAGACGGAGCTCTACTGTGGCCTGTGCGGAGAATCCATCGGCGAGAGGAACAGCCGGCTGCAGGCCCTGCCCTGCTCCCACATTTTTCACCTCAGGTGAGGCCACCCCGTGTGATGGGCAGGGCCCCCACTTAAGACGGTTTAAGCGCTTTCCACTCGTTAACAGCTCTAGTGAAGAGGGATCATCGTCACTCTCATTACCCCACAGGGAGTTCAGAGAGGTCCCTTGAAGGTCATCAGGTCAAACCAGCCTGGGCCGTGCCTGCCTCACAGGGTGGCACAGGGTGCCCAGGGCCATCCCAGGCTCCGCTCTTGGTTCTAGAAGCTCTTGGGACCGCCGGAGGGCCCAGGCAGAGCCACAGGAGCCTGGGGCCAGGGCTGCCCCTGAACCACGGGGATGGGGGGGGGGGGGGGGGGAGTTGAGGGCCAGTTGGTGATCAGACTTGAGTCCTTTGGCTCTTCAGGTGTCTACAGAACAATGGCACTCGAAGCTGTCCCAATTGCCGCCGCTCCTCCATGAAGCCTGGGTTCGTGTGACTTCCAGCGGCAACCTTTCCAGCGGCTTCTGCCGCTCCTCCCTTCCATCCTCTTCCACCGTGGGTCTGGAGGTGTCTGTGCACTCCCGGGGTGGCAGCCAGGACCTCCTCCATCACAGCCAGAGCCTGCGGCCTGCTCTCTGCGCTGCCCTTCTCTGCCACTTTGTACTTCGCTCTTTATAGAAAAATAAAACTACACATGGTCCCAGTGATTCTGACCTTCCATGTTCCAGGGATCAGGATGAGGATAATGTGGTAGAAGGGGGGAAGGCTGAGGCTCTCCATATGTGTTTCCCCAGACAGGAGCCTCCCTCCACCTGTGAGGACCCCTGGCTAGCCTTTACAGTGAACTGGAGGCAAGACCCCTATTGAGGGATAAGGCTATACAAGGAGATGACATCAGACAATCAATACAGTAAGCTCTGCCTATAATCCTAGCTACTCAGGAGGCTGAGACTTAAGAATTGTGGTTAGGGCTGGGAAGGGGGCTCAGTGGTAGAGCGCTGGCCTTACATGCATGAGCCCCTGGGTTTGATTCCTCAGCACCACATAAGCAGAAAAAAGCCGGAAGTGGTGTTGTAGCTCAAGCTATAGAATGCTAGCCTTAAGCTGAAGAGCTGAAGGACAGCACCCAGGTCGAGTTCAGGCCCCACGACTGACACATACACAAAAAAAGAATTGTGGTTCAAAGCCAGCTCAGACAGGAAAGTCTATGAAACTCTACCCCCCAATTAACAACAACAGCAACAACAAAGCCCAGAAGTGGAACTGTAGCTCAAGTGGTAAAGAGCCAGCCATGAGTGCAAAAATTCAGGGATAGTGCCCAGGCTCTGAATTCAATTCCATGTACTGGTACATGTACATATGCATGTGCACGCAAGCACAAACACACACACACACAAAACAGCAACAAAAAACAACAAGCAAGTGATATAGAAAAGGTAAAAAATTGTTTTGGCTGAATCATGTATCCCTCCCTCCAAATTCATCTGTTGAAGTATTATCCTGTGTGATTACTGTCACAAAATGTCATAGGACTGGATGCTGGTGGCTCATGCCTTAATCCTAGCTACTAAGAGGCTAAGATCTGAGGCTCTAAGTTTGCAGCCAGCCAGGAAAAGTTCATGAGATTCTTCTCTCCAATTAACCACAAATCACAGAAGTGGCGCTGTGGCTCAAAACTACACATGGTCCCAGTGATTCTGACCTTCCATGTTCCAGGGATCAGGATGAGGATAATGTGGTGGAAGTTTTGAGCAAAAAAACTCAGGGACAGCGTGCAGGCCCTGAATTCAAGCACTCCTCCCCCCCCCCAGCACGTACACCATAAGGTAGTATATTGAGTCAGAAATGCAATAGGAATTAACAGAAATGTTTCTTACCATTTTGGAGGCCTGGAAGCACCCCAGGGTAAGAGGCTGCAGATTTAGTATCTGCTGAGAGCCCCATTCTGGCTCATAGATGCTGCCTTGGGAGCTCTCTGGGGTTCCTTTATATTGTAAGGGCACCAATCCCATTCATGAGGGGCTCACAAGGCCTCATTCCTAACATCATATTGGGGATTAGATGTGATGTCAGTGTATGAATTTGGTGAGGGAGGGTGGTGTCATAATGTGGGATTGTGTCTGGAGATAGGACTTTGAAGGAGGTAATTAAGGCCAAGTGACATTGGGGCAGGACTTAGGACTGGGGTCTTATGGGAAAAGGATGACATGTTGAGGTGGCTCAAGCCTGTAGTCCTAGCTACTCTGGGGGGAGTAAGGACCATTATTTGAGGCCATCCTGCAGGGGGAAAAGAAGTTTTCGAGATGCTAAACTTCATCCCAACCAATAACTGGGTGTGGTGGCAAGGGAGTATAAATAGGAGGATCGCAATCCAAGCAAATCAACATAAAATAAGATCCTATCTCAAAAATTAACAAACACTAAAAGGGTTGGCAGAGTACCTCAAGAGTACTGAGTTCAAATCCCAGAGAGGAAGAGAAGGAAGAGGAGGGGTAGGAAAGAGGAAGATGAAGAGAGGGGAAGGAGATAATGGAGACCCACAGTGTACAGAGAACAGGCCACACTAAGATGGTGGCCATCTGCCAGCTAGTAAGAGAAGTTCCACCAGAAGCTAAATTTTCTAGCCTCTAGAACTGCAAGGAAACACATTTCTGTATTGAGCCACTCTGTCATATTCTGTCAGGGCAGCCTGAGCTGACTAGAAATGTAAAATTATTAAGTTCTTTGA
The DNA here is from genome assembly GCF_000151885.1 of Dipodomys ordii. NCBI lineage: Eukaryota > Metazoa > Chordata > Mammalia > Rodentia > Heteromyidae > Dipodomys > Dipodomys ordii. The sequence goes on from NW_012267341.1 coordinate 828,432, forward strand.
AACACTAAAACAGAGGGTATACATCCTTCATCTTCATTATTTTTTCTTCCTTTTTATTTTTTAAACTATCTTTAATTGTCCAAAGGACATTCTTTTTTTTTTTTTTTTTTGTCAGTTGGGGGGCTTGAACTCTGGGCCTGAGCACTGTCCCACAGCTCTTCAGCTCAAGGCTAGTGCTCTACCACTTGAGCCACAGCACAACTTCCAGTTTTCTGGTGGTTAATTGGAGATAAGAATCTCATGGACTTTACTTGCCTGGGCTGGCTTTGAACCAAGATCCTCAGATCTCAGCCTTCTAAGTAGCTAAGATTACAGGCGTGAGCCATTGGCACCCAGCATAGAGGTGAAATATTATGAAGTCTGTAATTGCATTAGAAATGGTTCAGGAAAAAGGGTGTTTGCACTGAAAGCAAAAGTAAATTTGGTAAAGGGTTCTCAGTTTGCAAATCTAGGTGAAAAGTACAGAAGTTTGTATTGCTTATTCTTTGAAGTCTTTTTTTTGGTATGTTGAACATTTTTCAAAATAAAGGGCTTTCCAAAATAGTATATTTTAGGATGTTGTCCAGAAAAAGAACCAAATAGGGATTGTGTGTATAAGAGACAGAGACAGAAATAGAGTCTGATTTGTTATAAGGAACAGGCTGCTCCCACGATAGTGGCTTAGTTCAAGTCAGAGCCAGCAGGCCTAAAAGCCATCAGAATTTATTGGGATTGTCTCCACGCCCCAAAGGCTTTCAGGTTCTAGACCCACTGAAGAGGACTGATGTAGTTTCAGCCCAAAGACAGGAAACAAAAAACCTTTGTACTAGTTCAGAGACAGTCTGGCAGGAAGAACTCTTGTCTTTATTTTTTTAGTGTTAGCAAGAATTTTAGAAGAAGTGTTAAAGTAGGGTGAAACAGAAAAAGAGGAAAATATTTCCTACTTCTTTAGCCAGAAATGGGGAAATGGGCACTAGCCTTGAATGGAAAAGCTCAGGGACAGTACCCAGATCTCCTGAGTTCAAGCCTCACAACTGACTAAAAAGCAAACAAATTAAAAAGAATAGAATGAGCTTATCTCCCTGAAATTTCAGCTTCTACAATTTCAGTTCTTTTAATGTACTGAGGCCAAGTGAACTCTCTAACAGCCTCTTCTTCTACCTGAAAGAAGCTACTGTCCTATCTGCTCATTGAGACTGAGCACCAGTCTACTCCAGTCAGTACTTACTATTAAGGAGAACTTAGGCAGATTTTATCCAGTACTAGTGCAAAAGAGAAGAGACTTCAGTATAGAACTGAGTTCAGTGCAGAAGCCAGCTGAGTCAATAGCCAATCAGCACAGTGAGGAGGGTCAAAGGCAGGGAGATTCTTGCTAATAGCAGGCTGAAGATTTCTCATCTATGGAGGATGAGGGACTTGATATCAAGAATAATAAAGACATCAAGGGTAAGGATATTCTGCTGAAATGACTGAGCAGAATTTTTGCTAAAACTGGATTGAGCAGACTGACAATTGGGCTAAAGGACTAGAGCAAGGAGGCCTAGATGTAAGAAGGGCTCAGAAAAAACTCTCTAAAATTTGGTTACAGAAGGAACGAGCCCTATTGTCTACTCATGGTACAATGCAAGCCCAGGCCGGAAAGGCCATGAGACTCTTATCTCCAATAAACCACGAGAAAACCGGAAGTGGTGCTGTGGCTCAAGTGGTAGAGTGCTCCCCTTTAGCTTCTTGCTCAGAGACAGCGTCCAGGCCTAGAGTTCAAGCCCCATGACAGACAAAAAAAAGAGAGAGAGAGATACCATAGCTTATTTTTGGCCTTTTGCACACGGTCAAGCCCCATGACAGACAAAAAAAAGAGAGAGAGAGATACCATAGCTTATTTTTGGCCTTTTGCACACGGCTGGACATGTTTTTGATTGAAGCCATAGGAAAAATTCCCTAATTCCTGGCTGGGCCAGAAGGGTGAAGGTCCAGCTTTGCCAGTGTCTTTTAAGCTACCAGCCAGGTTAAAACTACATTTCCCGACGGCCCCTGCGGCTCCCACCTTTCTCCCGCCTCTTCCTGTTTTACAACAGACCACGCCTTCTCTCGCGCGAGCCTATAGCAGCCCTACCTCTCACCTTTCCCCACCCCTCTCACAAACAGGAGCCAACGGCGAGCCGCGGAGGCAGGGCTGAGGATCCGGATTTGGATTTTGGTGTGCAGAAGCAGATTCGCCACGGCTGCGCGGACGGAACTAATCTTATCGAGACACCGGGAGAAATTGGCCCCTAGTTAGGGGACTGCGTTAAGAAAGACGCCATTATTTTTCCCCTCCTCCTCCCGTGGCTCCTGTGCAGTCTCGTCTTCGGACTTTCCTCTAGGAATTGAATCTGCTGTCGATACTCGGGAGTCCAGTGACTCGGCAGGAGAAGATGGCGACCGTGTGGGATGAGGCCGAGGTGGGCGCCGAAGGCTCGGAGTCCCAGGGTGGGGGCCAGCAGGGGGAGGCCGATGGCCGGAGGGGAACAGGTGGCTGGGGAGGGTCAAGTTTCTGACCCAGATTTGGAGATGAAGCCTATTGGGATGTGGGCAGGAGTCCTGGCTTCCTATTGGAGTTGTGGGTGGGGAAACTGAGGTTGAGAGTGGACCCTGCTTGAACAGAAAGTACATACATCTAAAAGGATTTCTTTAAACAGCAAGATGGAATCGGGGAGGAGGTGCTCAAGATGTCCACGGAAGAGATCATCCAGCGCACACGACTGCTGGACAGCGAGATCAAGGTGGGCGCATGGCTCCCGGCTTGGGGCAGTGGAGACCGAAGGCAGGCCTTGGCGACTCCAGTCGCTTTTACTTTTCTACCTCCACTGGAGCTTGTGCAGCCTCCTGGGATCAGGATACGAGAAAGAAAAGGAATTTTTTTTTGTTTTGTTTTTGGTCGGTCGTGGGGCTTGAACTCTGGGCCTGGGCGCTGTCCCTCAGCTCTTCAGCTCAAGGCGAGCACTCTTCTGCTTGAGTCACAGTGCCACTTCCGGTTTTCTAGTGGTTTATTGGAGATAAGAGTCTCACGATCTTTGCTGCCCAGGTGGGTTTGAACCGTCATCCTCAGATCTCAGCCTCCTGAGTAGCTAGGATTACAGGCATGAGCCATCGGCGCCCGGCTAAGTCTTAAACATTTCTTCCCAAGACAAAAAAAAAACAAAAACAAAACACCCAACCCTTCTTTTTAAGGTGGGTAATAGTGGCTCTCATTGGTAATCAATCCTAGCTACTAGGTAGGCTGAGAGCTGAAGGATTTTAGTTCGAGGCCAACCCCAGGCAGAAAAGTTCCCAAGGCCCTATCTTGAAAATAACCAGCCAGCAAGTGGTAGAGCGCTAGCCTTGAGCTGAAGAGCTGAGGGACAGCGCCCAGGCCCAGAGTTCAGGTCCCACGACTGGACCCAAAAAAAAAAAAAGAATGATCCTCTCATACGGGCTGGGAAGGTGGCTCAGTGGTAGAGCGCTTGCCTTGCATGCTCGAGGCCCTGGGTTTAATTCCCCAGCACCACATAAGCAAAAAGAAAAAAGCCAGAAGTGGCACTGTGGCTCAAGTGGTAGAGTGCTAGCCTTGAGCTGAAGAGCTGAGGGACAGCGCCCAGGCCCAGAGTTCAGGCCCCACGACTGGACCCAAAAAAAAAAAAGAAAAGAAAATAACCAGCCCATGGCTGGGAAGGTGGCTTAGTGGTAGAGCGATTGCCTTGCTTGCATGAAGCCCTGGGTTCAATTCCTCAGCACCACATAAGCAGAAAAAGGCGAAGTGGTGCTGTGGTTCACGTGGTAGAGCTCTAGCTTTGAGCTGAAGAGCTGACAGCACCCAGGCCCAGAGTTCAGGCTCCACCACTGACAAAAAAAAAGAAAAGAACCAGCCAGAAGCAGGCTGGAAGTGTGGCTCAAATGGTAGAGTGCAGCAAAGCCAAGGAATTCAAACTCCAGTGCCCTTGCCACCCTCTCCTCCCAAGTAATTCTTTTTTTTTTTTTTTGTCTTTTCTTTTTTTTGGTACTGGGGATCGAACCCAGGACGTTGTGCTTGCTAGGCAAGCGCTTTGCCACTGAGCTACATCCCAGCCCACCAAGTAATTCTTTTAGTAGATACTCATTTTACAGAGGAAACAGGCTTTTGTTGTTTGTTTGTTGATTGCTTGCTTTGTATATTTGCCAATCCTGGGGCTTGAACTCAGGGGCACTGTCTCAGCCTCTTGAGCTACAGTGCCACTTCCAACTTTTTTGAGTAGTTTATTGGAGATAAGAGTCTTTTGGGGACTTTACTGCCTGGGCTGGCTTTGAACCACAATCCTCAAATCTCAGCCTCCTGAGTAGCTAGGATTACCGGCCTGAGCCACTGGTTCTCAGCTCTGTTTTTGTTTTTAAACTATGGTAAAGTACCTATCCCATACTAAGGCAGAACCTAAAACCTTACTTTCTTGACAAAGGCTTACTGTTTCTGCAGTACTGCACCAAGAGGTTTCCATACTGGCCCATTATCTTGATTTCTGCTGGATGTGGACACAGACAGCCTAGGCCTTCTGTGTCCTTAGCCATAGTTGGCTGGGTGCAGGAAGTCCCCTGAACAGCCAAGACTTCACTGATTTCAGAGGTGTAATGTAAGCTTTAAACATATTTTTGTGCTTCCCCTCATCCCAGATCATGAAGAGTGAAGTGTTGAGAGTCACCCATGAACTTCAAGCCATGAAAGACAAAATCAAAGAGAACAGTGAGAAAATCAAAGTGAACAAGACCTTGCCCTACCTTGTCTCCAACGTCATCGAGGTGTGTGTGTATGTGGAGGGGAAGAGAGGGAGTCAGCCTGGGATGGGCCATTAGGATAGAGTGGGGACAGATTTTGAGGCCAGATTGCATATTAGAATTATCTTCTGGGATCCTTTTCCTCAACACAGGCCTCTGCAAAGGCCTTGGAAATCTTGAATCTCTTCTCCTTGGGGGTAGATGAAGTTTATGCACACAAACAGCATTTAAACAGAATCTTGCTATCTTCGCTTATCCTCATCTTTGCTAGGCTCGAGGTTAGTTTGGAGTGAGTGGGCTGGTGACCCCTTTGAGGATTTGCTATTGTTTTGACCCCATAAAACACTAGATTCTGGGGGCTGGGAAGGTGGCTCAGTGGTAGAGCGCTTGCCTTGCATGCCTGAGGCCCTGGGTTCGATTCCTCAGCACCACATAAGCAAAAAGCCGGAAGTGGCGCTGTGGCTCAAGTGGTAGAACGCTAGCCTTGAGCTGAAGAGCTGAGGGACAGCGCCCAGGCCCAGAGTTTAGGCCCCACGACTGAAAAAAAAAAAAAAAACACTAGATTCTGGGAAGTTCAGGGGGCTGATTTTTTTTTTTCTCTCCCTTCTCAGCTGCTAGATGTTGATCCTAATGACCAAGAGGAAGATGGGGCCAATATTGACCTGGACTCCCAGAGGAAGGGCAAGTGTGCAGTGATCAAAACTTCCACACGACAGGTGAGGCTGGCTTGGTAATAGGAGAAGGCAGGAGGTAGACTAGGATGGAGGGGGGCGAGAAGTGGATGGGGGACAACGCAGGGAGGCTTTAGCGAACGCTGTAACTGAGACTGCCACTGGCATCTTCCCTTCAGACATATTTCCTGCCTGTGATTGGGTTGGTGGACGCTGAAAAGCTGAAGCCTGGAGACCTGGTGGTAAGTGTGCTGCCTGCGTCCCAAGAAGGGCTTTTCCAGGGAGGTTTTCCCACTGACTTTCCCTCTGAATCGTGGTAGAGCAGCCTGGGAGGTCAGGGATCCTGTCTGCTTACCCTTTGATTCTTGTATTTCTCCAGCCTGTAGCTCTCCTTTCAGTCTACACTCAGCTCATTAGGTAAGAAATCTGGGGGGGAAAAAAATCTCAAGGTTCCCTGCTCTGTCCTCAGGGTGTGAACAAAGACTCCTATCTGATCCTGGAGACCTTGCCTACAGAGTATGACTCTCGGGTGAAGGCCATGGAGGTGGATGAGAGGCCCACGGAGCAATACAGTGACATCGGGGGTCTGGACAAGCAGATTCAAGAGGTGAGGGAGGCGCTCCCATCGCCGGCAGCCTCGCTTAAGCCCTGTATGTGTCTACTTCATTGAGCAGAATGCATCTGAATACTTTGCCTCTTCTCCCAGTGGTCTAGGGAGGAAAGGAGGTATGCTCTGGGACAGGTTGGGAGGCTGAGGTCCAGAGAGATTGATGGGCTTTCCCAAGGCCACAGAAAGATCGGTCCAGAGCCAGTACTAGTACTCCAGCACCTGTTCTTGGTCTAGTATCTTTCTGCCATACCCTGCTGTTCTAAGAGGGGCTTGGTAGGGGTGAGCTTTCTGTGTCCTTTTGATACATAAAACGAAGGGGTCGTGTTCTCTAATGGTAGCAGGCTGCATAAAAATGGGGATTTAGGACATTTACAAATTGGGCTTGAGAAGCCCTTTGAACTTCACTCTCCACCCATAACTTCTTCCTCGCAGCTGGTGGAGGCCATTGTCCTGCCGATGAACCACAAGGAGAAGTTTGAGAACTTGGGGATCCAGCCCCCAAAAGGGGTGCTAATGTACGGGCCTCCTGGAACAGGGAAAACACTGCTGGCCCGAGCCTGTGCTGCGCAGACCAAGGTTTGTGCTGGAGGGGACTGGAGGAAGAGGAGGAGATGGGCAGGGCTGACGCTGTGGACTTGGTGGAAGGGGCTCCTCTTGCCTTTGGCCTGATTCACCCCCTTGCCCTCAGGCTACCTTTCTCAAGCTGGCTGGTCCCCAGCTGGTGCAGATGTTCATTGGGGATGGTGCCAAGCTGGTCCGTGATGCCTTCGCCCTGGCCAAAGAGAAGGCACCATCTATCATCTTTATTGATGAGTTGGATGCCATTGGCACCAAACGGTAGGTAAGGGAGTGCCTGGGGCCCCAGCAGGATTACTAGGCTGGGGGCCTTGACTCCCAACCATGCTAAATACTAGTTCTTTCCAGCCCTGTCTTCTCCCTCTGGGACAGTGGCTTCTTTCTTGTAGTTCTGCTGCCTAATTCTCTCCTAAGATGCCTTCCACTTCCCAATCATCTTCTATTCTTCTCTTAGTTATACATTTTAATACAAACCTAGTCACGTCCCTCAACTGTACCCAGAGTTCCTCACACATAGATCCTGTTTAAAACCCTGCCCGGGCCTCCCCATTGCTCTGTGGCATAAATGCTGGACTTACTGTGGCCAGTAAGGCCACACATGGCTATTCCTGCACCTCTCTAACCTACTCTGTCTTCCACTCTGGATGTGGACCCTGCCTCAGTGTCTCCTTGGTTTTCAGGCCTATTAGTAAGTACCCAGCTAGAGGTGTGTCCCATCTCCCCCCACCCCATGTCTTCCCCACATCATGGGGTCTGAACTCGGCCTGGGCGCTGTCCCTCAGCTCTTCAGCTCAAGTGCTCTACCACTTGAGCCACAACACCACTTCCAGCTTTTTCTGCTTATATGATGCTGAGGAATAGAACCCAGGGCAAGCACTCAGCTAGAGGTTTTGTTTTTCCTTTTTTTTTTTGCCAGTCCTGAGGCTTGAACTTGGCCTGGGCATTATCCCTGTGCTTTTATTTATTTATTTTTTTACTAGTACTTAGGCTTGAGCTCAGGGCCTGGGCACTGTCACTGAGCTTCTTTTGTTCAAGGCGAGCACTCTACCACTTGAGCCACAGCACCACTTCTAGCTTTTCTGAGTTTTATTGGAGATAAGAGTCTTACAGACTTTCTTGCCCAGACTGCTTTAAACTGTGATCCTTTGTCTCAGCCTCCTGTGTAACTAGGATTATACACATGAGCCACCTGGTTTATTCAGTGAATTTTGAAATTTTGTTTCATTGTAAGATTTTTACTTTTACAATAGAATGTACCTTTTTTTTTTTTTTTTTTTTTTGGGGTCCGGTCGTGGGGCCTGAACTCTGGGCCTGGACGCTGTCCCTCAGCTCTTCAGCTCAGGCTAGCACTCTACCACTTAAGCCACAGTGCCCACTTCCACCTTTTTTCTTTTTGCTTATATGGTGCTGAGGAATTGAACCCAGGGCCTCAGGCATGCAAGGCAAGCACTCTACCACTGAGCCACCTTCCCAGACCCTAGAATGTACCGTTTTTGTTTTTGTTGGTCGTGGGGCCTGAACTCTGGGCCTGGGCACTGTCCCTCAGCTCTTCAGCTCAAGGCTAGCATCCTACCGCTAGAGCCACAGCACCACTTCTGGCTTTTTCTGTTTATGTAGTGCTGAGGAATCGGACCCATGGCCTCATGCATTCAAGGCAAGCACTCTACCACTGAGCCACCTTCCCAGCCTGAATGTACCTTTTTTTTTTGGGGGTCCGGTCATGGGGCCTGAACTCTGGGTCTGGGCGCTGTCCCTCAGCTCTTCAGCTCAAGGCTAGCGCTCTACCACTTGAGCCACAGCGCCACTTCCAGCTTT
>NW_012267341.1:836893-850477 GCF_000151885.1 Dipodomys ordii
GCTTTTTTCTTTTTTCTTATGTGGTGCTGAGGAATCGAACCCAGGGCCTCAGGCATGCAAGGCAAGCACTCTACCACTGAGCCACCTTCCCAGCCCAAATGTACCATTTTTATGAGGAGTAGTTCTTGATGCAGATTTTTTAAAAATTCTCCTTCCATTGGATAGGGGTCTATTCAAAATACTTCGAACATTTACTGTAATTGCCAGTGGTCCCAGCAGAGATGAGGTTCAAAAGGTCAAGTTGCAACAGCAGCCACCTGAAAGTTAATTAGTTCGAACGCCATTATGGTATCTGTCAGATTATCTTAGGCCCTGAGGACAGTTGTGATATACCTTAGTGGTCAGCCTTCATGGAGAATTGTATAGCAGCAATAAGAGTGGAGGCTGGGGAAATGGAAAGTTCTAAGCTGCAGCAAGTCGCGGGGCGTTTGGAAAGGCACAGCCCCAGACCCTTCCTCTGGAGAAGCCTGGCTCCTCCCACACTCGCATCCTGGTCTGCCATCAAGTTTGTCCCATCATATGGGATACCTCTGGCCATAGCTGTTGCTGGTCCCCAATCCCAGAAGGCTTTGGGCTGTGAAGGCTGCAGTCTACCATTAGTGACCCCCTTTTTATGTGGCAGTGACTGGGCCGTGTCCCCACCTGGACAGGTTGGGTTAGGTTTGTGGTGGGAGGAGAAGGGGGACCCTCCACCTGGGTCATGGCCTCACTGGTGTCTTGGCCTGTGAACCCCAGTTTTGACAGTGAGAAGGCCGGTGACCGAGAGGTACAGAGGACCATGCTGGAGCTCCTGAACCAGCTAGATGGCTTCCAGCCGAACACCCAAGTAAAGGTGAGCGTTTTGTCACTTCTCAGGTAGAAAATAAGGCTGATTCCAGGACACTGCCTCGGTTCCCCAGCTAGTGAGCTGTGGAGCTAGACTGTGGATTTGATCTGCCTTTTTCATCCCCTGTTCTCACCTGCACCCCGGAGCCCCTGCTTTTTGTGTGTGTGTGATTGGGCAACTTGCTGTCTCCCCTCTCTCAGGTAATTGCAGCCACTAACAGGGTGGACATCTTGGACCCTGCCCTGCTCCGATCAGGCCGCCTGGACCGCAAGATCGAGTTCCCAATGCCAAATGAGGAAGCCCGGGCCAGAATCATGCAGATCCACTCCCGAAAAATGAATGTCAGGTGAGCAGAGTCCTGAGCAGGCAGCACAGAGCACCTCTGCTCTTTTTGCCTTTACTTTTCTGAACAGGGTCTCAAATGTGTGCCTGAGTGGGCCCAGACTCTGTCCTAGTTAAGCTTCCTGCATAGCTGAGATAACAGATAGGCTACTACACCCCAGCTTTGTTTGTTCAGATAAGTTCTTGCAAAGTTTTGCCCATGCTGGCCTGGAACTTGCACCACCAATCTCTGTCTCTGAATAGCTAGGATTACATGAGAGTGTGCCAGGCCTGGCTAAGCCTGTTTTTTTTGTTGTTGTTGTTGTGATTATTGGTAGTGGGGCTTGAACTCTGGCCCGGGGCACTGTCCCTCAGCTCTTCAGCTCAAGGCAAACGTTCTGCCACTTGAATCACAACGCCACTTCCAGTTTTCTGGTGGTTTATTGGAGATTAGAGTCTCACGGACTTTCCTGCCTGGGCTGGCTTTGAACCGTGATCCTCAGATCTCAGCCTCCTGAGTAGCTAGGATTACAGGCGTGAGCCACTGGCACCTGGCTAAACCTCTTTTCTTGTTTGGAACTTGGGGACAGTTGCCCCCACCTCTGGGGGATGTGGGGAGGTTTAGATGTGACAGTATCAAGCACAGTGCTTGACACGTGCAGACAGCAGGCCTGTGTTGGCCCACCCTCATGGGTGTGAGGCCATCTTAGTCCCTGAAATCCCCTCTCCTAAGATGATTCCTAGAGCCTCAGATGTAGATTTTCACAATGCCAGAGCACAAAGATCTTAAAAATAACCTGGTCTAATTTAGTTTCTACCCCCACTTGTCTTGTACTGAGGAGAATGTAAGGCAGCGTGGGTAAGGAGCTTGCCTTTCATCCTGGGCGAGGACTCCACTGCCTGATGGGGGGCATGTCAGGCCATCGGTGCCCTCCTTTCCCTTCCCCATGAGTAAGCCCTGTGGCAACTGCCCTCTCTCCATACAGTCCTGATGTGAACTACGAGGAGCTGGCCCGCTGCACTGATGACTTCAATGGGGCCCAATGCAAGGCTGTGTGTGTGGAGGCGGTGAGTGGTCAGGAGGGGTGGGTAGGTGGCTGCTACCTTCCTGCCCCTTTGACGGGACTGGGGAGATTCCTGAGGGCAAGAGGCTGAAGAGGTCTGAGCTGCTGGGTGCGGGGAGGCACTTTCAAGCCTGTTTGTCTTGGCTGCAGGGCATGATCGCACTGCGCAGAGGCGCCACAGAGCTCACCCATGAGGACTACATGGAGGGCATCCTGGAGGTGCAGGCAAAGAAGAAAGCCAACCTGCAGTACTATGCCTAGTACTGCAGCTGCCTAGTGCTGCCTCTCCCCGGTCTCCCACCAACTGAGGTTCCTAATAAAAGGTGGTTTGGGTTCTTGCCATTTGTCTCGTCTCCTGTGGGCCCCGGGTGCCAGAGTGGAGACATGCAGGAGGCCTGTGCCCTGGGGCCATAGCCTGGAAATCTCTGAGACAGCTGTGGGCCCCAAAGCAGTTGTCAGGGTGAGGTTTTTGGGGGCACAGCTGTTGCCAGAGTCTGCCCCAAGTCCCATCAAAGCCTTTCTCTCATTCTCTGCCCCCTGCTCTTAGTTGTCAGAGGCTTTTGGCCACACAGGTAGCCAAACACACTAACCTTTCCCCTGCTGCCTTGAGAAGCCAAGGTTTCGTATCTTTGGTCCTTGGAACTCTTGTTTCCTGGCTTACATGTAGGCCTCCCATTTCTCCATTGGTGATCTCAACTTAGGACTTTGAACCCATTTCTTTGTCTGAAAAATCGGCCACAAGCAAGATTTTCTGAGAGCCCTTCTATACCTAATCATTTTGGGGCTACACAGGGCCTGGGCTCTGTCCCTGAGCCTCTTTGTGCTGAAGGCTAGTGCTCTACCACTTAAGCTACAACACCACTCTGGCTTTTTCTGAGTGATTTATTGGAAACAGTGTCTCATGGACTTTTCTGCTACTCGGGCTTCGAATCGTGATCCTCAGATCTCAGCCTCATGAGTAGCTAGGGATTATAGGCATGAGCAACCAGTGCCTGGCCTAATCTGTCATTCTGTGTTCCCTCCTATTGCCCACTCCCTTGGCAGGCCAGACAGCCTGTGTAGTCTGCTTCAGGATCTTCCTGGCCGTGTCCTGTCTGCTAGCGACTCCAGCTCTCCACACTGAGCCAGGGCTGGGATCAGGACCTCTTGGTGACAGCTCACTTGCGCCGCCGTGTACAGGTCTTAGCCCTTGCGAGGTCCAGCTCACTTGCGCCGTGTACAGGTCTTAGCCCTTGCCCGGCTGCTTTACCCCTTGAGTCACACACCTCCAGATAGCTTAATGCTTAATTTCATCTGGTAACTAGAATAGCCACCATTAAGGTACCTCAGTTTATGGATGTGATTATAACTGGGGTGAGAATATCTACTTAAATAATCCTTGGATTTGTAGGTAGGACTCAAACCCAGGACTGGCAGTGCAGCTGTTGATTTTCATTGAGCCATCTTACTAGTGGCTTTGAGTGGCCTTGAGTAATAATATTTCAAAGTAACCTTTCAGACCTCAATTATGTCATCAAAGAGGCAAAAGCCTGTATCCACCCTTTTCTTCTTTCCCCTTCCCAGCAGACTGGACAAAAGCTACTGCCTATCCTGTCTTTTGAAAGGCCAGCTCCTTCCCACACTATTTGCTCTCCTCTAGTCTTAACACTGCCCCAGTGTCCTCTACTCAGCTCTGCAGCCTGGCAGGGTCCTGTCTGGGGGACAGCAGAGATGGCTGTGGGCTCCTCCATTGGATCTCTGAGGTCTTGAGACAGTTACCTTCTGTCCATTTCAAATGTTTTGCTGATAGAAATCCTGAAAGCCAAGCACTCCCAGAGAGTTTGACTGGAAAGGATCTGTTTGTGTACGCACGCGCCTGTAGAACTGGGGCTCCAACCCTGCTGCTCGCACTCTTGCTTGGCCCTTTATACTCACAGCTGCCATTCTGTCACTTGAGCCAAACCCTCACTTACAGTTTTTTGTTCATTAACTGGAGATGAGCCTCACATTTGTCTGCCCACAATGGTGGTGAACTGCAACCCTTAGCTCTCAGCCTCCTACTAGCTAGGATTCTAGGGATGAGCCAACAGTGCCTGGTTTTTCTCTCTTCTTCTGTGAATGGTAATTTGATGAGGTCACACCTGGAGTTGACTTTATAGATCAAGCACCCTTCCTTGATGAAATTATTGAGTCTATTGGGGCAAGGGGCAGGAATATCCTTGACTTAAAAGGTTCACTAAGTGCAGATGCCATCCCTGAGAGTGGTGAGGGGCTGAGATGACCTAGTTGCCAGGCTTGCTTTGCTTTTGAGCTCAGCTGCTACTGGGATAAAAGATTAATGATAAAACAAGGCAGGAAAGTGGAAATGTGCAGATACACAAGGGTGGAAGATGACCACAGCCCCTGGTGTGCAGGACAGGCAGATAGTCTGGAGAATATTTATTCATCATCTATAGAACAGGTATGTACAGATACAGATACAACACTGCAGCAGAACCGCTTAGCCTTGATGGCCACGTTTCTCTATAAACACCCACGGTCTAGCAGCAGGGCTGGAGCCAGGCTGTGGAGCGGGCCAGCTGAGAACCTGGGCGCCAGCCAAGGGAAATAGCTGGGGATTATGGCTTCTGCATTCTCCCAGAGCACATTCCTGAGTGCTGACAATGTGGAATCCTCACTCCCCCCTCACCTTCCCCGGAGTCCCAAAGGGCAAGGGGGAGGGGGTGCCTGCAAGGGGGCTGAGCAGGGAAGGGGGGGCTTGTGTGCCGGACTGCCGCAGGAGCATCCCTGAGCTGGCCTGGGCTGCCTGTTGCCCTGTGTGCTGTTGCTTGGCAGCTGGAGGCGGCACAAGCTGCCTGTGCTGCCAGGGAACTTTTGCTGGGTAACAGAAGCTGGCGTGGGCAGGCGGCCCTGAGGAAAGACGTGAGCTCCCTGCTTATGCTAGGAGGCGTACACCCGTCAGTGCTGAGTGGAACTGGGTGCTGCATGAGCACCTGCCTCCCCTTTCTTTGGCTGTAGAAGTGGGAAGGAAGGGGGTGGGGGGAGTGGGCGCAGTAAAGAACTGGCCCCTGCTTCTGTGCCTGGGCTGCCCAGGGCCTGGGTAGGTGAGTGAGCCAGGGGGCTGCTCCCCCAGGCCAGATGCTCAGGAGGCTCTGGCAGCAGAGAACAACTTGGGGTTCTCTGTGGCCCTGGGGCTGCTTGCACTCCTTTTGGGGGCCCTGGCGGGATGAGACCTCTGTGGAGACCGGGGCTGCGGTTCCTCTAGCAGGTACAGATGGTGGTCGTGAGGGGAGCCTGGAGCAGGCATGGCAGGGCCGTGGGCCCCTGCACACACACAAGGGTCACAGTGTCGGTCTCGCACACACCATCCTCTCTTGTGGCAGGGGCAGGTCTCCCAGCCCTCACTCCTTGCCTCGTGCACACACTCACAGAGCGGATATCTGAGTCTCTTATTGCTGTGCAGGGGGTGGGGCGAAGGCTACTCCACACAGAAGGACAGCACCACCATCACCACAATGCCCGAGCAGAGCAGCAGCACCTGCTGCAGCGAGCGCCTGTGGGGAGAGCCCAGGTCACACAGGGGCAGAGGAGATGGGGGCAGAGGCCGCAGCTCCTGGGGGGACCCTCGGAGGTCACTCACCATGGGTCATCTTCCTCTAAGAGGTCAGGCAGCACGTTCACCAGAGCGATGTAGAGAAAGCCTCCGGAAGTGAAGGGTAGGATCCAGGCCACCGTCTCCTCTGCACAGGAAAGGGGGTGCCTGACTGGCTGAGAGCGCAGGGGGCTGGGTGTTCCCTATCCCCTCCCTTGGGGGGGAGACCAGGGCAGACCCCAGCCGGGTACCAGCAGGAGGGCAGCTGCACCCTTTGGCTGGTCCTCTGCTGACCACCACCACCCACCACGCCCGTACCTACTCCCTTGGGGGACTGCGTACAGATGGCGAAGCAGGCCCCCAGCAGGCCCCCCAGTGCTGTCGAGAGCTGCAGCTTGGCTGCACTCCACCGGTCAAAGCCAGCCCGGAGCAGGATAGCAAAGTCGCCCACCTGAGGGGAGGTCCAAATGTTCAAGCTGGGCTGCAGCCAGGCTGGATCACCCGAGTACCTCAGAGGGGCCCAGTCCCCCTGTCCTCAGCCTGCCGTGCCCACCCACCCCCACCCGAGAGTGGCACCCGAGAGCCTACCCAGCAAGGGACCCCTTGGGGCCTAGACCCTGGCCGCCCTTCAGGTGCTCACCTCATGGGGAATCTCATGCAGGAGGATGGCCATGGTCGTCACGAGCCCGATCTGCAGGGAAGAAAGCCTGAGACCAGGGCTGGGGCACCCCACACCCCTTCACTCCCCAAACGTTTGTGCTGGACACTGTGGGCTCCTGGAAAGAGCAGCAAGTAAAGGAGCCAGAAGCCAGTGGCCAACGCTTGTCACCCCAGCTACTCAGGAAGCTGAGATCTGAGGTCCAATGCCTGTCACCCCAGCTACTCAGGAAGCTGAGATCTGAGGTCCAAAGCCAGCCAGAAGCCAGTGGCCAACGCCTGTCACCCCAGCTACTCAGGAAGCTGAAATCTGAGGTCCAAAGCCAGCCCGGGCAGGAAAGTCTGTGGGATTTTTATCTCTAATTAACCAGTAAAAAGCTGGAAATAGAGGGGTGACCCAAGTGGCAGTGCCAGCCTTGAACAAAGGGACAGTGCCCAAGCCCTGAGCTCAAACCCTAGTATCAGTGCACGCACGCACACGCGCGTGCACGTGCACACACACACCCCAGAGAGAGACAGGAGCCTGCCTCATGATGCCAACAGTTAAAGACAGAGACAGGACTGTGAAGGGGAAGGAGTGGATGCGGCCAGGGGGGAGAACGGGAAGGGAAGATCGCAAAGGCCTCGTGGAGGAAATGCATTTCGAATGAGGCCCAAAGCCAGGAGTGGGAGGAGGAGCGTCCCACGCAGATATGCAGTGGGAAACAACTCAGCCAGTGCAATGGAAGCACTGCATTGGGCAGAGCCCAGAGAGCAGGAGGAGGAGGAGGTGGAAGGAGAAGCATCTAGAAGTAGGCAGAGCCGAGGCTAGCAGCTCCATAGAGGCTCACCAACAAAAGAGTGTTGGCAAGAAGAACAGCACAATAGCATGGCACAGGAGGAGTTCAGCGAGACGGTGGAGGGGTGGCAGCACCTGAGGGTGACAAGTTTAGAGCCGCAGCAATGGAGAGAGCAAATCGGTGGCGCATCTTTTGGTGACGGGACCGGCTCTTCGCCACGGATGGCATCTTTCCCTCCCGACCTGCCCAACCCCCACACTCACCTTCTTGCTCACAAGGAAGCTGGCGGCCACAGCCAGCCCGTGAGTGAAGTTGTCTATGGTATTAGCCAGCAGGTTGAGATAGCCACTGACCTGGGTGAGGGGACAGAAAGCTGGACTGAGCAGACAGGGAGGCCTGAGCCTGGCTGCTCACGCAGCTTTGTGGCTGCCACAAGGGGCCCCTGAGTGGGCCACTCACTTTGAGGTTCCGGACCACGGCTCTCAGGCCGGGCTCTGCAGCCGGCTGGGCCAGACAGTGGCCTCCATTGAGCGCGGCAGCAGTGGGGTCTTTGCTGGGGGCCTAGGGCCAGGAGAAGGAGAGAGAGGTGACATTAGATGCCCTCCCCCCTCGGCCAGGGCAGACAGAAGTGGGGAACAAAGATGGAGAAGAGACACAAGGGAACACCTCTTTTATCTGGCTATGCTTTTCTGTGGCTCCATTAGTTGGGTGCCCCCCACATCATCGAGTGAAACAAGCCACTAGGCCCAATGCTGCCACTCCCCAGATCCCCCCAAAGAAGCTGGCCCGGCCTCTCCAAACTCCCAGAGGAGACCCCCCCTTTTTTCTTCAGTGCTTAACTCAAGCTCCTAGTTCTCTAGGCCCTGGGCACTCCCAGGCCTTGGGGTGTGGGGCTCACCTGGCTGATCCCCTCCTTCTCCTTGCTGTTGAGAAATGTCTTCTCCAACGCCAGGAAGGTCAGGAAGCCAGCGATGACCCACAGCCCCAACTGCTGCTGCTGCTGCAAGCTCTGCCCCTCGCCACCTGCAGGGGGAGCACTAAGAGGCCATGCCAAGCCAGTGTCCTAGGAAGGGGCCATCCGGGGCAAGGACAGGCTGACCCCAAGCAGGCCTGGCTTGTCAGGCAGCTGGACCCTAGGGCTCCCACAGTGGCCAGGATGCTAGAAGCATGGCCCTTCCCTCCCAGGCAAGTTCCCTGCCCGATGAAGCCTCTCCCAGCCCCTCTGGCAGAGCAGGGCAGGGCCTAAGCTAACGCCGGGCATTGGCACCAGCCCCCTGCTCCTGCCCTCTTGTCCCTGCCTGACACCTCACTCACCAGGACTAGTGCTGCACGTGTAGGCCCATGCCTCGGGCAGCAGGTGCAGAAATACATTGCCCAAGAGTCCTCCCAGGGCAAAGCTGAGCAGCTGCTTTAGGCGTTGGGCTCCAGCTGCAAAGTACAGGGCAGGGTCTGAGCTGGGCACAGGACAACTCCCCTCTCTCCTCCCCACCAGGTCCCTGGGCTCTTTATTGTCACAACCAGACTCAACTACACTGCAAATCCCAGGAAGACTGCATATGGGTCCCCCACAACCCAGGTCCACCTCAACTTATTGGGCCACTGTGGACTCATGACTACAGCGAAGAGACGGCACTTCCGTGCCTCACAGCCAAGCTGCCCAAGCCTTGTCTAGTGAAGCGCAGTTTCCTCATCTGCGAACTGGATTTTGTGGGAATTAAGTCATAAGACACACAGCAAGAGTTCGTGAAAAGGAACGGCTCCCTTCTCCACCGGTGCGACAAGAGATTTGGAGACTTTTGCACATTTGCAGCATCCAGATCCTTGGTTTATTAGAGCAAATGAGGCTTAGGAGATGGAGCTGATGATCCCAGGGGAGGCTGCTGCTCCCACACGGTGTGAACCCCTGTGCCACTGCCTCCCATTTCCACTTGTAGCGATCCAAGTGCCTCCTACACTGACCCTGCAAGGCTGTTCTGAAGAGGGACGAGCCCCCACGATGGTGCTGTCCAAAGCCGTGGAGCCAGCCCTCAGCCCGGCGCTGTCAAGAGGAGTTCAGGATCCATCCATCCGTAAATGAATGGTTCCCGAACCTGGTGAGTGACCAAGCTTAAGGGCGCTCATTTTAACAGATTCCCAGGGCCAGTGCCGCTGCACTGTCAGGTGCCGGGTGGCAGGCGGCATGGACACTGCATTTTTAGCAGCTCCCTATATAATATTTTTCCTTCTTTCTTTTCCTTCCTTCCTTCCTCCCTCCCTCCATCCTTTCTTCTGTTTCTGTCTCTCTGTCTCTTTCTTTTCTTTCTTGTACCTATCTTGGGCCCAGAGTTTTTGTGCTCAAGACTAGTGCTCTACCACTGGACTTCAGGCATTTTGTGTGTGTGTGTGTGTGTGTGTGTGTGTGTGTGTGTGTTTGGTTGATTGGAAATAAGAGTGTCACAGATTTTCTTGCCCAGGGCTGGCTTTGAATCACAATCCTCAGATCTCAGATTCTAGAGTAGATAGGATTACAGGCAAGAGCCATTGATGGTTGGCCTTATTTTATTTTTTTCCAGTCTTGGGGCTTGAACTCTGGGCCTGGGCACTGTCCCTGAGCTTCTTTTTTGCTCAAGGCTAGTGCTCTATCAGTTAAGCCACGGCACCATGTCCAGCTTTATCTGTTTATATGTTACTGAGGAATCAAACTCAGGGCTTCGTGCATGCTAGGCAAGCACTCTACCACTAAGCCACATTCCCAGCCCCTGGCCTTAATTTTAAAAAGTTAATTCTAAAGTGCCCAGCTCTTTTGTATTTTATTTTTTTAAGACAGGTCTCTCAGGGACGAAGGGCAAACAAATGCCATGCTAGTCTGCACTAGACACTGTTGAAAATGAACTAAATACAACTTGTGGGTGAAGATGGGAGGGAAAAACTGGAGAGATAGCGAGGGAAGGGATGGCGTTGTCCAAACAGAAATGTAAGGCGGGTGCTGGTGGCTCATACCTGTAATCCTTAAGCTGCTCAGGAGGCTGAGGTCTGAGGATCGTGGTTCAAAGCCAGCCTGGGCGAGAAAGTCCAGGAGACTTTTATCTCCAATGAACCACCAGAAAACCAGAATTGGTGCTATGGCTTAAGTTGTAGAGCAGTAGCCTTGAGAAAAAGAGCTCAGGGACAGGGGCTGGGAAGGTGGCTCAGTGGTAGAGTGCTTGCCTTGCATGCCTGAGGCCCTGGGTTCGATTCCTCAGCACCACATAAGCAAAAAAAAGAAAAAAGAAAAAAAGCCGAAAGTGGCGCTGTGGCTCAAGTGGTAGAGTGCTAGCCTTGAGCTGAAGAGCTGAGGGACAGCGCCCAGGCCCAGAGTTCAGGCCCCACGACTGGACCCCCCCCCAAAAAAAAAGAGCTCAGGGACAACATCCAGGTCCCAAGTTCAAGCCCCAGACCAAAAGAGAGAGAGAGAGAGAGAAATATACTCATTACCTGACTTATGTAACTAACTCCTCTGTACCTAACTTTTATAATAATAATTTTTAGGGGCTGGGAATTTTATAATAATAATTTTTAGGGGCTGGGAAGGTGGCTCAGTGGTAGAGTGCTTGCCTTGCATGCCTGAGGCCCTGGGTTCAATTCCTCAGCACCACATAAGCAAAAAGAAAAAAGCCGGAAGTGGTACTGTAGCTGAAGTGGTAGAGCGCCAGCCTTGAGCTGAAGAGCTGAGGGACAGCGCCCAGGCCCAGAGTTCAGGCCCCACGACCGGACTCCCCCCAAAAAAAACAATAATAATTTTTAAATCTCTTCTTATTCTGGAAGACTTTGAAAAAAAAAAAAGGTCTGTCTATGTAGTCCTCTGCTGCCCAAGTGCTGGGATTATAGGTGTGCATTACCATACCTGGGCTTTAAAAAAATCTTTAATTACAAAACATGTTATCTGTGAACAGGCAGTGTGTGCACGTGGTACAAAAGAAAACCCCATCTTCCAGAGGCTGCCTCCTAATGGCAGCCTCTGCCTCCAACCTCTGGTGTACTGCAGAAGGCTGACCCAGCTGCTCTTGGACTGAGCACTCACGCTGTGAGCTGGGCTGAGTGAGGCAGTGTTGGCTCAGCACCTCACCTTTGCTCTGCATGGGCTTGCAAACACCTAGCCCCTTCCCTGGGTCGCACACTTCAGCGAATCCTCAGGGACCTAGGATGATCCCATTTTGGGGGAGCGCCGAAGACCAAACCCTGGCTCCCTAGGTAGGCACTCTACCACTGAGCTACACTCCATGCCATTATCCCTCCCCTCCTTTTTTTTTTGCTGGTACTGGGTTTGAACTCAAGGTCTTAGGCTTGCAAGGCAGGTGCTCTACCATTTGAATCACAACTCCAACCTTTTTGAACATTGGTTATTGTCAAGGCACAATCTTGCTCTTTCTGCTGGGACTAGCCTCCTACTTCTGCTTCCCCATGTTGCTGGGGATTACAGCTGCGAGCCACTGAACCCAGTAAGGCATTGTGCTTACCCACTCTACTACCCCTTAGCTAGGACAATAGAGGTATGTGACCTTGCCCGGCCATTGGTTAAGATGCAGTCCCTCAAACAAACTTCTTTTTGCTTAGGCTGGCTTTGAACCCTGATCTCTGCCTTTCCCATATAGCTAGGATTATAGTCCTGAGCCACTACACCCAGCTTATCTTCATGTTTGAGGTTGGGAGACTAAGACAGAATGAAGTTAAGGAACTTCGTTTTCCGCAAGAGTCGGCAGCCTGAAACAATGGATGGATGCACGGCTGAATGAGCAACGATGCCAACCCTTCATCTCAGACACACCAGGGTCTTCCAAGAAGGGCAGCAGCAGCAGGTTTCCCACACTGCTGGCTGCCCCTCAGGGCCCCTGGCGTGGGGGGAGTCACCCACCTTCTGAGCGCAACATGGCCCCCATCTCCAGGGGAATAATGAGCAAGGGAAAGACTCCACTGAGCCCCACCATGAGGGAACCCAGGAGCGAGCAGATCCATGTGTCCAGCCTCTCCCCACTCAGCAGGGCCTCCCAGGATTCGCTTTCCTTGTTGTCCAGGCGACAGGCAGCGGCAGCCCCCAGGCTCCGGAGGGCTGGCTGGGCTGCCCCAGCCCTTCCCAGGAACTCCAGGGCAAGGGCAGTGAGAAAGAAGAGCCTTCGGCCCACCATGCCACAGCCAGGACAGGAACATCCAGGCATGCCACGTGCTGGAAACACACAAGAAGCTACTTGTCCAAGCTGCCACCCTTCACCCCACACCTGCTCAGAAACGTGGCATCTCCTCTCTCCCTCCCAAGCGGCCACAGCGTCCACCCACCTGCTGGCCTTGCCAAGGACATCTGAGGATCCCCACGGTGGGCTCCCAGAGCCAAGGCCCTCTGCTCCTCCCCACTCCCTTCGCCCAAGGGCCACACATTTTTTCCTTTGGAGCAGACTCCAGCCTGTGTGTCAGCATGTCAGCCTGAGGCTAACCCTTCCCTAATGACTGGGTGAGGCGCTGGCTGGGCTCCCCGTAGCCACCGGCAGGCCCTGCCCAGTCGGGTGTCTTTGGCTGCCAGCAGAAGTTTGGCTGCCAGGATGTGCCCTGTGAAGGTACCCAGGGACAGAGGTCAGCCCTGTCCAGGCTGATGGGACAGGTGAGCAGTGATCCTAGACAGGACCATCAAAGCCTCTTGCTAGGTGTGGAGCCCAACATCGCTGGCGGGAGGAGAGAGCAAGGCAGGAGGTGGGGCTGAAGAGGCAGGAGATGCCTCACAGATGCGGGGGCTCGGAGCTCTGCATCTCTAGCTGTTTGTGAGCAATTCCCCAAATCTCCTCTGAGGGAGGGGGGCCAGGCCCTGCCTCCCCCACAGGCTGAGGAGGTGAGGTGAGCAGCGCGGTGGACAGGTGACACAGAGCCCTCAGAGGTCCCCAGGCTGGGGGTGGCATGGAGTCCCAGCAGCCAACCACAGGATGGGGACGTGAGTCAACCAACAGAGAAGTTCAAGCTGGACACCAGGGCAGGAGCCTTTCATGTGATTCTGCTCTGCCTCAGGCTGGCAAGTGACCTTGGGGTGCCTCAGTTTCCTCATCTGTTAGTGGAGGTGGAAGGGCGAGAAAAGCGACTGTCCCTGGGCGATGGCAAAAATAAAAATAAAAATGAAGCCTCGGTCTGGGATCTCCAGGCCTAAACTAACGGAGGTCCCCAGGAGCCCAAGCAGGGCTCCCCCTAGGACTCGGACTGGGGCCAGGCCAGGTCCAAACACTGGGTAGGGCGAATCTGTCCGAGAAGCGAGGGGAAGGAGAAAGCACGGGAGAAGTTCAGAAGGAGAGCCGAGAGTGGAGGAGGGCGCGGGGGGCCCCGCGTCCCCCAGGCGGGGGGAGCGTTCAACTCCTGGGCCGAGTCTGAGCAGGA
>NW_012267341.1:851043-888654 GCF_000151885.1 Dipodomys ordii
CGCCGGGCCGCCCCGCCCCGCCCCGGGATGGGAGGGGGTTGCGGGGTTCAGCGCAGCCGGGCTCCTCCATGAGCTAGGAAAGGGGAAGTGCCTGCCGCAGGGAGGGGCCTGGCCCCGGGAACCTCAGAAGAGGGAATTTTATTCTTACTCATCGAATTATTTTTATGCTTTGGTTTTTCACTGGGAACCTCAGGCCACTGTCTCCAGGACTTGTAACCCTTTGGGGTCCAATACATGGCGGCTAACCAAGCACCTCCAAGCCTCCCTTCGCCTGGAGGGAGTTAGGCCTGGCCTCTTCCCTTAGTCTAATGGGGCATGTAATGACAATTCTTCCCATAATGACTATATTCAGGATAGCAGTTTGGCGAACGTCTCCTATGTGTCTCTCCCTTTGCATTATCACTGAGTCCTCCAGATGGGGGGCTCGCCTGGGGCCGCACATCCTACACCGATGGCAGAGCTGGATGTCTCCGCACCTCCCGTTCGATCTCCCTTCAAAGTGTGAATTGCCTGGTGTTTCCACTCTGCATCAGGCATCGTAGAAAATCCTGGAAGGGGCCCGTGAGCACTCACCTACCTGGTCACAGGTTGGGACAGAGTGTGGGGTCCTTTTAAGTCTCTGAACCCCACTCTTCTCCCATGGCAGCTCTCCCGAGCTGTTCCTTGTCTGGGGTCTTTTTCTTGTCGGATTGCTGAGAGCACACTCAGTTCTCATACTCTGCATCTGGTCCCTGTCCTGCTCCTAATGTCTACCCTTCTCAGACCCCTAGCTCCTTCCAGGTGGGCCAGCTTGTCCGCCGAACACCTCCTGTCTACTTCAGCCACAGAGCTGCCGGGGTGTGCTCCTGGGCCCTCTGGGATCTAACTGGAAGCTTAGTTCCATTATTTGCAAAAAGGAGAGGATGCTTAGGCATGCTGCTGGGACCTCCAAGATGTCCTCTCCCTCTATGCAAATCATGCTATCACATGCAAAGCACTTCACAATATGCAAATGATTTCACAATAACACTGTCAGCATTCCTCCTTCTGGGGAGCCAAGGGTTCCTGGTGACCCAGCAAAGGGATTGGCAAGACCCCACTTACTCTTTTACTCACTGCTTTTCCCTCCTACCTAGTCTGGAAATTCAAAAGGATTAAAGAAACAAGGGTGTCGGGGTTAGTGAGGGAACATGAGCAGGGAAAGCCAGGAAAAACATACAGTGGATGGACTCAAATGTGGCTGTTTGAAACACTGACTTAGATGTGGAAGATCGAATCGATCTCACGAGAGAGAGGGCATAGGAAGTGGAGGGGGCAGTGGATAAAGGGAGGTTCTTAAACTGTAGTTGGATGGGAAGAAGAATAAGCTCTGATAGTCTACGTCACAATAGGGTGAAGTCAATTTTTTGCACATTTGTATATGTATATACATACATATATACTTATATAGGTATAAATATCTGAGTCAGGGTCTTGCTATGTAGCTCAGGCTAGCTTTGAAATAGAAAGCCTCCTGCTTCATCTTCCCAAGTAGCTGTGATTACAGGCACCCACTCCCATACCCAGCTTATATATTTTATGAAGAATTAGAAGAGAGCCAGGCTCTGGTGACACCTATAATCCTAACACTCAGGCTGAGATCCAAATGATCACGATTCAAAGTCAGTTGGAGCAGAAAAATCCATCTCCAAAAGATACCTAGCAAAAACAGAAAAGTAAGGCTGGAAGCATAATTCAAGAGGTAGAGGAAGTGGTGCTGTGGCTCAAGTGGTAGAGCGCTCGCCTTTGAGCTGAAGAGCTCAGGGACAGAGCCCAGGCCCAGAGTTCAAGCCCCACGACCGAAAAAGAAAAAAAACAAAACAATAAAACAAAAATTTCAAGGGGGTGCTGGGAAGGTGGCTCAGTGGTAGAGTGCTAGTCTTGCACGCATGAGGCCCTGGGTTATTCCTTAGCACCACATAAGCAGGAAAGGCCAGAAGTGGCTCTATGGCTCAAGTGGTAGAGCACTAGCTTTGAGCTGAAGACCAGAGGGACAGTGCCCAGGCCCAGAGTTCAGGCCCCACGACCGATAAAGAAAAAAGAAGAACACCATCCAAGCAAGCAAAATGATTGAGCCCTAGACCCTTAGTTCAAATCTGTAGTACTGCCAAAAACAAAAAGATGCTAAAGTTTCCTTCTACAACTAATATATGCCAATTTTAAAAAATATTAAAGGTATGACAAGTAAGCCTTTCATATGTAGATGATTATAAATAGTGCTATACATAAGTCTATATGTAATAAATAAAAATTAGAAAACATCACACATTAGGATAACATGAATACCATAGTGAAAGGACTCACATGGATGGGGAAATGTAAAAGGAGAGCCGAGTTTAAACTTTTATGCAATTATGTAAGATCTATACATATATGTATGTTTGTGTATATATAGAGAGAGATATAAAAATCTCACTATATATAATGTCTTTATAAACTCTATCTACCTTTCTGCCTTTCTGTCTGTGTGTCTACCTGCTTGTCCTGTTTGTTTCTCTGACCAGCCTTGGAGGCTGAGGTAGTCAAATTGTATAGTGCCTGAAACCTTCTCCTCCCCCTACCCCCCAACTGCCCCCGATCTAATAGCTTTTCCATATACTGTCTTGAGTCTTTTCAGATAATCCTATCACTCCTTAATAACAAAAGAACAATAAGGTAGGAACCGACATTGCTATTTACAAAGATGAGAATTGACTTGGCCTTGAACTTCACCAGATCAGTATTTGCTGGAACTCAGGGCCTGGGTGCTGTCTCTGAGCTCTTTTTGCCCAAGACTAGTGCTCTATCGCTTTGAGCCACAGCACCACTTCCCGTTTTCTGGTGGTTGATTGGAGATAAGAGTCTCATGGATTTTCCTGCCCAGGTTGGCTTTAAACCTCAACCCTCACATCTCAGCCTCCAGAGTAGGATTACAGGTGTGAGCCTTGCCCTGGGACTGGCTTCTTCCATTCCACATTGTGGTACTGAGTCATTCACGATATTTCGGGCCACTAGCTGCTCTGCTGAGTGCCCTGCCAAAGACGCAAATGAATCTACTGTAATTTACTCATTTTCTTGCCAGTGGGTACTTTTTTATTTCCAGAGATCTGCTGTAGGAACATTCTAGTCTGTGTCTGTTTTTATGAAAGTGGTGTGTGTGTGGGGATGCCTGGGTTCCAGCCTCTGCTTTGTAAGACAGGATTGTTCCCCCCCCCCCCCCGTGGTTAGGTGCAGTTGTGCTCTGACTAGCACCCCCGCCCCACCCCCGCTGGCCATTGTGTCACCCCATCCATCCCCAGCACTCGATGCGGTGGGTTTGCTCACCTCAACCCGCCCAACGAATAAAAGAGCATTTCTCCCAGGTCTTCATTTGCATTTCCATCTTCACTCAGGAGGCTGGGCATCCCTTTGCTTTGTGTTGTTTCAGTGTCTTTCCTTTCTCTGTTGGGTTACTCACTCATGTGCTGACAGATGGACAAGAATGCTGCACCAGTTTGTGTGTGTGTGTGGGGGGGCTGGCTTGTCACTTTCTCTCAGATGCCTCCATCTTTCTCTTTCCTCCTGCCCCCGGTGGTGTGTGCTAGTGCATGCGTGCCCGTGCGTGCACATGTGTATAGACAGTGAGTTTGCCCCTCAGCACCCATCAGATTGCCCTCGGCTGCCCCCCTCCCTGTTCCAGGAACTACTTGATCCTCATGATGTAACTTTCCTGAACAACTAACAAACTTTAACAAAACAAATAGAGGGAAGCTGAAATGTGTTTTGTGGGGGGTGGGGGGGAGAAGAATGGGGAGAAGAAGGGTGGGCAAAGACAGTCATAATATGTTCATATTCACTGGAGGGGATGGATGATGGATGGGGTTGGGAAAGATGGGGCGGAGGATAGAAGGGGTGATGTTGATCAAGATGCACTGTACTCATAAACTGCCTGTTGAATTGAAATCCCTTTGTACAACGACTTGAAGATAGTAATAATAACATTTAAAAAGGTAATCAGATAAACTAGAGTTTGACGAACAAGCAATAAGGTGTCACTAAAAACAAAACAAAACGGGCTGGGAAGGTGGCTCAGTGGTAGAGTGCTTGCCTTGCATGCATGAGGCCTTGGGTTCGATTCCTCAGCACCACATAAGCAGAAAAAGCCAGAAGTGGCACTGTGGCTCAAGTGGTAGAGCGCTAGCCTTGAACTGAAGAGCTGAGGGACAGCGCTCCACCCCCGGGCCTGAGCCGCCCCCGGCGTGCGGCCACGTCACACGGGGACCTCCGGAACTCCACGCGCCGGGCTCCGCGGGGACGGACGGACCGGCGGCGGGGCGGAGACGCTTCCGCCCCGAAGCCATGGGGGACCCGCGCGAACAGGGCACTTCCGCTCAGGCCGGATCACCGGGCCGGCGGGGGAGAGCCGGGCGGAAGTGAGGGGCCCTGCGGCCCCCGGTGGCTCAGTGGTAGAGTGCTTGCCTTGCATGCATGAGGCCTTGGGTTCGATTCCTCAGCACCACATAAGCAGAAAAAGCCAGAAGTGGCACTGTGGCTCAAGTGGTAGAGCGCTAGCCTTGAACTGAAGAGCTGAGGGACAGCGCCCAGGCCCAGAGTTCAAGACCCACGACTGACCAAAAACAAAAACTAGGGGCACAGGTTTGGGGAGCCCTGTGGGGCTGGGCTGCATCCAGCAGCAGGGAGGGCCTCACTTCCGCTGCCCACCTGGGGGCTGGCCCTCTCTGCTTGGCTGGGCAGCAGCGGGTGGCTGGGCTCCCCTGGGCCCTAGGGTCCAGGCCTCTGGGGGTGGGGTGGCGGGAAGGAGGGGGCGTGGCCTGTGGCGAGGCCGGGGTGGGGGGACCGGAAGCTGCCCAAGGAGATAAGGCCGAGGTCGGTCTTGCGGCGAGACAGTGCGGGACACCGCCTCCCTCCTCTCCCTGTGCCCGCCTCCAGCCTCTGTGCCCCAGGCGGGGCTGGAGACCCTCCCCAAGGCAGCAGTGGGGGATGGAGTTCGGCCTGCCCTGGGTCTCTGGACCCGTGGCAGTGGTGGTGAGAGTGGAGGGCTTCTGGCCTCAGTTAGCTCTGCTTCCCCCCAGAGGGTTGCGCAGAATGTGGGTTTGGGTCCGCTTTGAGGCGCAGGTATCCTGAGCCCCTGCCACGCCCTGCGAAGACTTCAGGTCTCATTGATCTCCACAGTAAAGGTGTAGCTCATCCCGGAGACCTGCAGAGGTGTGTGTGTGTGTGTGTGACCTGCAGGTGTGTGTGTGTGTGCATCCCGGAGACCGGCAGGTATGTGTGTGTGTGCATCCTGGAGACCTGCAGGTGCGTGTGTGCGTGCGTGTGTCTGTGTGTGTGTGTGTGTGTGTGTGTGTCCTGGGGCTTAAATTCAGGGTCTGGGAACTGTCCCTGAGCTTTTTTCTTTCTGTCACATGAGCCACAACTCCATTTCTGGCTTTTTTTTGGGTGCTTGATTGGAGATAAGAGTCACACACACCTTTGTGTAGGCTGGCTTTGAACCTTGATCTTCAGATCTTAGCTTCCTGAGTAGCTAGGATTACAGGCATGAGCCACAGATTTAGCTTTTGTAGAATTTGAAGTGGATACAATTTGGGGGTCACTCTAAGGAAAAGATTATGAAATCATTACTATGACAGCTGGGTGCCGATGGCTCACGCCTGTAATCCTAGCTACTCAGGAGGCTGAGATCTGAGGATTATGGTTCAAAGCCAGCCCGGGCAGGAAAGGCCGTGAGACGCTTTATCTCCAGTTAACTACCAGAAAACTGGAAGTGGCACTGTGGTTCAAGTGGTAGAGCACTCACCTTGAGCTGAAGAGCTGAGGGACAGCGCCAAACCCAGAGTTCAAGACCCATGACCAACAACAACAACAAAAAGTGACTGATGTGGCTCTCACTCTGGTGCCTTAGAAGAAGGAAGTTCAAATCCAGCTTACTTAGCCTCTCAGCACCTCCCTGGAAGGGCACACAGCTCCACCTAGGAGAGTCGTGGCTAACAAGGCCGAATGGCTCCAGCAGAGAGCAGGGCATCAGGGCCTGAGAAGTCTGCTAGTGCTGTCTGCTGCTCCTTGCAGGCCCAAGCGAGCTGACCAGCAGCAAGGGCAGTGGAGCGTTTGAGGATTGAGGCTACAGCCCTGCAGGACCAAGACCTTCTGCACCAATGAGTCATGGTCCAACTGGCCACTTAGGGATGCTGACCCTGGGGCAGGTAGGAAACTATTTCTAGGAGGAAAGGAAGGACCTTTCTGGTGTATTTAAGGGCATCCAACCTGGAGTCAGGTAGGATTGGGGGTTGAAGGCTCTGCCTAGCCGGCTGTGAGACCCCAGGAAAGTCAGAGCAGTTGTGGGGTGTAAGTAGGGCCAGTCATGGAGGAACCCTGAGCCCTTGGCTGATGGAGGTCTAATTCCCTTCCACACATCTCCAGAGCAGGATAGGCAATTTTCTTCCAGTTTAGAGTCAAGTCACTTACCCAAGGGTAGAATTCGTTTCGGTATTTTCTGCAAGTACTGGAGCTTGAACTCAGGGTTTAAACATTGTCCCTTAGCTTGCTTTTTCCACTCAAGGCTGGTACTCTGTTACTTGAACCACAGCTCCACTTCTGGCTATTGGTGGTTTAATTGCAGATAAGAATCTCACGGACTTTCCTGCCCAATCTGGTTTTGAATTTAGGTCCTCAGATCTCAGTTTCATTGGTAGCTAGGATTACAGGTATGAGCCAGTAGCGCCCAGTCAGGAAACTCTTAAATGTTCACTGCCAAAACGCTGGCTCCAGTCACAAGGAACACTACTCCTTGTCCTGTGATCGCAGTTACATTCACTGTCCTCCTGTCTACATGCTCAGGATGGGAGCAAAAGGGGGCTTTAACCCAAGAGGGTGCTTACTGTTCTAGATTTTTATTTTCAG
Organism: Dipodomys ordii; assembly: GCF_000151885.1. Taxonomy (NCBI): domain Eukaryota; kingdom Metazoa; phylum Chordata; class Mammalia; order Rodentia; family Heteromyidae; genus Dipodomys; species Dipodomys ordii. The sequence goes on from NW_012267341.1 coordinate 857,938, forward strand.
TTCAAGAGCAGGACTTGAACTTGGCACCTGATGCATTGTCTAGTGCTCTATCCACTGAATCATGTTTCCAACCCCACCATTCTAGAGTTTTATCATCTCTGCACTCCATGCACCTGAAGGTGAACTTTGTTTGTTTGTTTTAAACCAACACTGAAATCCTCTAGCCTGGATCAGAAAAGGCAAGAGCTGGGCTGGGAAGGTGGCTCAGTGGTAGAGTGCTTGCCTTGCATGCATGAGTCCCTGGGTTCGATTCCTTAGCACCACATAAGCAGAAAAAGCCAATGTAGTGTTGTGGCTCAGGTGGTAGAGCATTAGCCTTGAGCTGAAGAGCTGAGGGACAGCACCCAGGCCCAGAGCTCAAGCCCCACAACTGACCAAAAAAAAGAAAGAATGAATGAAAGGAAGAAAGAAAGAAAAGAAAAAGCAACAGCATCTGGGAACAAGGTCAAGACAAAAGGCTGGAAAAGGTAGTGTCCATGGGTCTGGGTGGTAATGACACTTCATAGACTCCAAGTACTTTTTAAGCAAATAGGTGATCAGGCTCGGTGGCTCACGCCTGTAACCCTATCTATATGGGAGGCAGACTTTGGGAGGATCATGGTTTGAGGCCAGCCAGGGAGAAAAGTAAAATTTCTCCACCTACATTCCAAAAAGTAAGCCAGAAGTGGTTGTGGACACCTGAGACCTCAGTTATTTGAGAGGCCATAAATAGGAGGAACCTCAGTCCTCTGACCCCTGGAAAAATACCTGAGTGACCTATAGAACGTAACTAGAGCTGGGCACTGGTGGCTCACGCCTGTAATCCCAGCTACTCAGGAGGCTGAGATCTGAGGATTGTGGTTCAAAGGCAGGAAAAGCCGAGACATTCTTATCTCCAATAAACCACCAGAAAACCAGAAATGGCATTGTGGCTCAAGTGGTAGAGCGCTAGTCTTGAGCTGAAGAGCTGAGGGACAGTGCTCAGGCCCGGAGTTCAAGCCCCATAACCGACAAAGAAAAGAAAAGTAACTAGAGAGAAAAAGGTTGGAGGCATAGCTCAAGTGAAGAGTATGTGCCTCACAAGCGTAAGGCTCTGAGTTCAAACTCCAGGGCTGCCACTAATAGATAAAGAGATCCACATAAAGTGTCTGCAGGGCTGGTAGACTGGAGTACTGATTTTCCCTCAGAGCTCCCAAGTTCAGCTGGGAGACCTGGCACTAGCCCCTTGTCCCTCTTCTGACTCCTCAGTTTTCTCATCTGAGAAATGGAATGATCCTGCAGCTGTGAGAACTGAGAATGTATAGAGTGCCTGTGGCCAGTGGCTCACATCTTTAATCCTGGCTACTCAGGAGACTGAGATCTGAAGATCATGGTTCAAAGCGAGTCCAGGCTGTCCAGGGACAGTACCCAGGCTCTTAGTTAAAGCACCAAGACTGGCAAGGGAAAAAAAGGATGCATAAAGCAAGGCTGAAGGCCCTGGAGTGCTTAGGAAAGGGCAGGAAGCTGAGGTTCTTGCTTGACTCAGGCAGGTGAGAGGAGGAAAGGGAGGGAGTAAGGGCTTCTGGGAGGTGGAGGAGGGAGACCACGATGTAATGCTGGCCGTGGCCACAATTTCATTTGTCCCTTACTGCAAACTTCTTTTGTTTATTTTTGCCAGTCTTGAGCTCAAGCTTCTCCTCTGCTCAAGGCTAGTGCTCTACCACTGGAGCCACAGCGCCACGTCTGGCCTTTTCTGAGTACAGTAGTTTATTGGAGATAAGAGTCTCATGGACTTTCTTTCTTGCCTGGGCTGGCTTTGAACCACAGTCCTCAGATCTCAGCCTCCTGAGTAGCTAGGATGACAGGCGTGAGCCACCGGTGCCTGGCTCTTCATTGCAAACATTTAAGGGAGGCTTTCTCCTTTTTTCCAAATGGGGAAGGTGAGGCTCAGAGGGGTGAAGTCACTTATCCAGGATCACAAACCACACATGCTCTGGTGGTCTGGCTCCGCTGCTTGGACTCCAACAGTCACTGTGACTTTCTTTTCTTGTCTGACAAGGTTTTGAATAAAGCCATATCACTCTGGTCTTCTACTGAGAAGATGAATCTGAGCTCACCACCTCAGGAGTGCTTCAAGAAAAGGGACTCTCCACCTATGTACCCCAACAATTAAGGACAGGAAGAGGAGCTCTTGGACATGTGAGAAAAGCATAGCTTATAATAGCTGAAAGTCTCAAAGACTAAAAAAAATATTTCTGAGCTAGGCATTGGTGGCTCATGCTTGTAATCCTAGCTACTCAAGAGGCTGAGATCTGAGAATCATGGTTGGAAGCCAACACAGACGGGAAAGTCCACGAGATTCTTTTTTTTTTTTTTTGCCGGTCATGGGGCTGAACTGTGGGCCTGGGCGCTGTCCCTCAGCTCTTTAGCTCAAGGCTAGAGCTCTACCACTTGAGCCACTGTGCCACTTCTGGCTTTTTCTGCTTATGTGGTGCTGAGGAATCAAACCCAGGGCCTCATGCATGCAAGGCAAGCACTCTACCACTGAGCCACCTTCCCAGCCCCCATTCACGAGATTCTTATGTCCAGTTAATCACTATATCACTGAAAATGGAGGTGTGGCTCAAGCAGTAGAGAACCAGCCTTGAGTGGAAAAAAAATCAGAAAGTTTTATCTTTTAAATCCATGTTTATATCCTTCTCTTTAATATATAAGCCCCTCAACTTTTAATTAATTAACTAACTAACTAATTAATTAATGCCAGTCCTAGTGCTTGAATGCAGGGCCTGGGCACTGTTCCTGAGCTTCTCTTTGCTCCAGGCTAGCACACCACTTTGAGCCACAGCACTACTTCTCGCCTTATCTGTTTACGTGGTATTATTGAGGAATTGAACCCAGAGCTTCATGCGTGCTAAGCAAGCACTCTACCACTAAGCCGCATTTCCTCCCCCAATTTTTAAAGAAGAGTTTCTTATTCTAGTCTTGAGTAGATACTCTAGGATCCATCCTGCGGCTGTATTTTCCGATGGCCACACCTCAGACCCCAGGTCCCCAGGATCTGGGAGGAGAGCAGAGACAGGGCTGAGTTAACAACAATCCTAGTGAGGGCCAGCTCCACCTCCATGCCAGACTTCAGCCTGCTTCCCTCCACTTCTCTCACAGACATTTGCCCATCGTGTAGCCCCAACGATCTCACTAGCAGCTCCCAGGGTACCTGCTCTTGTCCCCTGAGGGCCCTTGGTCCAGTGAGGCACCCGCCATCTTCAGGCTGCTGAGCAGCCTCCCAGACAAGCACATAGGCTTTTTAGGAGGAAACCTGAGCCCAGAGAAAGTGCCTAATGCCAGGGAACATGGCTAGAACAGTTGCTGGATACCCAGAGCGGGGTCTCCAGACAGGTGGGGGTGGCTAGGCCTGTGGAGAGACCCCGGGGCACTGGCCAGGAAGGCAGGAGGAAGGAGGGAAGGCCCGAGGGCACCCGGGAGCTGCTGCCTGGCAGGTCCCTGTGCCCAGGCTAGGGAAGTTTCTTATTTCTCCTGCTCGACTTCCCCCTTTGATTTATTATAGCCATGAAATGCTCTGCTCTCTTCTCTTTTCCTTGCTGTCCCCCGGGGCTGAAGGAACACAGGCTTCCCCAGGCACCGCCAGTTCTCGGCTTCGCTGAACTTCTATCTTCTTCCAAGGACAGGGACTGGGGGGCCAGGAAAAAAAAAAGAGGTGAGTCAGACAGGTAGGGTAGAATGGGGAGGGGCCCCAGCTTCCCAAAGGCAGGGCCCCCCTCCCAAGGGTGGGAAAAGGGTGGGTTAAGTCTCCACTGGGCAGAGGGTGAGGCAGGTGTAGATTGGCCAGCAGTGGCTCCCTGGCATTGTGGGGGGTGGCAGGCTCTGGACCAATGGCCTCATGGGAATGAGGCCTTGTCCAGTCTGTAAGCTGGGTAGAATTACCAAATACCAAAAGCTAGGTGAGAGAAATAGCTTCTGTGGGAACCCTGACCTCATCTTCTGATTTCTGAGTAGCCACCATCCACCTAGCTCAGGCCGGTCTGGGGAGAATGGGGCTGAGAACCAGAGGAAAGAAGGTCCGAGGCCCAAGGCCCTAGCAGGCTCCAGGCTCCTGAAGGTCCTAACTGGACAGCATCCTAAAGCCTGAGCCACACCAGAGAGGGCCGGGGTCTGCACGGGCTGCTCAGCAGGCCTGGTGGCGGGAGCCGTTCCCCCAGGCCTTGTGCGGTGCCTGTGGTAATGGGGCTGTTGGCGTTTTGCAATGGGCGGGGGGCGGGGAGGCTGCGCACACATGCTTCCTGTGGTGACCCAGAGCTTCCTGTTTTCTCAGGCGCCGGCCTTGCTGCTGCCGATGTGGAAACAGGGGCAGCTGCAGCCAGGGTGGCTCCAGGCTGGGCACCATGACCCTGCCCAGAGAAGCCTACCAGCCCTCACGATCAGATCTGGGCAATGGGTGGCCTGAGTTCCCCCTACATCAGACTCCCCCATCTTTCCCTTCCCAACAGTTTCTGCCCAGAGTTAAGGGGCCTGGTGGGGCCATGGTGTTGGTGTCTAAGAGGTCAGAGGTCTAGGGGTGAGAGTTTGAGGCTGGAATTCAGGACACACAGTTTTGGGGTTTGGCTCTGTTCTTTGCTCACTAATTGTCACTCGCTGTCTGACACACACCAGGCCTTGGGTTCCTCTTTTGTGTGAGATCATGGCACCACAATGTAAAATCCCTTGTCCATTTCTGCTCCAGTCTCATCAGCCATTGAACTTTATATTCTAAGAGCTTTAGCGTGGGGGATGGCACTGAGTCCCAAGGGGTGGGAGCGGGTGGGGGTTGGGGGGGAGGGGGAGATGGGCAGAGAGGTGGGACCAGGCATAGATAGGCCTTGCCAGAAAAGGAGAACTGGAGAAGTCAGAAGGGAGTAGGAAAGAGGCTGGGGGTGGGTGGAGGTGGCCCTCATCAGTGGTTGGGCCAGGACCAAGTGTGGTAGATTGGGTGTTGGTAGATTGGGTGTTGAAGGGACAGAGGAACAGTCATGGTCAGGTGGTTCAGAAAGACTCAAGGGAAAACTTTTAGAACCTCTGTTTCCCTACAAACTTTAGGAAAGGGCTGGCCACAGCGCTCTCTGTTCTTTGGAAGACTTGTGGTCATTGGCAGGGTTGGGGCAGGGCCCCGCTTCCTTTCCATCTGCAGAGGGGAGGGAGGCAGAGGCCTGATCCTTCTCCCACTGGCGAGCCCATCTGGAGGGACACCATGAGGGCTAGGCACTGCCCTCTTCCCGAATCTGTTGGTTGTTTTGTTGTCAGGCTGATATTGCGAGACAGGAGGGGAGGGGAATGACTCTGCTTCTTGTGGGTTCGCTGACCGCGTCTGGCCTCTGAAGGAAAGGCAATTTCATAGGAAAGCCAAGGCCCAAGGACCCTGAGGATTGACACGTCCATGGACTGAGTTCAGCCACTCCCTTTTTCCAGAAGGTTCTGAGATGCTCACTGTTACAAGTGGCTTCTCCTAAGCCCAATCCCTGCCATTATAACATGAGGATTGGGAGCAGCCAGAGGAGGCCTTGGGGGATCCCCAGACCCTGGAGCCTAAGCTGAGGGCCCATTGGGGCCAGTCTGGCCCTCACCATCCTGTGCTCTGGGCCAGCCCAGTGCTGAGTTGGCGACTCAGCAGCTGCTCTGGCCACGGAGGCCCAGTTATAAATAAGCCCCATGTGGCCAAGTCATCAAGTTCTGAGCTTCTCTGGCCCAGCTGCATTACCTCAGTGACCACAGGGGCTGCCCAGAGCTGGGCCCACCAGAACCAGCCCACCAGGCCCAAAGGCTGGAAGGCAGGATGCCTTCTGGGCCTGTCAAATCCCAGGATGGAGCTCCTTCGGCCTGGGCCTCCCTGGACACAGGCCACCAAAGGAACTGGGCCCATCCAGCCCGCATGGAGCCAGCAGCTGTTTACAAACTGAAACCCAGAGAAGTGAAATGGAGGGGGGTGGGGGTGGGCAGAGGGCAAAGTGACTCCAGGCCCCCATCCTCCACTCCCACTCCGTCTCCCTCCCATCCCCCTCTCCCCATGGCTTCCTCTTTCCTTCCCCACACAGTCCCCAACCTCCTACTGCTCGGCCAGCTCTGGATATCCTCAAGCACCTCATGGTGATACCCCTCTTCACCCCCCTACCCCGCCAGCCCTACATCACCTGCTTGGGGGTCCCCTTCCCCCAGGATACCACAATCTGAGCTCCTTGGAGCCATCCCCTCCCACCAGACAGCCCACCATGGCCGGCACAAGGCCCATTCCCACAATTCTCAGTTCCCCTTTGTGCTTGGAAAAGCTCCAACCCCAATGGCCGCCCCATGCTGCTGGTCTCTGACCGAGGGTGGCTTCTTCCGGCGCCCTTGACTTTCACAGTGGACGTGTAGGGAGCTAGAGATCTGGCATTGCCAGATGTGGTGGCTTATGCCTGTGATTCCAGTACTTAGGAGGCTGAGGCATGAGGACAGTGAGTTCAAAGCCAGCCTGGGAGACATAGTATGGCTCTGTCGAGGGGGGGGGGTGGTAAGAGGAAGAGAGATCTGGCTTGCTCAAGGGTCTTTACTAGCTTTACTTGCTTGTGCTTCCGGGCAGGAGGCCCTCAGCATCCCAGTTCCAGTTGGATTTTGGGCCCGGTGTCAGGCTGGTGCGTGTCACAGGTCTGTGTGGGGAACAGAAATGAACCAGGTCAGATAGATGTGAGCCAGAGACCACAGCCTGACCCCGCGAGGCACTGAACGCAGGCTGAGCAGGGTCCACAGAGAGACGGCAGACAACTAAAAACCATTCTTGGCCATACACGTCTGCCTGGGTTGACCTGGAAGTTTCCAGTTCACCTGAGTCTGTTTATTTTATCCTAAGAACAAAACTATCCTTTCCTAGTCACAAAGTGGAGACGGAGACCTCTAAGACCACGTAGCTAGAAAGCTGCTGGACTCAGAGCCCTCGTCTCTCCTCTGGCTGCCCGTTGCTTCATTTTGAGCCTCCTGAGAAGGTAAAAGTGTCCCAGAGCCCTGACAAGGACAGAAACACAGCCTGCCTGCAAGTTGTCACAAATATGGAGTACCTTCTGCTCCTTTGCTGGGTACAAGCTGTCATTACAAGCTAGGACACAGACCCTGCTCATGGGGAAGCTATACATTCCTGATTGCTTCCAAAGAGAAACTGAGTCTCTGGGACTCAAGGGGCAGGTAGGGGCAGGTACCACAAGCGCTGTCTGGGGTAGGGAGAGGTGCTTCTTGGAATGAGCCATAAATGACAGGAAAGCAAGTTGGATGAACACTCCGCTCTGAGTCCCCCCCCCCCCATGCCTTGTCTTCCACGGTTTCCCTGGCCTGGACGAGTGTCTTAAGGCCGGTGGACATACCATAGCATAAACAAGCCATGGCTTCTTGACTCCATTTTCGCACTCAGGGCTTGAACAGAACCAGAGGCCAGGCCTTCTTGGTTCACCATCCCCTTGCCAGCCCCACCCAGGCAGGCGCCTGCTCCCAGGCTCCAGCCCCCGCCATCCTCTTCTCCGAAAAGCACCGTTTCCCTTTTCTGGGTCACCACACGCCATGCATAGGGAATTTCCATCGCAGCCTGCAGAGCAGTGGCTGATTCATGGAGGCCTTTCATGAAGTTAACTCCTTCCAGGCCCGGCCTTCTCCGGAGCTTTGCCTGCTTCCCACCGCTGGCTGGGAACCCTGGACAGCGATGCAGGATCTCAGGCCCCATCGCCTCTACGTTGAATTCAGCCCCTCAGGACTCCCTGACCCAGCACACCACAGACTGTCAGGCAGCTTTGGGCTAGGCACAGGCTCTGGGGTGAGAAAAGCTGGAATTCAGATCTTGGCTGGATGCCAGTGGCTCACACCTGTCATCAAAGCTGCCCAGGATGCTGAAATGTAAGGATCAAGGTTCAATGCCAGCCCAGGAAAGTCCATAAGACCTTTATCTCCAATAACAACAACAACAAAAAAGTCAGAAGTGAAGCTGTGGCTCAAGTGGTAGAGCCCTAGCCTTGAGCAAAAAGAAGCTCAGGGACAGTGCCCAGGTCCTGAGTACAAGCCCCAGGACCAGCACCAAAACAAAACAGAACCAAATCCTGATTTGGGTTCTTGCTGACTGTGTGACCTGGAGGAGGTAGAATTAGCTACACGGAGCGGTTTCTCAACCAGATCATGGAGGGATTCCTGTCACAGCCTTATTGAAAGCACAGTGTGCTGGGCTTGTGGTAGAAGCTCAATAACTCTTAATCTTCCTTTTTTTTTTTTTTTCCAAAGAGCCTGACTCATTCTACTCCAGATGCATTATTTCTTGAGGACCAACTTACTCTTCCCAAGAGAGGATGGCCCAGACAGGAAGAAGACACAGACATGCTGGTGGGGACTTTGTCCAGCAAGCAGAGAAACCAACCAGGGATTCCCCTCTGCTTTTTGCCTCTCCCAGGAGGCTGGGAAGAGGCCTGGAATGGGAACTAATGAGGGACTAAGGACAACTGAGGTGCTGCTCCCTGGGTCAGGATGTGAGGTGCTGCACCTCCTTGACTCCAGCAGGAGACTGACACAGGCATCACCCCCAGATAGCACACTTGGCCCCAGCACAGACACCTTCTAACCCTACCAGGAGCATCCTACGCTTGTCCCCATTCTGTAGCAGAGGACCCTGAGCCCGGAGCTGGGCTGTTACTGACAGTTACTGGCTCTCAGCCTGGTGGGGGATAAGATTCAAAGCAAGTCTCGAGAGTTACGGATCTGCAATTTCCCATTTCTGCAGGCCTCTGAACATTTGTAAAGGACGCTTGCACTCACAGGAGCTCTACTGCGGACCAGACCGACCCATCTTGAGAGCAGTGCTAGGCAGGGGCGCTTGTCCACCCCTCCCCTCTCGAGATCAGAGTATCTGCACCCCCAAGAGAGAAAGGAACATGTCAGGAGGTCACTCAGCCAATCTGTAGGGAAAGATCTAGGGGAGACAGGATGTCATGGAGCATGGAGGCCAGGGATGGTGGAGGGCTCCACAGCAGGGGAGGGGGGTGTCTGAGGTGGGGAAGCAGCACCGGTCCTCAGTGAGTGAGCAGGGGGGGGGTGTGGTGCTGCCCGTGGTGAGGAGGCGGAAGTTGCTGTGGGTGGTGGTGGGTTTGAGGTGCCGGAGGCTGAGTGATGTGGCTGGGAGGTGAGCTCCCCATCTGTAGGCCTGGTCAGACAGGGTGTGTGCATGGGGCAGAGGGAAATTCAGATCCCGGTTCCAGGATTTGGAGGAGACTAGGCTGTTAGGGATGGGATGGGGGAGAGTCTTATACCTCCTAGGAGCTGGGGTACAGGGGACCAGTTGCTGGAGCAGAGAGACTGAGGCAAGGCTAAGGGAGGAACAAGAGCCAACTAGGAGAGGGGCAGTCTAGGCCAGCTGTCTGGAGGAGATGAGCCCCGAGGCAGTCTTTGGGGTGTGGAAGGGGTTGGGGCTGTGAACAAGGGCTGTGGGAGATTGAGAAAGAGGTTCTGGGAATGTTAGGTAGTGTCTTCTGGCTGGGGTGGGGGTAAGGTAGGGGCCTCAAGAGGTGTGGCACCCACCTGTGGATGGGGGGAAATGAAGGGTGACTTAGGTAGGGAAATACCCTCAAATAGGGACAGCTGCGGAAGCAGAGGCCTGAGGACTCTCACGAGGCAGGAATTAGGGATTCCCTACAAGGTCATTTCTGCCTTCTAGGACACGTGAAGGTGAGATTTAAGTCTGCTATGCAGTTGGGGCTCAACAGATGACAGTCCCTGTCCCTTGCCTTTGTCACTTCCCAATCGCAAACATTATCTATCTATCTATCTGTCTGTCTGTCTGTCTGTCTGTCTGTCTATCTATTTTTGTCTTTTTTTTTCCAGTTATGGGGCCTGAACTCTGGGCCTGAGCACTGTCCCTCAGCTCTTCAGCACAAGGCTAGTGCCCTACCACTTGAGCCACAGCGCCACTTCCGGCTTTTTTCTTTTTGCTTATGTGGTGCTGAGGAATCGAACCCAGGGTCTCAGGCATGCAAGGCAAGCGCCCTACCACTGAGCCAACTTCCCAGCCCTCTATCTATTTTTGTACCAGTACTGGTGCTTGGACTCAAGGCCTGTCGTTCTTGCTTAGCTTTCTCCACTCAAGGCAAGTGCTCTATCACTTGAGCCACACCTCCACTTCTGGCTTTTTGCCAGGAGTCTCTTGGATTTGTCTGCCTAGACTGGCTGCAAACTGTGCAATCCTCACATCACAGCTGCTGAGTAGCTAGGATTATGGGTGTGCACCGCTGATCTCCAGCTCCCACAAACATTTAAAGGGCATGCCTGTGAGACAAACTGGGCGAAGGTCTCTGAAGGCCTAGGCCTCTACCCGGCCTCCTCTACCCTGAATTGGTGAGCCACTCTGCAAGCCATGAGCCTCTTTTAGCCTTAGTTGCCTCCTCTGACAATGATGATGATGGTGGCCCCATTTTCAGAGTTGGAAGGCAGCCTCTGCACTCACAATGATGCAGTCCTTGCCCTCCCCCCGCCCTCCAGCCCTGGTCCATAGAACAAGAACAAGAGGCAAAGCTAAAGAGCTTCATATCCGAGTCCCTATGGCCCAACCTCAGGCTCCCCACTGGCTCTGCTCCCACTCTGTACTGCTTCCTGGGGCAGACACACTGGCTGGGCCTTCCTGGAACACTTTCTAACCCCTGCCAAGCCCACTCTCTCACCTGCTTCCAGCATTGCTTCCCAGATGTGCTCTTCTTCTCTTTTGTCCCCCCAAAATACTGCCCCTCACAGTGCCATGAATTTTCTCAGCTATCTGAGTTCCTTTCCTGTTGGCATATTGCCTTCCAATGCTTGATCTACTGTGAGTGTCACATCTGTTCCCAGTAGACAGGGTCCCTGGCCCTGTCATGGGGCAGGAAGGCTGATTCTGGCTTTTCAGGCCCGTCTGGCATGGAGAGACCTTGAGTCAATATTAGCTGACTGTCCTAATGCTCTGAAGAGCAAGCCCAGTGCTGTGACCAAACTCAGGGTACTTAGAAGGGCCCAGGCAACCCAAGCTGGGGCCCCAGAAGCCTCTCCCAGTGTCTCAACCATGAGAGGAAGTTGCAAGACAGCCATTTCTGTTGTGTTTGGTCAACTTTTCCTAGCGCTCCGTGTGAGGCTTGTATTTGAGACCACACCTTGTTGCACCTCCTGGGGACTGGTGGATAGGAAAAGGGTTCCTCATTTTCTAGCCCTTGTTAGCAGAGGGTGAGGGGTCTGTAGGGTTAGGGGCCATGCTCCACTCTGTGGAACATCTGTAGATTTCCTGTCGCTTGTCTACCCTGCAGTGGCATTAGCCCCTGGCTTGCTCCCATCAATCATCAGCCTAATGGGGGACAAAGGGCCGCATCCTCCAGCTCAGGCCTGCCTCAACTCCCTGTCACCCTGCAGGGTCTCTGCTGGTCTAGCAGGATCAGGGAAGTAGCACCGCCATCGGCTGCTGGCAGGAGAGTAGACAGGTACAATTTCAATAGGGACAACATAACAGTATCTGCTCACCTACTGATGTGTCTATTCTGTCTTAAAATTAAACATGTACTGTCCAGCTGGGCGAGGTGGCTCACACCTGTAATCCTAGCTCCTCGGGAGGCTGAGATCTGTGGATCTGGGTTTGAAGCCAGCGTGGGCAGGAAAACCCGTGAGACTTTTATCTCCAATTAACTACCAAAAAAAGCTGGAAGTGAAGAAATGTACTCATTATCTTGCCCATGTAATTGTAACCCCTCTGTACAGTATTTCCACAAAAAAAAAAAAAGAATAGAAAAAAAAGCTGGAAGTGGAGCTGTGGCTCGAATGGACAAGCCTTGAGCAAAAAAAAAAAAAAAAAGCAAATGGACAGCACCCAGGCTCTGAGTTCAAGCCCCAGGACTAGCACAAAAGAGAGAGAGAGAGAGAAGAAAAGAAAATTCACATCCTTTGACCTGTTAATTCAACTTGGGGGAACTTATCCTAGACATAGATCTGCAAGTCCATTGCCCTATCTTATTGACTACAGCCTTGTAAGAGCAAAAGATAGGAAGCAACCTAAAAACCTGCCCCTAAGGGACTGGTGACATAAACAATGGCTGGGGACAGTACCCAGCAATGACCATGGACCATCGGACATGCAACAGGAGGAAGGGGAAAAGAGTACTGACCCTTCTGTTCTCTTCTTCTAAAAAGTGAAGATAAAAAGCCAACATACAGTGAGAGAGATGCTTGTAACAAAAGCAAAGAAAAAGTGGATGGTGGGTGTCGCTTAGTGCTTAGCCTGGCCTGGCATAAATGAGAGCCTGGGTTCAGTCTCCAGCTCTGGGAGAGGAGGAGAGGGCGGGGGGAGAGGAAAGAAAGAGACGGGAGAAGAAGAGGGACAAAACAGAAAAGAAAGGAAATACTGAAAAAGTGAGGAAGGAATTACTTCTAAGCGAAGTAAAGGGGCATTTGGAAGGTACTCTAGAGTGTTGGCTGTTTTATTTCTTCTTCCTTCCTTCCCTCCTTTCCCCTCCCTCCCTCTCTCTTCTTCCTCCCTCTTTCTTCTCCCTCTCTCTCTCTTTTTCTTTCTCTTCTTCCTTCCTTCCTTCTTTCTTTCCTTCCTTCCTCCCTCCCTCCCTCCCTCCCTCTCTCTCACCCTCTCTCTCTCTCTTTCTTTCTGTCTTTCTTTCGAACTCAGGGCCTATGTGCTTGCTAGGCAGGTGCTCTACCACTTGAGCTTCATTCTCATGTGTGTGTGTGTGTGTGTGTGTGTGTGTGTATGCATGCATGCATTGCTGGAGATGGAGCTGGGGCCTTATATATGCTACTTGCATTGCCAGTAATCACTGCTCCTAAAGTTTCATTGCTTGTCCTTGATAAGGTGTTAGCTTTATTTGTGTGCTAATATATCAATATTTGACATACTCTTCTATATAAATAGTGGCTCTTACAAGTAAAAAGCAATCAGGAGAATCATTTGACCCTAGGGATTTGGGGTTTGAGGATAGCCCAGGAAACAGAACAAAAGCCTATTTCCAAAACATTAATCACAGTACAGGTAGATGATCTTTGACTTATAATGGTGTCACAACCTGGTAAAACGCTCATAACTTGAAAATTGTGTGTGTGTGTGTGTGTGTGTGTGTGAGAGAGAGAGAGAGAGAGAGAGAGAGGATCTTATTGTATAGCCCGAGATGGGCTTAAACCTTTGATTCTATTGAGCCAGTCTTCTGAATGCTGGGATCACTATCTCCTATGTCCAGCTCGACAATGTTTTAAGTTGAAAATGCACTTAGTATACTTAACCTACTGCAACCCCTCGCTGTGCAACACAGTGCGCTGCCGAGCACAAACGGTTCATTCTATAATACCGTGCTGACGAGAGCTGCAGTGGCTGGTACTGCCCAGAATTACATAATTTGAACCAAAGTCACTAACCAAGGAAAAGAGCAAAATTTAAATAGTTTAGTAGAAGTGACTATGAACGTATTTTTCTTTTTTTTTGTTTGGTCGGTCGTGGGGTCTGAACTCTGGGCCTGGGCGCTGTCCCTCAGCTCTTCAGCTCAAGGCTAGCGCTCTACCACTTGAGCCACAGTGCCACTTCCGGCTTTTTCTGCTTATGTGGTGCTGATGAATCGAACCCAGGGCCTCACGCATGCAAGGCAAGTACTGTACCACTGAGCTACCTTTCCAGCCCCACCCATTTTTCTTTCACACCATCATGAACTTGAAAATCACTAAGTCAAACCGTCCTCAGTCAGAAATGGTATATCCAAACCATCTGTATATCCAAAATCTAGAATGCTATATAGTCATTAAAATGGACAAGATATATAAGTGGATTAAAAAATAATAAGGGTAAGTACACTGTGTTTAGTGTGTTGCCTTCTCTATAAAATTTTCTTTATTTATATTTTGCTAGTTGTGGGGCTGGAACTCACCATCTCAGTGCTGTCTCTGAGCTCTTTCACTCTACCAATTTGAGCCACAGCGCCACTTCCAGTTTTCTGGTGGTTAATTGGAGATAAAAGTCTCATGGATTTTCCTGCAATGGGCTGGCTTTGAATCTGGATCCTCAGATCTCAGCCTCTTGAGTGGCTAGGATTATAGTTGTGAGCCACTGGCCCCTGGCTTATATAAAATTTTAAAGCTTAAGTACATATTTAGGACTGCTTAGACTTTCTAGACAGGTACACGAGTCAGCTAACAGGTAGGCCAGTCTGTGGAAGAGGAAATGGGCAATCATTGACCTTTCTGTACCTTTTGAATATTGTACCATGTCTGTATGATGTATTCAAAAAATAAAATGATTTAAAAAATATCTTTGATCTTCTCATTTCCTGGAGACTCCATGACATTTGGCTTCGAACCAATTTCCTGCCAACAAGACTAAATTGGAGAAACATTTGGGCACCATGTGCCTGGTAACCTTCGACCAGACAAAGACCCCTTCAGAGGGACATTTACTCTGTAGAGGAAGGAGGCAGAGGTCTCATTACCTCCTTCCCATCAGCTGTCTCCCTTCCCATCTTCATCCCTTTGTTCCTGGAGGCTCTTGCTCTCTGTTTCTCTCTCCCCCCCCCACCTCTCATACCAGTGCTCGAACTTAGGGCCTTGTGCTGTCACATCACTTTCTTTGCTCCAGGCTGGAACTCTACCACTTAAGTCATAACTCCACTTTCAGCTTTGTGGTGATTAGTTGAAGGTAAGAGTCTCTTGTTTTTGTCCTCCTGGGATGGCTTTGAACCTTGAACCTCAGATCTCTGACTCCTGAGTAGCTAGGATTACAGGTGTGAGCCACCATTTCCCACCTCTGTTCTTTCTTTCGACCTTTCTATTATGATTTTCTTTTCCTTTTGTCAAGTCTCTTCCCTGTTCTGCTCTCTCCATGCTGAACCTTCTCAGTGATCCTTCTTCCTTTCCCAGCCCTGTCTAGAACACCCACAACTGTGCTACCCTAGCTTGGGACACTGAGTTCTTGGGTTTCCGTTGTCTTGGCTCCATGAAATCACGATGGTGCATCACGCCAGGCACTCAAACAAATTGTTTCCCCTCTTTTTTTTTTAAGTATTATTCACGGTGGGATTATGGATTATTAGATGCTCCCTATCTGTCATGATTTAGTGTTATCACAGTATAAATGATCCGGAGCGTATGATGGGATTATATTCTAACAAACCCATCTCACCTGCAAAGTATCTTAGCCATGAGGTGTGGTGTGCTATAGTCTCAGTCATTCCCTTTCTGATATGGCACAGACTAAGAGTTGTACCCTGAATGTCCCCACTCCCCCCACCATCGGGTCCTGGGGCTTGAATTCAGGGTCTGCGCTCTGCCCCTGAGCTCTTTTGCTCAAGGCTAGTGCTCTATCACTTTGAGCCACAGCGCCACTTCTGGTTTTCTGGTGGTTAACTGGATATGAGTCTCACAGACTTTCCCACCTGGTCTGGGTTTGAACCACAATGCTCAGATCTCAGCCTCCTGAGCAGCTAGGACTACAGGTGTGAGCCACCAGTGCCTGGCTCTTTTATGGACTGCCTTACTTAGGATCTTTGGGGCCTAGCCTGGATCCCAAGCCAGCCTTGGGAGAGCTAGAACCTCTTTTTTTCCCCTGGGGCCCCTTGAATTGTGGTCTTCAGGGACACAGCACCTACCTGGTGTCCTGCTTGCACTTGGCTGGTAATCAGTAGAGGCTCCACTATTGGCCCATACACAGCCCCAGATCCCCTGCCTGTCACACAAGGCTCTGGGCCTTCCTGTCCTGCCTTGCTTCTAGCCGCATAGATGGTGGCTCACTGTTCCCATGTAATTTTCCAGCTCCTTACCTCTGTTCAGGCGGGTCCCTCAGCCAGATAGGCCTTTTCCTTCACATGCTGTTTCCACAGCCTGTGACCCTGACCAGACTGCCTGTTCCCAAACACAGCCTATTAGCTCCCTGCCTTGTGTTCCCCTCTGTAAAGAAGCACACCTCCTGTTCACTTGTCTCTCTGAGCTCTCAGAGACCTATGTGACCTCATTTATGTTTGTGTATCCTTACTGGGCTCCAGGAATGGAAGACAATAAAAAGTTAGGGAGAGCTTGGCACTGGTGGCTCATGCCTGTAATCCTAGCCACTCAGGAGGCTGAGATATGAGGATCAAGGTTCAAAGCCAGCCTAGGCAGGAAAGTCTGTGAGACTCTTATCTCAAATAAACCACCAGAAAACTGGAAGTGGCACTGTGGCTCAAGTGGTAGAGTACTCGCCTTGCACAGAAGAGCTGAGGGACAGTGCCCAAGCCCAGAGTTCAAGCACCACTACTAACCAAAAAAGAAAAAGAAAAGAAAAGAAAAAGAAAAAAATGTTAGGGAGTAAATAATGAACGAGTGGATAAAGAAGCATGCAAACAAAACGATAATGTGGCTGAATGAACACTTCAGGAAGGACCTGTTTCTCATAGAATACCTCCCAAATCCAGTCACCTGGAGTTTGACCTTCTTTTGGTACTGGACTTGAACTCAGGGCCTAATACTCTCACTTAGCCTGCTTGCTCACTTTCTTTTGTTTAAATTTTTTTTATTGTTGTTAAAAAGTGATATACAGAGGGGTTACATAAATTAGGTAAAGAGTATATTTCTTTTTGGACAATGTCACCCCTTAGTCTCCCATTTCTCTCTCTCTCTCTCATTTTCTTTCCTTCCTTCCTTCTTTTCTTCCTTCCTTTCTTTCTTTCTCTCTATCTCTCTCTCTCTCTCGCTCACTTGCTCACTTGCTTGCTTGCTTTCTCTCTTGCTTGCTTGCTCTCTGGTCAAGGCTGGCATTTTACCACTTGAGCCACACCTCTCCTTTCAGCATTTTAGAATTGACTGGAAATAGGACTCATGCGCTTTCCTCCCTGGACTGGCTTCGAATCATGAACCTTAGCTCTCAGTCTCTTGCGCAGCGAGGGTTGCAGGTATGAGCTACCGGCGTCCGCCTGAGCTCAAGCTTCTTAATGAGGAAACAAGGAGTGAGAAAGTCGCAGATGACAAGCCAGCCATCAGGAAGGGGCTTTGGTCAGAAGCCTGAGGATGGTGACCTGGATTCTTTGGAGAGTCCCAAGTGCAGAAATAAACACTGAGGATGGAAGTGAAGTTGACCTATGGGTGGGTTCAGGGCTGTGAATTCTTGGTCTTTTCTGGCAGCGAGGAAGCTCTACTGGCAGGAAGGAGGCAAGCTAGCTTTGGTGGGAAGGGCATATCAAGCAGGGGTCAAATTATATAGAGGAGGAAACTGAACCCTCAAGTTCTTCCTCAGCAACACAGACTCACCAGAGATCAATGGAACAAAAACAAAAGCCTCTACTCAACCCTCCACTCTCCAGACTAGATCTGTATCCATACTACATCTCTGAAGGGAAACATGTACAATATGCATCTGTATACCAACACTCTGTGTACAGCCTGAAACTTAATTATCTGTGAGGCTGCATGGATTCATGGATGGCTGGATAGACAGATATATTGGTGAATAGGTAAATGAATGAATGGTAAGGAGGAAGATGGGTAGACAGGTAGATGGATGGATAGGGCATGGGTGAACAGGTAGATAGATGATGAGTAGACATGTGGGTAGATGGATAGGTGAAAGACTGGATGGTAGATGAGCTGATGGGTAGATAGGTGGATGTGTAGATTAGTAGATAAGTGGATGGTTGACAGGTAGAAGGATAATAATTACATGGTGAATAATTACATGGTAATTATTCATGGTAATCCACATGGATGGATGCGGATGTGTTTGAGTGGATAATTGAATGGATAGATAAGTGAATGGATGAATAAGTGAATGGGTTGGCAGGTGGATGGGTGAATATCTACACGGATTTGTGGGTGAGTGGATGGTAGCTGTGCAAATGGGTACAGCAGATGGGTGCACAGATGGATAGATGGACAGACCAATGGATGACCAGATAGTTAGGTGAATGAAGAGTCAATAGACATGAAAACAGGTATTGATGGGTTCACAGCAGATGGATGGGTGGCTGTGTGGACATATAGATGGCTAGATAGACATGTACATAATCAGATGGGAAAGTGGATGACCTAACAGATAAATGGACAAATAAATGAGTATAGGGTAAACAAATGTGGTTAGATGAATAGACAACCAGAGAGACATAGATGGATGGGAAAATAGATGAATGGATGGACATACAGGAAAGGTTTGTACACTAGGAAGACTAGAATGGTACTGAAGCGTTGGCAAGAGATGGGGAAACTGAGGAATCTGGGCTGGGAACAGAGCTCCTAAGGATATGGAAGCAGCTGTGGTGCTCAGGAAGCTGGAGGGGAAGGTGTAAGCTACAGGACCCTTCCCTAGTAGCGAGGGAGCTCACTGAAAAGACAGAAGAAGGAAGCAAAACAGCACTAGGCTCCAGGGTAGGCGAGTTCAAGAGTCCAGCCTAGGTAGACCCTTGCAGGTGCATAGGGTTTAAGGAAGAGTAAGTCCTGGCAGTCCTCAGATTCGAGACCTCAACCATCCAGGCTTAGCCTATCACATAGATGCTCCAAGAAGATGGCTATTGGGCACATTGGGGTCTCAGAAGAAGTGGGCATTGTTGGGCAAGGGATTCAAGGGCCTTGGCAGAGCTCAGGCTAAGGGGCAGCGGAGGCCTCTCAGTGGTATCCTGTGACTTTCTCCCTCCCGTCTCTCTCCCAGCCCCAGCTTCCTCTGGGCAGGGGGCCTGGCCCCCATGGCCTCCCAGGCCAGCCCCTTGAGAACCACCTGCCCCAGCCGGCCAGAGACTTCCTGTAGCGCAAGAGATTTATGCAAACGGGCTGGGGCAGTGATGTCACCCCAAGGGGACTATCTCCTAGTGGCAGGCCCTTCGATAAAATCAGGAACTTGAGCTGGCCCTGCAATGTCAAGGGAGGGGGCTCACCCAGGGCTCCTGTAGCTCAGGGGGCAGCCCTGAGCCCTGCGTTCACCCCGCCACCGGCCAGCTCCCCCTCCCAGCAACGGGGCACCCCTGGCCCCATCCTGAGGGGCTCCGAACTGGCTCCCACCGAGGCAGGGGATCTGACTGACTTGGAGTTCGGCTGGATGTTACAGGCGTGCAAAATGGAAGGGTTTCCCCTCGTCCCCCCTGTGAGTACTGGGGCTACTCCACTAGGCTAACTCAGGCCTGGGGGTGCCGGCTGCCCACGAACCCTCCAGCCCACCCGCTAGCCTCCAGCTTGCTATCAGTGGGAAGTTGGTGTTTCCTCTCCGAGCTCCTGGCCCGAGACCCAGAGAGCAAGGGGGCCATTGGCTTCCTCAGAGCATGCCCTGCCTGGCTGGCTGAGGGCTGCCGGCTGGGCCCATGGCGGGGCTGTGATCGTTGGGGCCTGAACAGTTATTTATAGATGGGTGAGGGTGGCAGGTGGGAGCCCAGGGCGCAGTGTTGGGCTGAGGCTGGTGTGGTGAGGGCTCTGAGAGCGCGCACTGGAGGACATAGGGAGACAGGCTTGGGTGCGGAGGACAGTCCTCAGGACAGGAAGAGTTGAGGGTAGAGGCAACAGGCTGAGCGGTTTCAGCCTCTGGCCTGGGGTTGTCTTGGAGACACAGGTTGATGGAAGTCTAGGTCTTCAAGGCCAGCCTGAGGCCTGGCACAGAGGACTGGTTTTTGATCCGAAGCATCTGGGCCTAGACATCTTATAGTCCCTGAGAGGCTGGGTGGGGGCCGGGGCTGGACTGAGAGCTGGAGGCAAACCAGGCAGGAGCCTGACACAAGGTAATTATTAGGCTGAGGAATCAGGGAGAAATCAGGCCGTGGCTGGGCCTGAGGCTGGGACTGGGATAAGACCTGGGGTCGGATGGATAGGGACCAAATCTGGGGGTGAAGATGCAGGAGTCCCAGGGGACCCTTGAGAAGGGCAGGGCGGCAGGTGGGGCCGATCTCCAGTGGTCCCTGCTCTGGATGACAGTTGCAGCCTGAGACAGGTGTTAGGCCGGAGTCCCCTGGAGAGGACCCTCTGCCCAACCCCCAGAGGACAGGGGGCAGGGAGGCACGGGTGGGGGAGGGGGCGTGGAAGGGCTTGGCAGGGCCTGCCCACCTGACTCAGCTCCTCTCTACCCACCTCAGCTCCGATCCGAGCTTTGGGAGGCACCCCAGGGCTGACATCACAGCCAGTGTCCTGCAGTAGGCCGACTGCGCTGCCTGGAAACCTGGGGTCTAGTGTATGTGTGTGGGGGGGGTGGAGCTCAGTGCCCACCTCTACCAGGAACCCTGTTTCCCATCAGAGGGCAGGAAGCTAGATGGCTTTGTCCCCAGGAAAGCTACAGGCCCTGCAGCATGCCTACACCATCTCTGCTCCTTGACTGCTCAGTCTGGAGCTCCAGACAGGGCAGAGAAAGGGGCTGATCTTGGGCTTTTACCCCAGGGCCCCCAACCCTCTGTTTAACCCCAAGTGTCACTCTCAGTGTCTCCTGGGAGGGTGGGCCTCAGTGCCTTGTGCAATCCTTGGGCAAATCACGGGGGCGGGGAGAGGCCGGGTGACTGTTGGGAAGACTCCGGATGTGTGCGTCCCGGCGCCCAGGCTAGTCATCAGGGGTGAAGGGAGGAAGACAGGGCAGAGGGAGGCAGAAGGAGGGGGGGTGAAGGGGAGCAGGAGGACAGGCAGGGAGAGAGGAGGAGGAGGAGGAAAAAGGAACAGAAGGACAGGGGACAGAGGAGGGAGAGGAAGAGGGGCAGAGGAAGGTATGGGCAGAGTAAGAAGGAGAGGGAGGGAGGAGGGAAAAGAGGAGGGGGGGGAGGAAGGAAGGGCAAAGGGCATTCCAGTGGGGGCATTGGAGAGGAGAATGAGTGAAGGATCAAGGACCTGTGTCCCTTGGCCCCAACACTTGCCTGGCTGACCTCCGTCACGCCATCTGCGAGGGCCATGGTGGTGGTCCTGTGCCTAGGGGCAGCTGGCACAGGCTGAGGGAGAGGGAGGGGAGGCTGGGCAGGTTGGGGCAGGACACCAGGGTGCTGCGCAGACACACAGTGGCATGTGGGCGGCTCTGTGCAAGGCTGTGGTGTGAACACTCGAAGGCCTCAATACAGTGTGTGTATGCGTGTGTCAACCCATGTAACCGCATGTGGCTGCGAGGATGAGTGTAAGATGGGGTGTGTGTGTGTGTTTGCGTGTGAGTAGGTTTATGGCAGTGTGAGCCTGTGCACACAGGGCGTGGGCACGGGGACAATAGAGGACATAAATCCCCCCCCAGCTTGGGGAATGTCACAGGGAGCGTGCGTACATTGGGGGAGAGCCTGCCTTGTTATGCACGCATGTGAACAGGGTGGGGGGGCTGTGGGGAACAGACAGGCAGGGGAAGGGGCTGTGCCCTCTTTATTTAACCTTTAACCTCTGTACCCTATCGTTAAGCTCTTCTGGAACCCCTTCTCACCTCCCTGGGACCCTGATCTCTTCCACTCCAAGCTGGGGGAGGGTTGCAGGCCCAAGGACTGTCTCCATCAGGGAGGATGGGGTGGAGCCCTACACAGCAGGGCTGCAAGTCAGGCTGGGGTTCTCCCCCACAACCCAGGCCCTGACATCTCTCCTCTCTCAACAGCCGTCGGAAGATCTGGTTCCCTATGACACGGATCTGTACCAACGCCCGGCTCACGAATACTACCCCTATCTCAGCAGCGATGGAGAAAGCCACAGTGGTGTGTACAGGGCGGGCTGTCCCTTCTTCCCCGGGGGAGGCCAGGGGCTGGAGAGGGAGCAAGATGCAGCTCCCAGAGCCTCTGGGCTTCAGATGGAGTTAGTGAGGTTAGGGTAAGGGCAATGAGCTTCCTGGTCCCTATGTGCATTCCAGCCCCCCATTCCTGAGCATCTCCCCGTGCCAAAGGCATGATTGGTTCCTCCCACTTTTCACTTGTCCAGTTTTTGAGGACCTTTTTTTTTTCTTTTTTGGCCATGGGTCTTGAACTCTGGGCCTAGGCACTCTCCCTCAGCTCTTCAGCTCAAGGTAAGCACTCTACCACTGGAGCTACAGCACCACTTCTGTTTTCTGGTGGTTTATTGGAGATGAAGAGTCTCATAGACTTTCCTGTCCCGGCTGGCTTTGAACAGTGATCCTCAGATCTCAGCCTCCTGAGTAGCTAGGATTACAGGCGTGAGCCACCAGTGCCGGGCTTTGAGGAACATTTTCGTAGACAAGGACACCAAGGCTTAAGGAGCTGAGTGACTGTTCAGGGCCTTATGAGGAACCCAAATTGGTTTGTCTGCTCCTTGTCCGGTGCTTTTTCCTCTGCTCTCCCACTCCTCCACGTTTCTGGCCCCGCCTCCTCTCTGTTCTTCACCCCGTTCATCTTGAACTCCCCCTGGTGCATGCCCACTCCCTGCTGAGTGCCACACAGCTGGGCAGCATCCCCTGCCTCTTTTACCAGGTCCTGTCCCAACAGGACAACCTGAATCTCTCCATACACTATGGCTGAATTTCCCTGGGGAGTAAAATGCGCCGCCCCCTTCCCTCAGTTGAGATCTTCTGGCCAATGGAAAGTCTCCAATGACTCTAACTGAGCTGAAGTCCCAAGTTTGCTCGTAGGAAGAGGCCTGGGCCAGGGGATCTAACTGACCAGACCAAGGCCTAGCCCGCGTCTTAGAGAAGACAGGCACTCGGTGCCTAGAACCTGGGCAGGGGTCCTGACAGGTCCCCACGAAGCAGATCTTGACATGTTGCCTTAGATATCCTTGAACTAAAAGTTAAGTGAACCAGGTAAGGGGAAAATCCTTACTGGGGAGATTCTCCAGGGCCTCTGGGGACAGACACACCGGTGTCTGACCCCACAGGTCATAGGCATGCTGGGTGGCACACTTGAGGAGACGTCTTACCTGACAGCCACACACAGAATGGCAAGTCCTGTATTTAGGCTCATCCATCTGGAGGTCAAACTTTGAGACCAGAACTCATATCTAACATCCCGGGGCAGGTGGTAAACCCACCTCAATGCCTTATCTGGGAATCCACAGGCTTCTTTTACAACAGATTTAAATTATCCTCTTTTGTTCCTTTAAACATAGGATTAAAGGCATGAGCCACCAGCACCTGGCTGGTGGCTGTGAGTGTGTGTGAGGCTGGGGGTGGCGGTGGGGGAGGGGGGGTCAGTTGGTCGTGGGGCTTGAACTCTGGGTGCTAGGTGCTGTCCCTCAGCTCTTCAGCTCAAGGCAAGCACTCAACCATTTGAGCCACAGCGCCACTTCCAGTTTTCTGGTGGTTTATTGGAGATAAGAATCTCACGGACTTTCCTGCCCAGGCTGGCTTTGAACCCAGATGCTCAGATCTCAGCCCTCTGAGTAGCTAGGATTACAGGCACAAGCCACCGGCGCCCAGCTCTGGCTAAACATTTTTTAAAAAGATTTTTATACATTAGTTGTACAAAGAGGATTTCATTGTGCCTCTTCCCTCCAACCATCCAACGCAGCCCATAGCCTCCCTCCATCCTGTCCTCTTCTTAAAACAATGGAAACTGGTCTCATTGTTCCACTTTCATACTGCATTGACCGTACTGAGATCATACCCACCCTCTTTCTTCCTCTCCATTCACCTTCCTTTCAGCGCATTTCTAATTCCTCAGAACAAGTAGACAGCTCTCATTGGCCTCCATTTCCCCAGCCAAGTCTGAGTGAAAGAGCACCTCACCCACCCTTCCCACAGCACCCGTGAGGTCCTTCTGGGCTGGAAGAGAGCGCCCCCTGGTGGCTCAGACCCAGCAAGCTCAGCGCTGGAACCCTTCTTCCTTTGCTCCACTCACTCTCAGTCCCATCTGCTTTCAATTCACCAGGTTTAGGAGTCTTTCCTTTGGGTCTTTCACAGCCTCACGTTTCCATCCTTTAGCTGAAGGTGCTGCCCACTCCCTTAGAAACCAGCTATGATGGGCCTAGGCTAATGGAGTGAGGGCTTCACAGAAAGCCAGGCTTTCCCTGGCTCCCGGCTACAAGGCTTCCTTGTATCCGGGGATGAAGCTCTAAGAACTCCTGGAGCCCTGCACTGAGAGCTTGTGCCTGTAATTTTAGCTACACAGGAGGCTGAGATCTGAGGATCAAGGTTCAGAGACAGCCCAGGCAAGAAAGTCTGTGAAACTTGTATGTCCAATTAACCACCAAAAAGCCAGAGATGGAGCTGTGGCTCAAGTGGTAGAGCACTATCCTTGAGCAAAAGAAAGCTCAGGGACAGTGTCCAGGCCCTGAGTTTAAGCCTCAGGACCAGCACAAAAAAGCAATAATAACTTCTGGTTGGACATCTGGTTGTTCTACTTTGAGCATGAGCCCCAATTCTCCCAAAGATTCCTTTACTACCTCCAGCTGTCCTTGAATTGCCCTCTCCCCTCCCCTGGATTATGGTGATGTCTGAAGACTCTAGAAAGAAGACCACTCCCCATCCTTCCACCAATTCCTACTTGTCCTTTGTGCCCATATTTTTGGATAGTGATGCTTAATGGAAAGGCTTTGGGGTGGACCTTGGTCAGACTTGGCTCTATCTACTCACCAGCTATGCTAGCTCTGGGCAAGTAGTAACCTAACCTCTCTGCATCTGTAAAGCTGAGAGAAAAAAAAAGTCTCAGAGTTGTGATGGCTCAGTGAGATAATGGATAATCTCTGAGGTCCTGCCCTCTGCTGAGAACAAGGCTCAGGAACCTCTCAGTAATGCTTGTTAACTTTACTGTAGCCCCAAGAAAGGAAGGCCAAACAGTAAGGAGAGCAGAAGCAAAGGGCTCTGGTGACCAATCAACTGGGGTATTTGCCTACCAACCAGCTGCCCAGCCAACCACTCAGCCATCTCTTCATTCACCTTCCCAATTACCCATTCTCTCATCTACCCACCCATCTACCTAAACCCCACGGGTCCTCCTACCCACTCACCCACTTATCCAGCCATCCTTCCAACCCAGTACGCTCTTCTGCTTCCCTTATTGGACCTTCCATCAAAGGGTCTCTGAGTGTTTGTCACAAACCGAACACTCTTGCAGGTCTCTGATGGTCCGTGCTGAGTAAATCAAACAAGCCGATGCTCTCCTGGAGCTTATGTTCCATCCAAGAGACAGAAAATAAATAGTTGAATAAGCAAACTATAATAGTAAGGCCTACAAAATGCAGCGATGTCAGGCAGTGTTTAGTGGGAAGCCACTGTCATGTGAGTGATCCGGGCAGCTGTTGAGATGGCAGTGGTGTTGAAATCTTAATGAAGAGGGGGAACTGTGCGTGGGAAGGTAGGAAGGGGAGGGCTTCCAGTTACAGGTAGCGGAAGAACACTAGTGCAGGACTGACTCAGAAGGCTCAGTAGCGGCCAGATCACAAAAGGCTTGAAGAAGCCAGGTGACTCATGCCTGTAAGCCTAGCGACTCAGGAGGCTGAGATCTGAGGATTGTAGTTCGAAGCCATCTAGGGCAGAAAAGGCCATGAGATTCTTATTTTCAATTAACCACTTAAAAACTGGAGGTGGTGCTCAAAGTGGTAGAGTGTTAGCCTTGAGCAAAAGAGTTCAGGGACAGCACTCAGGCCCTGAGTTCAAATCCCATAACCAAAAAAAAAAAAAAAAGCTTGAAGGAGTATGGATTTCATCCTACAGGAGTTTTCTTTGTTTATAAAACAAACTCAAAGCCTCCCACATCCAAATACTTATTGCCAAAATTTAAGAAATATAATAATATGTGAAGAAAAACATTCCCCTCTCTTTCATCTTATGCTCAACTGTTGACACCATGAATCTTTACAGAGGTTTTATTCTGTACTTAGCAACCTACACATCTGCAAATGTACACATACACACAGGCATATACTATTCCTTCAGAAATGGAATTGACATCTCATGCTGCTCTGCAGTTTGCTATTTTTTACTTTGACTATAGACATCCAATAAATGTGCAAAGCTGTGAAATGGAGACCTTGGGCATTATTCATTCACAGCTTTGGTTTTTATGAGGGCCTTCCAGGGGGTGAGCAGAGATGAATCAGCTCCATTTTCAGTTTGAGATACGGTCTGTTCACATGTACGGCGAAAGGGAATTTGACTAGTAACTCAGAACCTACACATGCTCGGGTGAATATTCCTGTCAGCTGAGCCACGTGGTGTCCTTTGGTTACCTGTACTTTCTTGTCCCGGTTTCTGAGGGTCACTGTGAAAAGACAGCCGGGCACTGGTGGTTCGAAGCCAGCCCAGGCAGGAAACTCTTTATCTTCAATTAACTACCAGAAAGCTGGAAGTGGTGCTATGGCTCAAAGTGATAGAGCACTAGCCTTGAGCAAAAAAGCTTAGGGACAGTGCCCAGGCACTGAGTTCAAGCCCCAAGACCTGTAAAACAAAACAAAACAAAAACAGATTTCTGGGATTCATCCCCCTTCCTCATTGCTATCTGGAGTAACCATGCCTGATATTTAACCCCTCAGTGTCATAATTTCCTCATAACAAGGCCAAATACACAGGACTATTCTAAGGACTGAGTGAGTGATGATCCGTAAAATGCTCAGAACAGATCCTGGCAAACAATGAGTGTATTGTCTTTATAGTCTCCCCAGCAAGGATGGGTGGTAGGTAAGGTTGTTGCTGTATCATTTTGTATTTTATCTCTTATCTTTATTTTGTGCTTTTGATTGTATATTGAATTCAGGTTGAAAATTAGTTTTTCCCTTAGGTAAACCCCCCTTTTTTTGGTAGTACTTGAATTTGAATTCAGGGCCCTGCCAGGCAGGCACTCCTTCAAATTTTTTAAATATTTCTCCATTTTTTAGTATTTATTATTGTTTTCATTACAAAGTCTGATGTTATTCATGTTCTTATTTGGATTTGTGCGTGTGTTGGGGGGGGGTGCTGGTCCTGGGGCTTCAACTCCAGGTCTGGGTGCTGAGTTTTTCTTTTTTTTTTTGCTCAAGGCTAGTGCTCTACCATTTGAGCCACACTGCCATTTCTATGTTTTTGGTGGTTATTTGGAGATAAGAGAACTTTTCTGCTTGGGCTGGCTTTGATCCTCAACAGGCATGAGCCACCAACACTTGGCCTTCATTAAACTTTATTTGCCAGTCCTGGGTATTGAACTCAGGGCCTGGGCACCATCCCTGAGCTTCTTTTTGCTAAAGGCTAGTAATCTACCACTTGAGCCACAGTGCCAGTTCTGGCTTTTTCTGCTTATGTGGTACTGAGGAATTGAACCTAGGACTTCATGCATGCTAGGCAAGCATTCTACCACTAAGCTTTTTTTTTTTTTGTCAGTTGTGGGGCCTGAACTCTGGGCCTGGGCGCTGTCCCTCAGCTATGCAGCTGAAGGCTAGCACTACCACTTGAGCCACAGTGCCACTTCTGGTTTTTTCTGCTTATGTGGTGCTAAGGAATCGAATCCAGGGCCTCATGCATGCAAGGCAAGCACTCTACCACTGAGCCACCTTTCCTGTGTGTGTGTGTGTGTGTGTGTGCATGTGTGTGTGTGTGTTTGTGTTGGTCGTGGGTCTTGAACTCTGGGCCTAGGTGCTGCCCCTCAGCCCTTCAGCTCAAGGCTAGCACTCTACCACTTGAGCCACAGCACCACTTCTGGTATTCTGGTGGTTAACTGGAGATAAGAGTCTCACTGACTTTCTTGTCCGGACTGAGTGTGAACCACAATCCTCAGATCTCAGCCTCCTGAGTAGCTAGGATTACAGGCATGAGCCACTGGCACCCAGCTTTCAATAAACTTTTTGAAAGTTCCTTCTGGCTGATGGGTGGAGAATAGATGGAAGGGGATAAAAGGAAGAGATGGGAGGGATAGAAGGACAGCAGCTGGGAGAGAGGATGTAGAGGGTGTTGGAATAGTGGAAGCAGGCGATGGTAGAGGTGAGGACAAGGTGGTGGCAGTATCAGACAAGGACAGGAAGGCGTGAAACAGATTCAGAAAGTGTTAACATTTTTTTCTTTTTGGTCATTTGTGGGGCCTGAATTCTGGGCCTGGGCTCTGTTCCTCAGCTCTTTTAGCTCAAGGCTAGTGCTCTACCACTTCCAGCTTTTTCTGCTTATGAGCTGCTGAGGAATCAAGCCCAGGGCCTCATGCATGCAAGGCAAGCACTCTACCACTGCGCCACCTTCCCAGCCCCAAGATTTACTATTTTTAAAAATTATTTTTTTTGTGTGTATTTGGTCTTGAACTCAGGACCTTATACCCCCATTGGACATTTTCATTGGTGCTCTACCACTTGAGCCACACCTACACTTTTGGCTTTGTGCTGGTTAATTGAGGATGACAGTCTCAGCTTTGTCTCCTCCAGCTGGCTCTGAACAGTGATTTTCAGATCTTAGCCTCCTGAATAGCTCAGATTCTAGGCATGAGCCACTGCCTGGTTTATCCTAGCCCTTTTAAAGTATGTGGATATGTAGTATTGAATACATTATGAAACCATCATTGCCATCCATCTCCCAAACCCTTTGCATCTTGCAAACCTGGATTCTGTCCCTATTAGACATAAACCCTCTATCCCCATTCTCCTCCAGCCCTGGCTGTAGTCAATAGGGTCTAATAGAGTTCAGAAACCTCACATAAATGCCATCTCATGGTGTCTTTTTTTTTTTTCTCGGTTATAGGGCTTGAACTCTGGGTGTGGATGTTGTCCCTCAGCTCTTCAGCTCAAGGCTAGCACTCTACCACTTGAGCCACAGTGCCAGTTCCAGTTTTCTGGTTTATTGGAGATAAGAGTCTCACGGACTTTCTTGTCTGGGCTGGCTTTGAATTGTGATCCTCAGCTGTCAGCCTTCTGAGTAGCTAGATAACAGGCATGAGCCACCAGCACCTGGATAATGTTTGTTCTTTTGTAAATGGATCATTTCACCTAGCTGAACACCCTCAAGTTTCATCTATGTTATGCATATAGATGTGTCAGAATTTCCCTACTAATTATGGTCAGTTAACTCCTCCCTCCCTCCCTTCCCCTTCCTTCCTTCCTTCCTTCCTTTCTTCCTTCCTTCCTTCCTTCCTTCCTGCCTTCCTTCCTTCCTTCTTTCCTTCTTTCTTTCTTTCCCTCCCTCCTTCCCTTCCTTCTTTTTTTTTGGTGGTACTGGGGTTTGAACTTAGGACTTTGTGTTTTCTGGGAAAGTATAATTCCACATGAACCACCTCTCCAGCCCAATATCCCATTGTATGTATGTATATCTCCTGCTTTGCCTATTTGCTCATCTATTGATGGATACTTCGAGTGCTCCTACTTTTTGGCTATTGTGAATAATGCTGCAAGTAACATGGTGTACACCTAGTTCTTCAAGTATTTGATTTAAATTCTTTCGGATATATACCCCGAAGAGGAATTTGTGAGTCATATGGTGATTCTATTTTTAATGTCTCTTAGGAACTGCCATACTATTTTCCATAGCGGCTACGCCGTTTTTGCAAGCCCACTGACAATGCACATCTTTGAGCCACACTTGTCATTTTCTGTTGTTTTTGTTTGTTGAATGCTGGTCATCCTAATGGGTGTGCTCCAACTTGCCTTTTCTGATGGAGGAGAAAAAGAGAACATTTCTCTTCCAAAGTGTCACTCTTTCTCCATCATCCATCCACCCACATACCCAACCTGATGGCCATCTACTCTTTCATCCTTCATAATCCCATCAATTTCGCTCTCTCTCTCTCTCTCTCTCTCACACACACACACACACACACACACATCTAATCATCCATTCATCCTCCTCTCCTCTCCTACTGAGCACACCGCCCATCTCCCACTGACCTATCTATCCAAATAAATATACCAGCTATCGTTTATACATAGAGCAAATAAAATATAGGTCCTACCAGACTTATTTTTGTAACGAGGAAGGTAATCATGATAGGAAGAAGAGAGTAATAAATGCCATGAGACCTGTAGCTCTCTGAGCCTGTTTCTCTATATGAACAATTTTCAGGAGGGGCTAGGTTCTAGAACTCGGGGGTCCAATGGAGTGTGTGATTTCCTCTGAAAGGTTTTTCTTGGCTCCTCTTTTCTTGATTTCTCATCCTTCTCTGTTTTGAATGCTTTGCTGCAACCAAGGGGAAAGCTCTGGTTTCAGACTCTGTTTCTTTGCTGAGGAGCTAAGGTCAAACAAATGACTCTTAAGGCTTGATTTTATGTGTCGTGGTGGGGGTTGTTTTGAATATTATTTTACCTTATTTTTTTGTTGTGGTGATAACTGAGTAAGAATAGGGATGTGTAAGTGGGATTTGGGTTTAGGGGAGGGAGTTGGTTTAGAGGTAGAAGATCAAGACAAATGGATTATTTCTGGCCAGATAGATGGGTAGTAGCTGAATGGGTAATGATTGGATGGATAAGTGGACGATGGTTAGATGGACGATGGTATAATGACTGGATGATGGATGACCTGTGGGGCATGGTGGACAGGCTCTCAGTTCTTTTTCGGAGTCACCACAGGTCTTCCTTAAAGCTTTCATTGTTCTTCTGAGATGGAATGGTTTAAGAGTTCAGTCTCTGGAGTTAGGCAGAAAGGGATTTGGATCTTGACTATCAACAATTGCTTTAGACACAGGGCTTAATATCTTTGTCATAATTTCCATGCATAAAAAAGGAAGCTTGTTCAGTGGGAGGAGTATATGAAATAAATAATGTAGATTAAAAGTCTTAACTCACTGTCTGGAATATTAAAAAAAAATTACACTCCTAGAAGGGCTCTGGTGGCTCACCCCTGTAATCCTAGCTACTTAGGAAGTTGAGATCTGAGGATCAAGGTTCAAAGCCAGCCTGGGCAGGAAAATCCACGAGACTCTTTTTTTTTTTTTACTTTTTCTTCCAGTTGTGGGGCTTGAACTCAGGGCCTGAGTGCTATCCCTGAGACTCTTTGTGCTCAAGGCT
>NW_012267341.1:893349-895831 GCF_000151885.1 Dipodomys ordii
CTCTACCACTAAGCCACCTTCCCAGCCCAAGACTATCTCTAATTAGCCATCAAAAAGCTGGAAGTGGAGCTGCTGTGGCTTAAGTGGTAGAGTGCTAGCCTTGAATTAAAGAGCTAAGGGTCAGTGCTCAGGCCCTGAGTTCAAACCCCAATAATGGCACACACACACAAAAAAGGATGCTTTGTGCAAACTTCCAGCCATGTCATCCTGGCTCACCTCATCCTGCCTGCTGTCCCCACAGATCATTACTGGGACTTCCACCCACACCATGTGCACAGTGAGTTCGAGAGCTTTCCCGAGAACCACTTCACGGAGCTGCAGAGTGTGCAGCCACCCCAGCTGCAACAGCTCTACCGCCACATGGAGCTGGAGCAGATGCACGTGCTCGACACTCCCATGGTGCCACCCCACAGCAGCCTCAGCCACCAGGTGCATGCCGCCTGCCAGCCTCTGTCCCCTCGATCATGCCAGGCCCCTGGAGAGGCCCCAAAGCATCTCAGGGAGCTGACATAGGCTCTTACTCAGCATGGCTTACTGCCCTGCAGCCAGAACACTGACACCCCCCCCCCCGCCAACCCTGGGATCTTATCTCCTGTCATTAAAGGATGGAGGGATCCCAGATGATCCCAAATTCTTGTCTATTCTCTCCACTCACGCCTGGCTGGGGTCTTTACTAATTGAAATCTCTACTTCCAGTCCCTTCCTACCTCTGACATCTGAGTCACTAAACACGGACCTGTGCTGATCTCCCCTTCCTCCCCCTCCCCCTGACCTCCAGTATTGACACTTCTCTGTTCCAGGGGTCCTGACCCCCACTTGTGGTCTGTGTGGACTTTTATCACTCCTTACTAACCTCTATGGTCTCTCTACTTGCTCATCACCCCATTATTAAGAACCATTACGGTCAGGATTATCACTGCTCCCCAGCCCTCCCTCTCTGTCCCCAGAACTGCTGTCCAACCAGACAGCACCTTTGCAGGTATGAGAACAGGCGCTCCTTCCCCTGCCCCGAGCCACAGAGCCAGCTGTCAGCAGTCCTGCACCCGCATTCCTGTGCATGGTGACCCAACCTGGCCTCTAGTTCCACCATAATTCAATCTCCCAGCAGAGCACCCCAAGACTCCCTCTCCCCTCACTCAGACCCTCGGAGCCAGCCGCAGCCCTGATGCTTGTCCCTTACTGACCCCACCCCCTTCCCACACCTCCAGGTCTCCTACCTGCCCCGGATGTGCCTCCCTTACCAATCCCTGTCCCCAGCCCAGCCCAGCTCAGATGAGGAGGGCGAGCGGCAGAGCCCCCCGCTGGAGGTGTCTGATGGGGAAGCTGACGGCCTGGAGTCTGGGCCAGGCCTCCTGCACGGAGAGACAGGTAAGGGCCAGCCCCTGACCCCTCCAGGGTCAGCCAGTGGTCCTGACCTGACCCTGGCTGTGTCTGGACCTTTCCCATCCCAGCCAAGGCCAAATGACCCAGCAGCCATGCCAGTGTGATGTGTGCACATTTTGTGGGGGCTTCTGAGGCTCTGTGACTGAGCGGGTGCCTGTGAGCACGTGTGAGTGTGAGGGTGGGTGCATCTTCATATCTGTGCTGTGTATGTGAATGAGTGAACTGTGAGTGTGCATAGGTGTGGACATGCATGTGGACACATGTGAGCAGATAGGAGCATGTGTGTTATGGAGCTGTATACAGAGGTTTGTATCTGTGTGCATTTGCACGTGGATGTATATGTGTATATGGAGGTGTGTGTGTATGTATGGAAGTGTATAGGTGTGCATATAGGTGTATGTGTATATCTATGTGCACGTGTGTGTATGGAATTGTGCATGTGTGCATATGGGTATGTGTGTATATGTGTGTATGGAGTTGCAGGTGTATGTGCACACAAATGATGTGTGAGATTGGGTATATATATGTGCATATGGGGGTACATGTGTATGGAGGTGTGCAAGTGTGCATATGCAATGTGTGTACGCGTGTGTATTTGGGTGCATGTGCATGCATGCATACATGGAGGTGTGAGTGCATGTGCGCGCGCGTGTGGGCATGTGCATGTGTGTGCACGTCGGTGTGTATACATGTCCGTGCGTGTGCACATACATGTGTGTCTGCGGGTGCACGCCCGTGTACATACATGCACATAGGAGGGGGGTCCCTGAGTCCGCACCCCGGCCGGCCCCTCCCCTACAGGCAGCAAGAAGAAGATCCGCCTGTACCAGTTCCTGCTGGACCTGCTGCGCAGCGGCGACATGAAGGACAGCATCTGGTGGGTGGACAAGGACAAGGGCACCTTCCAGTTCTCGTCTAAGCACAAGGAGGCGCTGGCGCACCGCTGGGGCATCCAGAAGGGCAACCGCAAGAAGATGACCTACCAGAAGATGGCGCGCGCGCTGCGCAACTACAGCAAGACGGGCGAGGTGAAGAAGGTGAAAAAGAAGCTCACCTACCAGTTCAGCGGGGAGGTGCTGGGCCGCGGGGGCCTGGCCGA
>NW_012267341.1:896646-933776 GCF_000151885.1 Dipodomys ordii
CAAGGCTAGTGCTCTACCACTTGAGCCACAGCGCCACTTCCAGCTTTTTTTTTTTTTTCTGCTTATGTGGTGCTGAGGAATGGAATCCAGGCCTTATGTATGCAAGGCAAGCACTCTACCACTGAGCCACCTTCCCAGCCTCCTAAGAGATTCTTAGCTCCAATTAACCACCAAAAAAGCCAGAAGTGGAGCTGTGACTCAAGTGACAGGGCACTAGCCTTGAGCAAAAAAACTCCCAGACAGCTCCCAGGCCCTAAGTTTAAGCTCCATAACCAACACACACACACACACACACACACACACAGTGGTTAAAAATAAAAGAACTGGGCGCCCGTGTCTCACGCCTGTAATCCTAGCTACTCAGGAGGCTGAGATATAAGGATTGCAGTTCAAAGCCAGCCAGGGCAGAAAAGGCCATGAGACTCTTATCTCCAATAAACCACTCAGAAAACTGAAAGTGGAGCTGTGGCTCCAGTGGTAGAGTGCTAGCCTTGAGCTGAAGAGCTGAGGGAAAGCACCCAGGCCCAGAGTTCAAGCCCCATGACTGAACAAACAAACAAATAAATAAATAAAAATAAAGGGAAGGCTGGCCATTGGTGGTGCATGCCTTTAATTCTATCTACCCAGAATGCTGAGATCTAAGGATAGAGGTTTAAAGCCAGCCCAGTCAGAAAAGTCCATGTGACTCTTATCTCCAAGTAACCATCAAAAAAGCTGGAAGTGGAGCTGTGGCTCAAGTGGTAGGACTCCAGCCTTGAGTAAAAAATTCAAGGGACAGTGTGAGGATCAGTTCAAGCCTCAGTATTGGAACTAACTTGATGGAAAGACTGGTTTTGAGTGTTTAAAGGGAAGGAAGTTTTTTATCATCTGGAAAATATTTGCATATGGAATCATTCTCTTTGCATAGAGGGAAATAATTGCTCTTTTTGGAAACTGATGTTGGTGGAAGGGGGTCACAAGTGATTTGCTTTTTTTTTTTTTTTTTTGGTCATGGGTCTACCCCGGACTCTTTTGCTCAAGGCTAGTGTTCTACCACTTTGAGTCACAGCTCCACTTCCAGTTTGAAGATGAGGCTGGCTTTGAACTACAATCCTCAGATCTCAGCCTCCTGAGTAACTAGGATTGCAAGTGTGAACCACCAGTGCCAGCCTTGTTTTGCTTCTTTCTGTAATAAGAAATGACCTCAAAGGACGGGAGTCCAAACCCAGGGAGAGAGAGACACAGTGGGCTGGGGAGATACAAAACACCTGGCAGTCATCTTTTGGTCATCTTGATGACTTTGTCTTTTCTGTCTTCTACCTTGGGGGGTACATTTAGAGATTTACTCTTGTGCCCTCACTAGCAGGCTCACCCAGCCCTTTTCCTGAGTGATATCTGCCCCCAACATCTCTTCCCCACCTGGCCTTGGACTAAGCCAGCATTCCACAACATGAAGCCAGCCGGATCCCTTATGGTGTGACAACATGGGTCAGCTACTAAGAATGAGCCTTGATTGGTTGGTTCACTGTGTTCTACATGCTGTCGGTGTCCTAGGGCTTTTCCTTTGTGAACCCACTTCATACATGCAATGATCCTATCTGGTGGGTGCTGTGATCCTCAGCCCACTTCACAGAAGAGAAAACCAAGGCATTTTGGGCTTAACCAACAAGAGGGCAAAACTCAAGCAGCCAGTGTCAAGGCCTGTGGGCACCATTGCCCAGCCAGGTGCTCTTGGTCCTTTCGTGCAAGGCTATGAGCCCAGCATCCCTCCACCAAACTATCTGTTGTCAGATGGACACAGGGACTTGTGGTATCCCTGAGGTCCACCATGGGTTGGAGGGACAAAAGCTATCACATTTTGCTGGGGGGGGGGGATGACTGGGAGGACGGCTGAGGAAAATCAGGGCCTACCTTTTCCCTGGAGAGACCTCAGCTGGATGGAATCTGTCTATATTTAGCAGGTGGCTGGCAGGAGGCAGATAAGCAGAGCTGAGGGGGGAGGTCCTCATATATAATGGAGAGGGCAAGACCCCGCTCAGTCTTTCATTGGGTGGCCCCTGCCTGCTCGGTGCTTCGTGTGATCTCTCTCAAAATGCCTGAGCCCGGGAAAAAGCCAGGTAATTCCAGGCCCAGGGCTGGGCTGGGAATATGGGTGGGTGGGGAGGTTGCATAGCTAGGGGCCAAGGCTGAGGAGAGTTCTCAAAGGGGCTTGGTTATTTTATTTTATTTTTTTTCCCAGTACTTAGGCCTGAACTCAGGGCCTGGGTGCTTTCCCTTTGCTTTTTCCCTCCCAGCGAGTGCTCCACCTCTTGAGCTACAGCTCCACGTCTTGCTTTCTGGTGGTTAATTGGAGATAAAAGTCTCACAGATTTTTCTTCTTGGGTTGTCTTCAAAATCTTGCTTGATCCTCAGCTCTCCTGAATTGTTAGGATTACAGGAGTGAGCTACCAGCCCCCAGCTCCTTGGTCTTCCTTTTTTCCTTCTCTTCCTCCCTTCCTTTCTCTCTCTCTCTCTTTCTCTCTCTCTCTCTTTTCTTTTATTTCCTCACTCAGTTTCTTTTCCTATCTCTCTCTCTGATGAGGCCAAAGGTAAACCCAGTGTCAGGACAGCACCAACGCCAGACGCACCCAGGCCAACACCACATTCTCAGAATGCAAGGGGTTCCTTCCTACCAATCTCCATCTTCTACAGCCAGAGTGACTCCAGATAGAGTCCCAGGATTACACGACTGAGTGGGCTGATGCTCCTGCCCTCTCTGGGTCTTGGTTTCTCCATCTTTCCAGGCCTGGGTGGGATAGCTCCTTCCGGCTGTGACGTTGTCTGCTTCCTGGTCTGTATCATTTGGGTGGTTAGGTATGAACTCCACTTGAAGGTGACAAAGCTCCTCTTCTCTGGGAGACAAAGGTCAAGAGGCTTGGAGCCCATGTGAAGGGCAGGGAAGAACCACAGCCCGGAGGCTGGACCTGGCTATGCCCTTGCGAAGGTTGTTCAAGGCACAGATCCAAGTTCCTCCACCCAACCCCCTCCCCGGCCAGCTTTATCTCAGCTGCTGATTGTCAGCCCCAGGCCCTCGGAGGACAAATTTAGCCACATTCCAAGTAGGCAGAGTACCTGCCCGCTGCAAGGGCCCAGTGCGTGGAGGGGGTGGGGGTGGGGTGGGAGGCTGGGCTCATCATTGGTGGCTTTAGGCCCTGAGGAACCAGGGGACATACCTAGCATAAGTCCATGTAGAATTGCTGAGTGTTGATGGCTCAAACCTATCATCCTAGCTATTTAGGAGGATGAGATATGAGGATCATGATTTGAAGCTAGCCTGAGCAAACAAATCTGAGACGCTTATCTCTAACCAGCAAAAAAAATCTGGAATTGAAGATGTGGTTCAAGGATAGATCACCTAACTGTGATCAAGAAAGCCAAGCAATAATTATAACCCTTCTGTACACCACCTTTATAATAACAATAAAAAATTCTTAAAGGGCTGGGAAGGTGGCTCAGTGGTAGAGCGCTTGTCTTGCAAGCCTGAGGCTCTGGGTTCGATTCCTCAGCACCACATAAGCAAAAAGAAAAAAGCCGGAAGTGGCCTTGTGGCTCAAGTGGTAGAGCGCTAGCCTTGAGCTGAAGAGCTGGGGGACAGCGCCCAGGCCCAGAGTTCAGGCCCCACAACCGGACCCCCCAAAAAAAAATTCTTAAAAAAGAAAGGCCAGGCACTGGTGGCTCACACCTATAATCCTAGCTACTTAGGAGGCTGAGATCTGAGGATCATGGTTCAAAGTCACCCCGGGAAGGAAAGTCCAGGAGACTCTTATCTCCAATGAACCACCAGAACACGGGAAGTGATGCTGTGGCTCAAGTGGTAGAGCACTAGCCTTGAGCTGAAGAGCTCAGGGACAGTGCTCAGGCCCAGAGTTCAAGCCCCAAGACAGACCAAAAAGAGAGAGAGAGAAAAAGAAAGAAAGTTAAACAAGAGCTAAGAAAGGCTCAAGTTCAAGCCTCAATACTGATATTAAAAAAAAAAAAGCTATATGGAAGTTAGGACCATAACTGTTCACCTATGAGCTGTGTGTGTGTGTGTGTGTGTGTGTGTGTGTGTGTGTGTGTGTATTGCCAGCTCTTGGGTTTGAACTCAGGGCCTGGGCACTGTTCCTGAGCTTCTTTTGCTTAAGGTTAGCACTCTGCCACTTGAGCCACAGTGCCACTTCGGCTTTTTCTGTGTATATGGTACTGAGGAATCTAACCTGTGGCTTTGTGCATGCTAGGCAAGCACTCTACCACTAAGCCACCTTCCCAGCTCAGCTGTGTGGTCTTAAACAAATAGCTTAGCCTTTCTGGTCTCTGAGAAAAGAACAAAACAATTGCTCCTGTTGAACAGTATCAGCTGAATAAACAAGGTGATACATGGAACGTGCTTCTTACAGTGTTTATAAGAGGGGCTGCAGGGGTGGGGTGCATGGGAGAACCAAAGGTCCCTACAGCCTCCATCTGGCCCTACAGTGTCAGCCTTTAGCAAGAAGCCTCGGTCAGTGGAGGTGGCCGTGGGGAGCCAGGCTGTGTTTGAGGCGGAGACAGAGCGGGCCGGGGTGAAGGTGCGCTGGCAGCGGGAAGGCAGTGACATCAGCGCCAGCGACAAGTATGGCCTGGCGACTGAGGGCCGGCGGCACACACTGACGGTGCAGGATGTGGGCACTGCGGATCAGGGCTCCTACGCAGTCATCGCAGGCTCCTCCAAGGTCAAGTTTGACCTCAAGGTCACAGAGGCAGGTGAGCGCTTGGCCAGCCTTCTCTGAGGCTTGAGCTTGGACACAGGCAGCCCAGCTGGTCCGATCTTGGGAACAGGAGATGTACTGAGTTCTCTCCCTTTTGCCCCAGTTGTGCCCCCCCTTGCCAGAAACCCCCTCTCCCCTCTTCATGCCCTTCCCTGGCCGGTTCCTGCCATTGTGGAGGTGAGAAAATACAGAGATGAGCTTGGCACAGCTGCCGCCCACCGGAGCCCCCAGGGCGCGGGCCACACGGCAGTGAGGGGGCGGGCTACGTGCGTTGGCAGGGCGGCCTGGGCGGCTGTGGGGGACCAGAGCCCAGTTTAGCTTTGGGGGTGGGGGTTGGGCGAGGCCAGGGCATGGGGGAAGGAGAAACAGATGGATCTCAGAGCTGCTTCGGGCAGTCACCTGGACATAGGGACAGAAGGATTGTGGGGGCCAGAAGGGGAAAATGCAGGCTAACACCCCTACTCAGCGGGAGCCACCTCTAAGGGGGCCCCGGGGACCAGGAGGATGTGTCTGGAAGAAACTTGGACACCTTCATCCCAGTAAGATGCCCCCTGGGAGTCGGGTACAGGGGGCTGATGCCCAGGAGAGAGAGAGGGAGGGTGGAGGAGAGGAGGGGGGGGTTCTCTGATTAGAAACCCTACCCCTACCCCAGCCCCTCCAGAGAAGGCAGAGCCTGGGCCAGCCTCAGCCCCTGCTGAGGCCTCAGGAGCCCCCGGAAAACCTCCATCTTCCACTGAGCTGGAATCAAGCACCCAAAGTTCAGAAGGTGAGGGGGGCTGGGCAGGGAGGGACAAGGTCTCTTGGGAGGAGTTGCTCTGGTGCAGGTCTTTAAGATCTTCATTCACAGGATCCAGCTCAGCCGCCCCCAATGGCCCTGGACCTGGGGGCCCTACAGCCCCCGAGGATCCCATTGGCCTCTTCCTGATGAGGCCTCAGGATGGTGAGGTGACCGTGGGTGAGTAGGGGTTGCTGATTCCAGGGGTGGTATAGGAAGAGAGGCAGCAGAGCGACCCCAGCCCTACCTGACACCCCTCCCCCGCTCCCCCCAGGTGGCAGCATCACTTTCTCAGCCCGCGTGGCTGGTGCCAGCCTCTTGAAACCACCAGTGGTCAAATGGTTCAAGGGCAAGTGGGTGGACCTGAGCAGCAAGGTGGGTCAGCACCTGCAGCTGCAGGACAGCTACGACCGGGCCAGCAAGGTGAGCCTGGCATCTGGGGGATCTGGAGAGATGGAAAGACCCCGGGAAGCACAGGAGCTGCACAGAGGGGCTTATTAAGGAAGGCCTTGAAGGATGTGAGGGTGTCAAGGGGTCTTAAGGTCGAGGGGCCCAAGGATCCCAGAAAGCACAGGGAACACCATATAATGAGGTGGTCAGATTCTGGATGGATGGAAATCAGCAGGCAGGAGACTTGCAGGGATCCCACAGTTCCTCTCGGCACAGATCAAGAAGCCAAAGCTTGCAAGGTGAATTGGCTGTTCCAAGGTCACTCCAAGCCAGGCCTAGAACCAGAAACCCCTGTGTCTTGACTGTCAGCTGTTGCAAACTTCTAATCTTCCACAGTCCTGGGCCAGATACAGAAGTCCCTAGCAGAACCGAGCAAGTGTGCGGATGCACAGGTGTACAAAGCCACATTATTTTACTTCATTTTGTCACTCGTGGGGCTCAGTCAGGAACTTGGGGCCTATCCCTGAGCTCTTTTGCTCAATGCTGGCACTCTACCACTTTGAGCCACAGCTCTGCTTTTGGTTTTCTGGTGGCTAATTGGAGATAAGAATCTCATGGACTTTCCTGCCCAGGCTGCCTTTGAACCATGATCCTGGGATCTCAGCCTCCCGAGTATTATAGGATTACAGGCATGAGCCACTAGCACCTAGCTTCGCAGCCTTACATTAAGTGGATACCGTTCGCCCTGTGGTCTCTCCTTTAGGGATGAAGGGCCTCCCCACCTTAGTCTCCTCTGACCCCCCCCCCCCCCATAGGTCTATCAGTTCGAGCTCCGGATCACCGATGCTCAGGTCACCTCTGCAGGGGGCTACCGCTGCGAGGTGTCCACCAAGGACAAATTTGACAGCTGCAACTTCAACCTTACTGTCCATGGTGAGGGAGTCCCCCACCCCACCCCCAGGTCTGTCCCAGGCTCATGGTTCCTATAGGTCTTGATCTCTGGAGCCTGCTTCCATCTCCCAACACAAAGGCCCTGGCTAGATAATCAGTGCTGACCTGTAACAGTGCTTCTCAAACAGGGCTTAGTACCAAGTCAGGATCTCACCTAGAGTTGGACTTGCGTTAGTCGATCCACCCTGCTGTCCCTGCCTCCCGGCATAGGTCCTGACACACCCCACTGTAGGTGAGCTGAGAGACAAGCTGAGAGACCATGGCAGGGGGTTGGAGATGGGGAGCTACTAGTCTGGGCCATGATAGGATAAGAAGATGGGGTCCCGGGGCAAGTGCTCACCCTCATGGAATTATGGGTGGGCTTTTAGAAGTCCAGAGAACCCAGAACAGAGGTTCCTTCTGAAAACCTCTCCTTCTCCCTCTCTCTTAATGACCCCAGAGGCCGTTGGTCCTGGAGAGCTGGACCTGCGATCAGCTTTCCGCCGCCCGTGAGTTCCCCTTCTCTTCAGGGTTGGGGACGCACAGAGAGCGGGGTTGAAGTCTAGGTTGGGGAGAGTAAGCGCTTCCAAGCAAGTAAGGATAATTCCTAACCCCTACAGGAGCGTGGCTGGAGCAGGTCGGAGAACCAGGTAGCCCTTCCCAGGCCCCTCGCAGCCCTGTACTCAGATCCTAGGGCTTGGGATGGATGGGCGCCCAGCTGGGGTGCTGTCCCTCCACCCCCACCTTCCACTCCAGCTCACTTGGCAAGTCCCTTCCCGCCCCCTTCACCCCAGCCTCACCACGCCCCTCTCTGTAGTGACAGCCACGAAGACACTGGGACTCTGGACTTCAGCTCCCTGCTGAAGAAAAGGTGAGGCCCGGCAGCATCCTCCAGGGCAGGGAGTGAGGCTGTTTCAAATCCTGGCACTGTAGTTTCCCAGCTGTGTGGCCCTGAGCGAGTCACTGAGCCTCTCTGAGCAGGTTTCCTTGTCTGGCAGTTGTGGGCAAAGTTAAGGACTCTGCAGACATGACTTCCTGTGTACATCCATTCCGTGTCCCCCTACCCCCCACCCCCGGCACACCACAGAGAGCCCACAGTAGCTCGCTCTAATAGATTCCTGCCCTCCCCAAAGAAGCTGAGGGTGGATCCCCAAAGTTGCAGGAACTCTTCACCCCACCCGATCCTCCTGACTCGAAATCTCTATCTTCTCCCTCTCTCTCCTGACCTCTCCTCACGGCGATGCTGCTGATGCCTAGAGAGTAAGGAATGGGGGTGGGGTGGGGCTGGGGGGCTTGGGGCACAAGGCACTGGAAGGGACAGAGCTGACCTGTGGAGACTGGTGCCCATCCCTGCCAGGGCTTGGTGAGCCCAGGTGAGACTCCCCACGGCTGAGGTGAGTCTCTGAACCTTGGGGGGTAACTCCCCACACACCCACATTTAGCTGTTGGTTTGAACTCGGGAGGGACAGCAAATTCAGCACATTTTTCCTGCCCTGGCCTCTTGGGCATTACAGGTGCTCAGTACATGTCGGGGTGCTGGGACACAGAAGGGAGGTACCCAGACCTCTAATGTGTTCTCTACCCTTTCTGCCCTGCCTGGA
Source organism: Dipodomys ordii (assembly GCF_000151885.1). Taxonomy (NCBI): domain Eukaryota; kingdom Metazoa; phylum Chordata; class Mammalia; order Rodentia; family Heteromyidae; genus Dipodomys; species Dipodomys ordii. The sequence continues at coordinate 905,085 of NW_012267341.1, forward strand.
GCAGCAGTTTCCGGACCCCACGGTGAGTGCCATCACCCACCCTCCCCTCCTTCAGCCCGGAGCCCCCCCCAGCCCCTAGGTCCCCTGCCCTGTTCCCAGAAGGGAAGGGCAGACTGCAGGAGAGCCTCTGCTCCTTGATGTCGGGCCCAGGAAGTGCCACTGGGAAGGGGAGAGGAAGGGGCTGCTCTGAGCGTCCACATGGGCTGGGGGGCACACAGGGACTCAAAGCTGGAGGCACCTGTGGAGGAGGATGTGTGGGAGATCCTGCGGCATGCACCCCCATCCGAGTATGAGCGCATCGCCTTCCAGCATGGGGTCACTGACCTGCGGGGCATGCTCAAGAGGCTCAAAGGCATGAAGCGAGACGAGAAGAAGAGCACAGGTTAGCCCTGCACCCACATGGGAAAGAAAAGGGCACAGGTTAGCCCTGACACTCCCCCCCCCACACACACACGGAAAAAGAAGAATCCAGCTCAGCCCAGACACACATTGGAAAGAAGAGCCCAGACGAACTGCCACACCCCCCCAACTTGTGTTGAGAAAACCACAAGAGCACAGTGTGAGCCCCTTTCCATGGACAGAAACTGAGAAGAGATAGGTTAGCCCAGAGACAACCATGAAGAGAAGGACAGAGGACAAGAAAACTCTCCTCAGAGAAGAAAAATCAGGCCACTCCCTTTTCTAAAAAGTAAAAGAAGCCTGACTCCCCATCTCCCCATCCCAAAGAAGGAGGGAAAAACTCGGGGAGCCACACCAGGGTGGGGGTGGGGGTGGGAAGAGAAGCGGGGCTAGCTCACCTTCCACTGGGTTAGCTTCCCTCACCTGTAGGCAGGTGAAAGGAGAAGGGCCTAGGCTAGCCCTTTCCCATGTAGAACGGGATATGAGTCAGGGAGAGTGATGGCCATGCCTGGTACGCACAGCCGTGTCTTGAGAGTTTAGCATGGTGCCTGGCACACAGCAAGGGTTCCAGAACTTTGACCCACTGGAGGGATTAGCTTCCAGAGAGGAGGGTGGGGGCGGGGGCCTCTCCCCCAAATTTCCAAACCTTTTATGCTCATGTGGAAGAGCAGAAGAGCCAGTTCCTCTCTCCCCCATCCCGGACTCAACCCAGTTGCTAGATGGCCCAGCCCTGGTGCCCACTGAAATCAAGTCTCCAGGTCACAATGAAATCTCTGAATTTCTGGGCCAGAAGGCACCCAAAGGCCTGCGGGTGATAGGAGGAGCCTTTGGGGGGTGGAGACAAGGCTCCATCTTGTCACAGTAGCCATCGGAAGCAGCGACTAAGCCAAGCACTGTGCTTTGTATCATTGTCTCGCTGAATTCCCAGCACCACCTTGAGGTAGTGATCATTACCATTTCTCATTTGGCAAGCAAGGAAGCAGAGACACCCAGAGGTTAGTTAAGGAATGAGCCCGAAGGTCCCAGAGCACCAGGCAGTAGTTCTTTGCATCTCTGCAGCTGCTCCAGGTCCAGCTAGAACATGGGCAGCCTTTAGGGGTCCTTCTGCCCCAAGGAACATAAGACAGAGCGGGGGGGGGGAGGAGATAGACAGACAGACCAGACAGAGAAGGGAACGGGGCCCCAATAGAAACAGAGGCGGACAGGTAGGCACGGGAGGGCTGGTTGGGGGAGGACATGCCACGGTCACCATGGCCAGGCGTGGCAGGGCAGGGTATGAGGCGTGGACCTCAGGGCTGCTGTGAGCTGTGGGACGGTGCGCAGCCTTTCAGAAGAAGCTGGAGCCAGCCTACCAGGTGAGCAAGGGCCACAAGATCCGGCTGACCGTGGAGCTGGCTGACCCTGATGCCGAGGTCAAGTGGCTGAAGAACGGACAGGAGGTCCAGATGAGTGGCAGGTCGGTGAGGGTAGGGAGGGCCCTGGAGAGCTGGAGGGGTGAGGAGGGCTGGTCTCACTGCCCCTCCCTCCCTATGGGTCTCTTTGTGGCATCTCTCCCCATTTCTCCCTGTCCCTGGGGTCTGCTTCTCCACCACCCCGATCCTCATGATCTGTTTCTCCATCTCTTGGTCTTCATTTCTTCCTGTGGGAAACCATCCAATGGTTACGGTTCTGCAGCAAGTGAGCCCCCCCCCTGCCTGGGACTGCCTGGGGGTTGGGGGCCTGGGGATTGTGTTGGCTCACGCAGCCTGGGAAGGGGGTCCACAACCTGACAGCCTCCATGGCCCCACCAGGTACATCTTCGAATCCATCGGCACCAAACGCACTTTGACCATCAGCCAGTGCTCGCTGGCGGACGATGCAGCCTACCAGTGCGTGGTGGGTGGCGAAAAATGCAGCACTGAGCTCTTTGTCAAAGGTGGGCTGGGGATCTGGGGACCCGGGGGCCCAGAAAGGGGGGAAAGGGGGCAGCCACAGAAAGCCGCCCTTACGCTGTGCCTGCCCCCGGACAGAGCCCCCGGTGCTGATCACACGTCCCCTGGAAGACCAGCTGGTGATGGTGGGACAGCGGGTGGAGTTTGAGTGTGAAGTGTCTGAAGAGGGGGCCCAGGTCAAATGGTGAGTGCCTGGGTATGGGGGTGCAGGGCAGACCTGGGGTGCAAGGACATCAGCCTGTAGGCGATCACAGTCCTTGCTGACTGCTTTCTGATCAGGCTGAAAGATGGGGTTGAGCTGACCCGGGAAGAGACCTTCAAATATCGGTTTAAGAAGGACGGGCGGAAACACCACCTGATCATCAACGAGGCGACACTGGAGGACGCCGGGCACTATGCGCTGCGTACTAGTGGGGGCCAGGCACTGGCTGAGCTCATAGTGCAAGGTGAGGTCCACTGGTGGGCTGGGGTCCCTCAGAGAACCATGCCCAGCATGTGGAGGCAAAGCTGGATCAAAGCTGGTGCAACCTGGAATGCCCGAGCCTCACTTTTCCCATCTGTAAAATGGGAAAGTTGAAGTGATTTCTTTAAAGAGTGCTAGAGGGTCAGATAGGCCTGGTTAGCATCAACACCCCCCCCCACACACACACCAGAATATTGGTGTATACCATCACAGGCACGTGTGTTTTCAAATGCCCACACCTACCCAGCCATCCCCGGCTTGCCCACACGTCCTTGCCCACAAGGACCCACAATCACACCCTTAGGAGCTCATTGGCTCTGTCCATCCTCCAGAGAAAAAGCTGGAAGTGTACCAGAGCATCGCGGACCTGGCGGTGGGTGCCAAGGACCAGGCCGTGTTCAAGTGTGAAGTGTCAGATGAGAATGTGCGGGGCGTGTGGCTGAAGAACGGGAAAGAGCTGGTGCCGGACGGACGCATCAAAGTGTCCCACATTGGGCGGTGAGCGGAAAGTGTGGCAGAGAGAGACCCAGAGACAGAGAGGGAGAGGGACAGACAGACAGAGGAGAGAGAGGCAGCACGGACTGAGACTGAGAGAGAAAAAGACAGGCAAGAAGGCAGAAATAAGAGACCCAAAGATATGGGAAGAGATTTTAAAAATGTAGAGGGAGAGGTCACCTGAAACAAGGAATCCAGGACACTCAGGGCCAGACATCCCCTCCCCCCCTCTCCCCATCACCAGGCACAGGAGGCTGCGGGGGAGGTAGCTCTGGCCACAGATCACCCTGGAGCTCCTGGGCTGGCCATGCTGGACCTGAGTTCATGGAGATTACTGAGGGCAGTCTTGTCCAGGCTCCAAGGGGCCGATGCCAAACACCACTTTCTATACTACCTTGCTGGAAAACACCATAAAGAAGCCATTTTTAAATGCAAGAACACCAAGGAGCCAGGTGCTGGTGGCTCACACCTGTAATTCTAGCTACGCAGGAGGCTGAGACCTGAGGATCACAGTTCAAAGCCAGCCCAGGCAGGAAATTCCCTGAGAATCTTATGTCCAATTAGCCACAGAAAACTGGAAGTGGCACGATGGCTCAAAGTGGTAGAGTCAGAGACAGTGCCCAAGCCCCGAGTTCAAACCCCATGACCAACAAAAACAACAACAACATACCACCACCAACAATAACAACAGCAAAAACACCACCAAGGAGCCAGGACAGGCTTGTAACCTTAGCTCGAGTGTCCAGCGAGGCCAGAGCTGTATGGCCCAGTAGGGTCCCTGAGCCATAGCTACCTGCAGGGTCCACAAACTGACCATTGATGATGTCACACCTGAAGATGAAGCCGACTACAGCTTTGTGCCCGAGGGCTTTGCCTGCAACCTGTCGGCCAAGCTCCACTTCATGGGTGAGATGGCGCTGAGGGAGGTGGAGCCGGGGGGGGGGGCTGGGCCCTCCTGGGACAGAGCCCCCCTGAGACTGGGCCATGCTTCTGCTCTGGTGTCACTTCTCTTCCCTCTCTTACAGAGGTCAAGATTGACTTCGTGCCCAGGCAAGGTGAGTGTCAGGACCCCTATATGCCACCTCAGCTTTGCCCAGTACATTGCACCCCAACTTCAGACAAGTCTCCCCTCTGCTCCTGTCACAGGGAAGAGCAACGATCCTGGCGGGGTGGGGGGCAGAGGCCCCCCTGCTCCAGTTCTGTTACCCACAACTCATTGTGGGACAAATATAATCTGCCTGAGTTTCCCTGCCCCCCCCTCTTTTACCAGCCCAGGGGCTTAAACTCAGGGCCTGAGTACTGTCCCTGAGCTTCTTTGTGCTCAAGGTTAGCACTCTACCACTTGAGTCATAGTGCCACTTCCGGCTTTTTCTTAGTAGTTTATTGGAGATAAGAGTCGTTGTTTTTTGTTTTTTTTTTGGGTCGGATCGTGGGGCCTGAACTCTGGGCCTGGGCACTGTCCCTCAGCTCTTCAGCTCAAGGCTAGCGCTCTACCACTTGAGCCCAGCACCACTTCCGGCTTTTTTTCTTTTTGCTTATGTGATGCTGAGGAATCGAACCCAGGGCCTCATGCATGCAAGGCAAGCGCTCTACCACTGAGCCACCTTCCCAGCCCCTGGAGATAAGAGTCTTACAGACTTTCTTTCCCAGGCTGGCTTCAAACCACCATCCTCAGATCTCATCCTTCTAAGTAGCAAGGATTACAGGTGTGAGCCACTGGCGCCTGGCCAGTTTCCCCATTTCTAAAATGAGGCTGCTGATAGTGCATCCTCCATACAGTGGTCATGGAGATGAAGGGTGTGAAATGTCACAGATCTGAGGTTTTATTGCTATACCTTTCCTGCTTGAAAAAAAATGGACTGATTTTTTTTTTTTTTTTGGTGCCAGTACTGTGGCCTGAACTCAGGGCCTGGGTGCTGGTCCTTAAGTTTTTTTTCTACCTAAGTCTCTACCATGTGAGCCACAGCTCCATTCACAGCTTTTTGATGGTGCATGGAAATGAGTTTCAGGGACTTTCCTGCCTGGGCTGTCTTCCAACCTCAGTCCTTAGAGCTCAGACTCCTGAGTGACTAGGATTAGTGTCATGAGCCATTGACACTTGGTCTTTTCTGCTTGTAAATTAAATTTTTATCAGACACCTCAGAGTTTTAACTTTAGGAGAACAATCCAGGCTGAGGTCTACTCTGCTTTGTTCATCTTAGGGCTTTCTAAACTGGATTCACTTAACACTAACATCCCATTAAAAAAGTATTCTGGTAGAAGACATTTGGTGTCCCCCAAACGCTGTAGAGAATGCTACATGAGGGGACCCAAATGTTAACAAATCTCCCAAAAAATTCCTGGGTGACTGAAAGTTCTAGCTCTTGTCTGGGTTTGGTAGTTATATGAGCATACATATTTGTCAAAACTCATAAGACTGCCAGGCATGGTGGCATATGCCTGTAATCCCAGCATTTAGAAGGCTCAAAAAACAGAAGGATCAAAAACATTCAAGGCCAGGGATAGAGGCATGACTCAGCAGTAGAATATCTGCCTAGCAATCTCAAGACCTAGAGTTCAAACACTAGTGCTGTTAAAAAAAAAAAAAGTCAGCCAGGGTGATATAGTGAGACCCTGTTTGAAAAAACCCCCAAAATAATTATGTGTGTGTGTGTGTGTGTAGAAAGGGGTGACATTGACCAAGAAGCACTGTAATCATAATCTGACTTAGGAAATTGAAACACCTTTGTATAAATATGATGTAATAATGGGCTGGGAAGGTGGCTCAGTGGTAGAGCACTTGCCTTGCATGCCTGAGACCCTGGGTTTGATTCCTCAGCACCACATAAGCAAAAAGAAAAAAGCCGGAAGTGGCGCTGTGGCTCAAGTGGTAGAGCACTAGCCTTGAGCTGAAGAGCTGAGGGATAGCGCCCAGGCCCAGAGTTTAGGCCCCACGACCGGACCCCCCAAAAATATAAATAAATATATATAATAATAATTAAGCACAAAGCTTAAATTTATATTCCACCATGTATAAATCATAACCTCAAACGGATCATCCAAACACTAGGGGCACTGGTTCCTCTTCTTTGGCCCTTCTCCCCACCCAACCCTGTTCATGGGCCTGGTCTCCTCTTTTTCTGACCTATCTCATCTGTCACTCAGAGCCTCCCAAGATCCACCTGGACTGCCCAGGCCGCACACCAGACACTATTGTGGTGGTGGCAGGGAACAAGCTTCGCCTGGATGTCCCCATCTCTGGGGACCCTGCACCCACTGTCATTTGGCAGAAGACCATCACACAGGTACTGTGGATCTTCCCAGGATGGATGTGTGAGCCCCATGTGAGTACCCCACCTCTCCCCACCCATGCACTACCCCAGCTCCCAGCCACGGGCAGCTCAGAGGCTGTTGGCCAGGAAGGGAGGAAGGCAGACAGCAGGTGGGGCAGGGGGGATGGAAGACGGAGGGACCCCTCCAGGCTGAGTCAGACTCTGCCCAGCTTCCTTCTTTCCCTGGCCCAGCGTAAGAAGACCCCAGTTGGGCCAGCACCTGATGCCCCAGAAGATGCAGATGCCACAGACGAGTGGCAGTTTGATAAGAAGGTGAGTGAGGCTGATGACAAGACACAATTGATTTTCTTTGGCCTTTCTCCCCACGCAGCGTCCACCCCCGGCCAGGCCCCGTGCCCTGCCCCTGATAGGCACCCTCCTGCTCACACCTATAACCTTCACTCAGATGCAGTTTCCCCTGAGCTGTGCGTCCCTTCCTCTCCCTCCCCTTCAGCTGCTGTGCGAGACGGAGGGCAGGGTCCACGTGGAGACCACCAAGGACCGTAGCATCTTCACAGTGGAGGGGGCAGAGAAGGAAGACGAGGGTGTCTACACTGTCACGGTGAAGAACCCTGTGGGCGAAGACCAGGTCAACCTCACAGTCAAGGTCATCGGTGAGGCGGGCAGGGTTCCAGGCTAGAGAAGAACACAGCCAGCACTCCCGGGAGAGATCATACACGTGCTCATTCAGTCCCCGGCAAACCACAGGGCGTGCTCTGAGCCAGCCCGGGAGAATGGGCAGGACAGGCATTTTGTATCTGCAAAGAATCAAGCTATAGGGGGAGAGGGAAGAGGTAGTAATGTCCTTTACTGTGACACAAGGGTTGAGTTGGGGTAGGGCTGCAGTGTCATGTGAGACATTAATCTTTAAAAAAAAAAAAAAAAGCTGGAAATGTTGTAGAGCACTAGCTTTGAGCAAAAATGCTCAAGGACAGTGCCCAGGCCCTGAGTTCAAGCCTCAGGAATGGCACACAGACACAGACACACACACACACACACACACACACACACACACACACAAGTTAAAAGAAATAAAACTCAAAAAGCTGGAAATGGAGGCTCAAGTTGTAGAGCACTAGCCTTGAGCAACAAAGCTCAGGGACAGTGCCCAGGCCCTGAATTCAAGATAGGCATTAATTAATTAAAACAAATAAATTTTAAAAAGCATTCTGTAGGCAGAGGACTGGGTAAAGTGGAAAGAAAGGGGCAGTGGGTGGACTGGGAAGGTGGCTCAGTGGTAGAGCGCTTGCCTTGCATGCCTGAGGCCCTGGGTTCGATTCCTCAGCATCACATAAGCAAAAAGAAAAAAGCCGAAAGTGGCGCTGTGGCTCAAGTGGTAGAGCGCTAGCCTTGAGCTGAAGAGCTGAGGGACAGCGCCCAGGCCCAGAGTTCAGGCCCCATGACCAGACCCCCCCACACCCCCCCACAAAAAAAAACCCAAAAAGAAAACCAAAGGGGCAGTGGGGAGGACCATAAAGGGTTGCGCTCAGGGCCAGGGAGATAGATGATCAGATTCTATAAAGGTCCCTGGCTCTAGGGGTGGGGGTGGGGGCTAGCGTGGAGAGTGGGGGTTGCAGTGTTGGGTGTGGTGAGGGGGTGAGGGGACAAGCCAGAAGGGGCTGACGGCTTCCTCCTCCCTCCAGATGTGCCAGATGCACCTGCAGCCCCCGAGATCAGCAATGTGGGCGAGGACTGCTGCACGGTGCGGTGGGCGCCGCCGGCCTACGACGGGGGACAGCCTGTGCTGGGTGAGAGGCCGGGCTCAGGGCTGGCGCAGGGGCAGCCAGGGCTGGCGGTGCCCGCGGGCCCGGGCCCAGCCCCCAGCTCCCACTCCACTGCCAGGCTACATCTTGGAGCGGAAAAAGAAGAAGAGCTACCGCTGGATGCGCCTCAATTTCGATCTGCTGCGGGAGCTGAGCCACGAGGCAAGGCGCATGATCGAGGGCGTGGCCTATGAGATGCGGGTGTACGCGGTCAACGCCGTGGGCATGTCCAGGCCCAGCGCCCCCTCCCAGTCCTTCATGCCCATCGGTGAGCCCGCTCGTCTGCCCTGCACCCCCCGAGACTCAGGGCTCCCTAATAATAGCTGCCGTTCCAGTTGCCACCCTAGAATCTACATCCCTGGTCTCTAATGCTTGGTCTGTGATAGTTTGCTTTATCTCACAGAAGAAGAAACTGAGGCTGGAAGGCCTTCAGTGACCTGCTTGGGATCATCTAGCTGAGCAACTTTAGTTGCAGTGACCCCATTACCGTGTGACCGTGTGTGTGTGTGTGTGTGTGTGTGTGTACGTGTACAGGGCTTTAACCTCCGGGCCTTAAGCTTGTTTGGTTTACTTGCTGAGCTGACCCTCTACCGTGTAAGCCATACCTCCAGTCCAGCTTTTTTTTGGTTAATAGGAGATGGAATCTTTACAACTTTCTGCCTTTAAACCATGAGCCTTTAGATCTCAGCCTCTTGAGTAGCTAGGAGATGTGAGCCACTAGCACCTGGCTTTTTTTTTTTTTTAATGTCATTTGAAGGTCATGTATAGAGGGGTTACACTTTATTTTATTTTTTATTTATTTATTTTTTTGCTGGATGTGGGGCCTGAAGTCTGGGCCTGGGCGCTGTCCCTCAGCTCTTCAGCTCAAGGCTAGCGCTCTACCACTTGAGCCACGGTGCCGCTTCCAGCCTTTTCTGCTTATGTGGTATTTTTCTTAAATTACATTTACAGCATTTCTTACATTGAGAGGTTTCATGTAAGCTTCATTGTGTTCTCTTGGCTGCCTTTTCCTATGTAGGTCTGTGTGTCGTGTGTGTGTGTGTGTGTGTGTGTGTGTGTGTGTGTGGTGTGTACGCGCGCATGCACACACATGCCAGTACTAGGGCTTTCACTCAGGGCCTAGGTTCTGACCCTGAGCTTTTCAAGGCTTGAGCCCACCCTCTTGAACCACATCTTCACTTGTGGCTTTTTTGGTGGTTAATTAGAGATAGGTGTTTAATGGACTTTTCTTCCTAGGCTGGCTTTGATCCCCGATTCTCAGATCTCAGCCTCCTGAATAGCTAGAATTACAGGCACGAGCCACTGGTGCCCGGCTTTCTTTTGTAACTATTACTGTTTGTAAGTCAGTCTAGACAGATGTCTAAATACAGGCCAGATATTCCTGAAAGTGCTTGAAGGCCAGCCAAAGGGGAAGCTGTCCCTGGGAGACCAGACAGCAATTGAGGGATGGGGAAATGGGTCCCTCAAAACCTCCATGAACCCACTACCAGGTCCTCCCGGGGAACCCACTCACCTGGCCATGGAGGATGTCTCTGATACCACCGTCTCGCTCAAGTGGCGGGCTCCAGAGCGTGTGGGCGCGGGTGGCCTGGATGGCTACAGCGTGGAGTACTGCCAGGAGGGTTGTAAGTGTCCCACCCCCACCCCAGGCCAGCCCCACCCTCTGATGACCTCTGGATATCCTTCAGGAGCTGGGCAGAGAGGTAGGGGGGATGCCAATGACAAAATGTGGCTCCCCTGCCCCTGTGCCCACCGCCAGGCTCCGAATGGGTGGCTGCCCTTCAGGGGCTGACAGAGCGCACGTCACTGCTGGTGAAGGACCTGCCCACCGGGGCCCGGCTGCTGTTCCGTGTGCGGGCACACAATGTGGCTGGGCCTGGAGCCCCCGTCACCACCAAGGAGCCTGTGACAGTGCAGGAGATCCTGCGTGAGTGTCCCCTTGTACAGCCATGACACCTGCCAGTGACCTCCAGACTTTTGGAGCTGACTGGAGGTGGGCACGGTCAGAAAGACCTGGGCTGGGCTACTTGCTAGCTAAGGGCAGGAGGCGTCTGGGATCTCATTCACGTCTACGGTTCTCTTGGTTTTCCCATATTGTTCTCCCAGTTCTGGAACAGGGAAAACATAGTCTGTAGTGTCTGCCCTGTGTTCTGTGAGTCTTGGCTCCAACAGGTGGTCATTGTTCCTCTGTGTCCTCAGAGCCGGGCAGCCAGGCCTCTCGGGGTCAGATAGGGCCACCTGGAGCACCTGGCATTCACTTCCCATTAGCTCAGGATTGGTGATGTAAGGATTGGTCCTCCAGGTTGGAAAGAATCAATAAACCAGTAGAAAGTACATAGGGTCTACATAGTAGAAAGGGCATAGGATCTAGAAGCTTCGTTTTGCAGCCTGGCTTGTAACTTAATCACCTGTGTGGCCTGTATTAGCCAACTGCTTACCCTCTCTGATCCCTGAGACTTAGGAGAAATCAGGAGCTTTCATTAACCATTTGGAGCTGTGCAAATAAGTTGCTGTGGGTAAGTGTGCCAGGCCCAGGGCAGCTTTCTTCTTAGCTGCAGCTCTCTATGCCCTGCTTCAAGAGAGAAAGGAGCTGTGGTACAACTCAGGGCTAAGATTGTGGGGGCCATTGCTCAGTCATCCACTGTACCCACAGAACGACCGCGGCTGCAACTGCCCAGACACTTGCGCCAGACCATTCAGAGAAAGGTGGGAGAGTCTGTGAACCTCCTCATTCCTTTCCAGGTAGGCTGGTCCCTTCCCTGTTGTCAAGGGGAGTGGCTACAGTGGAAGGGTCTGTCTCAGATCTGACCAAACCCCCAACCTCATAGACACACACACACACACACACACACACACAGAGCTAGAGTACCAGCCTGTCTTTAGGGGGAGCTAGGCTCAGGGTAGAGCTATCCTTTCCTGCAGGGCAAGCCTCGGCCTCAAGTGACCTGGACCAAAGAGGGGCAGCCACTGGTGGGAGAGGAGGTGAGCGTCCGCAACAGCTCCACAGACACCATCTTGTTCATCCGCGCTGCCCGCCGCGCCCACTCAGGCACCTATCAGGTGGCAGTACGCATCGAGAACATGGAGGACAAGGCCACGCTGGTCCTGCAGATCGTGGGTACGTGGTTCTGGGCCTTCCTCTGAGTCCACTCATCTCTTGTCCTGGAGCTGGGCTGCTGGGGTCCAAGACCAAGCCTGGGGACCCAACCCAGAGCATCCCATTTCCCAGCCCAGAGCCCCTGCCCAAGGTGGCAGGCCCAGGTCTGGCTGGTTGACTGAGGGGCTCTCAAGGCTGGCACCCTGTTAACCCCCTGCACGAGATGCAACGATCCAATCAGAGATGTCTTCCACAGACAAGCCCAGTCCCCCTCAGGACATTCGGGTCATGGAAGCTTGGGGTTTCAATGTGGCTCTGGAGTGGAAGCCACCCCAAGATGATGGCAACTCAGAGCTCTTGGGTTACACGGTACAGAAGGCTGACAAGAAGACCATGGTGAGCGTAAGGCTGGGCCTTTCGTATGTCCTGTCTACCCTCTGATGATTGGCTTCCTCCATACACAGTAGGGACAGAGGCACCAGGGGTACCAGTGCGGACCCTGGCAGGGGTCCCCAGAGGTTTGCCCTCCTCTCCCCTCCCCTCCTCCAGGAGTGGTTCACCGTGTTGGAGCATTACCGCCGCACCCAGTGTGTGGTGTCAGAGCTCATCATTGGCAATGGTTACTACTTCCGGGTCTTCAGCCATAACATGGTGGGTCCCAGTGACACAGCCACCACCACCAAGGAGCCTGTCTTTATCCCCAGACCGGGTACTATACCTTTCTTCCCATGCCAGGGGAGCTGGGGCAGGGAGGGGAACTTCACTTGAGATGTCTTTCTTGGTACCAAGCTCTATCACCAACAGGCATCACATACGAACCACCCAAATTCAAGGCGCTGGACTTCTCCGAGGCCCCAAGTTTCACCCAGCCACTGGCAAACCGCTCGGTCATCGCTGGCTACACCACTGTCCTTTGCTGCGCTGTCCGGGGCAGCCCCAAGGTAGGGGGCTTTAGGCTCTTGGTGGTGGCAGCTGTCTCTGGGCTCTATCCTGAAGCAGCCTCCCTGCCCCCCACCTCCCAGAGCCTGTCAGCTGCCTCTGCCCCACCTCTGGGTGTCTCCTGAGCTCCTTCCCAGAACAGGGGCCCTGCTTCGGGCATAGTTTTGGACTCCAGTGTGAACTGTGAACCCTGAGTGGAAACACCAGTGCCAGTCTCTCTGGATTCCTGCCAGGTCCCCCTCACCTGAGCCGCTTTGTCTTGCTCTTTCCATTACCTGACTTATAGCCCAAGATTTCCTGGTTCAAGAACGGCCTGGACCTGGGAGAAGATGCCCGCTTCCGCATGTTCAGCAAGCAGGGGGTGCTGACCCTGGAGATCCGGAAGCCCTGTCCCTTTGATGGAGGCATCTATGTCTGCAGAGCCACCAACTTGCAGGGCGAGGCGGAGTGTGAGTGCCGCCTGGAGGTGCGAGGTGAGGCTCTGGCTAGGCCAGGGTTCAGAGGGAGAACAGGGTGTGGCTCTGTCACACTAGCCCTGTGCTGTCTGATGGGTCTGGGTCCTGGCTTCTGGAAGACTCTCAACAAATGTCGTGGCCTCCTTTCTTCCTCTAGTGCCTCAGTGACCTAGCTGGCTTCCTAGGGATGGCCTGGTAAGTACCTAGATCACCCAGCCCACTAGGGCCCGTCAGAGGCTCAGGCCTGTTCCTGGTCCTACAGTGGCGGTCAGGAAATCGGTACATTAGCATTCATTTCGCTCACAGGGGAGCCTGTGTCATTGGTACAGCTGGATGCCAGCCCATGTGCCAAAGCCTAGAGGAGAGCTGGAGGAGCCTACTTCCTGCCGCTGGATGTGTGGGGGGGGGAGGAGCGGGGGGGGCACATGTGCAGCTGTGTGTCCTGGCTGGTCTGCAGGGGATGGGCTGCAAACTTCATAGTTCTCTAAGGAGCTCTTAAGTCTTTGGGGCACAAAGTGGGTGGGCTTAGGGAATTGGGACTGGGGACAGACCCTTCTGGCCACCTTGTCTTCTCAGTGTTTAAGGGCAATAAAGCTCGATAGAATCACAGGACTGATGCCTTTTGTCCAATTGTTTGTTTTCATGGAAAGCACAGGGACATTTGCAGCGGTAACCTATTTCCCAGATGAGTATATGAGATGCAGAATTCATAAAACATCAGCAATGGAAACAGCAGTTTTTCTCTTAATATTCACTCATCAGATAAAGTTTGAAGGCAACAATGCCAGAAACCCAGGCTTTCCCTTGGGCCCAGGGGCCCAGCATGACCCTTGTCCCAGTGACCCAGGATTGCAGCAGCTGGGGGAGGAACAATGTAGTCTACCATCGTCCGGCACCCAACAGGCCTTGTATAGAACTGCACTGGGCTACTCTAGGGCCCCAGTGCGCAACACCCATGGCCCACACCTATCCAGTGGAGAGAAACGATCTGTGCAACTGAAGGCAGGGATCAGGATGTGGGGAGGAAGGGCCTGGACCTTCTCTACTCTTGCTTCTCTCACTGAGAATCTAAATCTGACCATCAGTTTCCTAAGACCTAAGCTGGAAGCTTAGGTCTTAGAAGAGGTGTTCTGACAATGAGGTAGGTCTTCAGCCAGGTTTCCCATGTAATAGAAATGCCCCAAAGGATGGTCCTGGGTTGCCTTTTAGAGAGTTCTACCAAATGTCAGCCATAATCTGGGCTAAGACCCCAGAGCCCTGGACCTTGGGGAATAAGGCATGTAACACCACCACTCTGGACCCTATATAGAGAGGGTATGGAGAGGGTTAGGGCTTTTCTGTCCTTGTTATATGAATTGTCCAGGTGGCAATGCAAAGCTCAGCTGCTTCCTCTAGTGGCCAGTTCATAGCATCCCAGCTCTCTGCCGGGACCCACAGATAACTACAAGGGAAGAAGAGCGTGTGTATGGCACTCCACCCTTCTCTCTGTAAGAAAGTGGAAGACAGGGGCCAGGGTCTCGGCGTGGATGTGCCTGAGCTCATCTCCCTCCTGAAATAACCTTTAAGGGTCCTAGGAGAGCCTTCTTGTCATTTAATGCGAGGCAGCCAGGAGAGTTAAGGACATTTATTTCACATTCACACGGCTGTACATTTTCTATAAATAATTGGAGCTGGACTATTTACAATCATCTACCCCCAGTACGTCTCTCCCTTCTGGCATCCGATACCAGGGGGCAATGCCTGCACACAATCATGTCCATTGACCCGGAGCCACCCCCCCGCCCCGCCCCGGCTCTTGAACAGATCAGATGGCGATGCCTGGGACTCCACTACCCCAACCACTGTCCTCTGTGGCAATGGCAGGCAGACGGTAGAAATCACTGCTGAAGGGTGGGATGGGGGCAGGTGGCAGCAGCGCCTCGGGCCACAGCTTAAAAATGCAGAATGAAGCTGGGGGCTGCCACTTAACTCTGCCGGCCTGGCCCATTCCTCCCTTTCCCTGCTCACCTACGTCCAGAAGGGCAGGCTGCTAAGTTTCCTATCTACCTCAAAGTAGCGCTGCCCCAGGCGACCTTGTGCCAGACCACAGAGGATGGCAAGCAGACTCCTGCACTGGAGGGTAGAATGCCAAGGGCAAGGAACCGCAACACAAACGAACATCTCAAAGACACGCAATGGTGGGCTCATACCAGCCCAACAGATACACATTCTTCTCTCAAGCCCTGAGAGTAGGCTGGTCTAGGAGAGGGGAAAGGTAGAAGGGACTAGCTTAGCTCTGTGACGGACAAGCACAAAGACACACCTGAAGACATAACCAGCTAAGCCACAGGAGGGGCCTGCAGAGAACACGCACACACCATCCCCTTCTCAGTCACAGCAGCTTCGTGCACTTGGGAGCAGCAAAAGGCCAGGGGAGGCCCGTGGGCGGGGTCAGCTGCAGGATCGTCTCCATCAGCTAGACACGGGCCGGGGTGGGGTTCTGAGATCCTCTTCACTGCTACGAACTGCAGCCACATACGAGAAGAGACACAACACAGAGTAGCAGATCTCGTGGGCCTGAAAGGGAGAGAAAAGCAGACAGCTCAGCCACACTGAGGTTCCCGCACCCTCACGGGTGGCAGGTCTGTCCAGCGGGCCTCCTGCTCTAACACCGGGCATAGGCCTCTGGGCTAAAAAGAGCCTCAAACAAGTCCCTAGAAGCTGTTCCAGTCAGAGAAGGGATGAGTATGTGTGTCTGTCTCCCAGGGTGGGCGACTTGCTTTGACTGCATCTAGACCAGGTCCCCGTGAGGGCCCGCCCCTCCTCACGTCTGAAGGTCCCCCGGGAGCCCTGTGCACGTTGGCCTGTCAGGGTTGGGCGGCATACTCACCATTGGTGTCTTGTACTTGTGGCTCACCACTTCTTTAATTTCAGGAACTAAAACCGGACGGGCAAGAGACAAAACAGAAAGTTCAAAACTAAGAGCAACTGGGCCATACTCCCCCAGGCGGCAGCGCCCGGCACCAGGGTCCCCTCTCCCTCTGTGGCCTCTCACAGTGGCTGCAGCAGCTTAGACTCTGAGGGCACAGAGGCCGGCCTCCTCCAGCCAGACTCCTCAGTTAGGCCTCG
The DNA here is from genome assembly GCF_000151885.1 of Dipodomys ordii. Lineage (NCBI taxonomy): Eukaryota > Metazoa > Chordata > Mammalia > Rodentia > Heteromyidae > Dipodomys > Dipodomys ordii. Next base: position 921,046 of record NW_012267341.1, read on the forward strand.
GAAGTCTGCAGTGGCTCTTTGGATGGTTATTTCTATTTGCTTCTGTGGACGCCCCAGGCGGGAGGGGCTAACCTTTCTCCAGCCTGGTCACAGCTACTGTCCAGAGTCTTCGAGGAGAGGCAGCGGGGGAAGACAGAGGTCTCTAGCCTGTGCCTCACCTTGCAGAGATGCCCGTGAACTCATCCCTGTCTCCAGCCCACAACACGATTCCCTCCACCGCCAGCCCCTGAACAGGGGGTGGTGAAGGGGGATGAAGGGGTGACATGATACTAAACCCATCAGACTTGAGTGTCCTTCCCTGAGTGGCAGGAGAAGCTGAGGCCTGCCTGTGTGAGGGAGAGCGTCAGAGGGCTCTGGAGCAGACACACGGAGCAGGAGACAGGCAAGTACAGCACCCGGGGAGCGAGGTGATGGGGAGCATCAGGCAAATACACACATATCCACAGCCCAGAATGCAAGACCAGTAGTCACCCCTGCCCAGCCATGCGGGGGCTCTGCCCGGCCAGAGGAAGGAGTAAGACCCCCTCAAGCCCAGCCATTGCTGTGCCTCTGGGAGCCTGGGAGAAGGGGTGCGGTACCCTCTGGGGGCCAGAAAAGCTAGGATGAGAGCTGGCCACACCTTCTTCTGACCCTGGGAGGTAGAATCTGGGGTATCCCAGGGTTAGCAGAGAATAAACTCATCAAAGGCAGAGTGAGAAGCCCCAGGTCCTTCTTCTGAGTTGGAAGAGTCCCCCAAATATCTCTCAGGCAGAAGAGAGAAGGGAGCACATGGGGTAGAGAACTTGGAACCGGGAAGCCAGCACGGGGTGGGGTGGGGGGGGCGTGTTGGGAAGGAAGAGGGAGAGAAAGGATGTGCACAGCTGGTTTGGATGAAGGGAGCCGCCCACCCACGGTAGGGCCCGAGGCAGGGGCCTGGGGAGAGGCAGCACGAGCCGAGCTGAGGTCACTTTACCTGCTGGAGAACGAAGGTTTTCATAGCAGCGATGAGGGGCACAAAAGAATGAAGCACAAACACAGCAGGAACTCAAAGCCCCAGGGTGAGACCCCACTACGCTGCTCCTTAGCGCTTGCTTTCACAGACACCTGCCTTTCTGCCTCTGAGGTTCACTAGGCTTCTTTGGCCTCCAGCAGGGGGGCCCCTGGTGCCCCATGCTCTCCTCTAGCACAGAGGCTGGGCAGAGCCCAGAGCAGTGCCAGGGAGGAGTGCTGAGCTACTAGAGAGATGGCAGCAGGCAACATGGACGCAGCAGAGCTGGGCACTGCTAGTATGCTCTGCCCCAGAACTTTCTGACCAATGGCTGGCTGAACAAGGGAAGGTGGTGCTACTTCACTGGGCCTCTTCAGTGCTGTGTCTAGACTTGAAACTCATCCAAGGCCCCTCACTCTTGTATGGCCCTGTTCGGTCTCACCCTGCTTCTTCCTTTCTCTTCTCCAGGCTCCTTTTCCTCCCTGTCACTCCTGCTCCTCCTCACCACTCTGCAGAGGTTCTTCTTCTTCTTTTATCTTTTTCCCTGCCCCTAGTCCCTTCTCTGGAACTCCAAGGTTTGAGTTACTGCCATGTGAGTCCAGACCTAAGAGCAAAATAGTGTAATTACCAAATTCCTCCAGGACAAAGACGCCTCGAACTGTATTGCACTTTTTAATGTGATTCAGCTCTATGAAAACCTGCAAGAGAGGGAGGGAGGGTGGGGTAAGGCCCAGAGGCTCCACCCCTGCCCCACAAAGCCCATTTCCCCCAGCTCGAGCCCCACCCCCACAGGAAACCTAGTTCCGAAGGGAAGACAGAAGAATCCACGCACACACAACCAAAAGCGCTAAGAAGCGAAGAAAGCAGAAAGGGCAAGTACCTTCCGCTCCTGGCCGGAGGAGAAAGCATGGGAGAGAAATGAAGGCGTTAGTTTTAATGGTCCAACTCAACCCGAAGGCCCCCTCTGCTGGCCTGGGCTGCCCACCCGTACCCTCTGCTCAGGGCAGCACTCATAGGACACAGTGCTCCAGGGGTCCCCGACTCAGCCCGTCAGGTCTCTACCCTTCCATACATCCTCCTCCGGCGCAGAGGGCTGGCACGGTGCAAAGCTCCCCTCAGACTGTCCTTGGGGTGGGAAGTGATGGTATCTTCCTTGGCACAGGATCTAGAACCTCCCAAGAAGTGTGTGGTCATAGTGTCAGTGGCTCCCACCTGCTGAGCGCTCACTTTGGAATGTCACAAACGTTACTGGGTGGCTTACACCTACGTGGCATAGTCTGCAGTGCTACCCCATTTGACAGATGGGGAAACAGGATCAGAAAGTTACTGTGCAAGCACATCCTCACTCCAAGTTGGTGCTATTCCCATCTGCAACCACAGACTCTACGACTCTGCAGGAAGGGGCCAGAGCTTTCCTCCCCATCAACAGCCTGTCATGTGGCAGAAGACAGGCCATAAGCCATTGCCCATTATGTCAGACCATGAGGTGAGCCAAGAAGGCAGTCCTCATGTCTGCTGTCTGTACAATGCCTCTCCTAGGGGCCAAGTTCCCATGTGAGCAGCTTGCACACGAATCAGAGAACACAGGGGTCCTGGGGAGAAGGAGGGATGCCCAAGGACAGGACAGGGCAGAGTGTCTTGCATGGCTTAACAATAGTTCATCTTCAGCCTGGCGCTGGTGGCTCACGCCTGTAATCCTAGCTACTCAGGAGGCTGAGATCTGAGGATCGCGGTTCAAAGCCAGCCCGGGCAGGAGAGACCGTGAGACTCCTATCTCCAATAAAACCACCAGAAAACCAGAAGTGGTGCTGTAGCTCAAGTGGTAGAGCGCTGGTCTTGAGCTGAAGAGCTGAGGGACAGCGCCCAGGCCCAGAGTTCAAGCCCCACGACCGACAAAAAAAAAACAAACAATAGTTCATCTTCAGAAAGAGGGGCCACAGCACTGAAATGGAGTCAGCCAGCATTTTCATGGTCCAGAAAAGTGCTTAAGAACCCCTGCTTGGGCCCCAAGACCCTCCAGTTTTCAGAGGTTTGTTGCTATCCTAGGCCCCAGCCTGGAAATACACTAAAGGCTGCTAGGAAGATGGACAGTTGTCACACCAAAGCTTGCCCAGTTTGATTCCTAAAAGAAGGAGAGCTAAACTTATGAGTGGAGGGAGAGAGCCCCATCTGAGTGACATGTCTGATTCCCCTGTTTCTGCTACCTGGCCAGGGGCTGCAGGGTGTCACATTGGGACCAGGCTCAGAGCCTCAGGGTGAGGAGCTGGGACACGAGGGAAGGGGAAGAAAGGCACTTGTGTGAAGAGTCAGAGCCGGGAACGGACCTGGGATGATGCGCTGGCCTCAGAGGGAAATAGCTTAAGGAATGTCCACTGAGAGAAAAAGTAACACTGTGTTAAAAGACCAGGAGGGAGAAAAAAGTCAGCTCCTAGGGTGGAATCACAGTAAGGAAAAGATGATCCTGAAGTGCTCCCCATCAAAAGAAGGGGTACTGGGCCGGTGGAGCAGCGCACAAAGTAGGAACACACAAAAGAAGAGAAAGAACAGGAAGAAGAATCAGCAGAAGGAAAAGGCGAATAAACACACACACTCTACGAGGGCAGAAACAAGCTGCACAGTACACACACATACACATGTGCATGTGCACACACACACACACACCACACACACACACACACACTAGAAATGTGAGGAGATCAGCCAGTCTAGATTCTCAATGCAAAACCACAAGCGAAGCACACCCTGGGAATATAGGAAGGCAAAGACACGAAAAGAGGGGCCAAATGAGACGCTCCCACTCACACTGTGGGTCTAACAGACTGGCGGCAGAGCCACCAGGTCTCACTCTCTTTCCCGGCACCCACTGCAGGCTCCTTGCTGTGCCTTCACAGAGCCTGCTGGTCTCGCCAAGGTCACTGTCCCCTCCCCTCTGATTTCTCTCTCAGTCCAGCTGTCTACTTCTCCCTCGGACCCAAGGCTGTCCCTCATGTTCACTGGGAAAGCACTGAGGGCTTGGAAACTGATCCTTATTACAAGTGATCAAACAGGGCCATGAAGCCTTGTGCTGCTTATGCCTACCTGGTTGTGCATGAACTTGAGATTGATCCCTTCCAAGGTGACCTGCAGCAAGCCACCCTCTCCAGTCTTCATGTCCTGCACAGGGAACTCGCCACCTAGTTCAGGCCCTGTGGTGAGGGAGGAAGTGATCAGCTAACTGGTGAGGTGGAGATCCCACAGCCTGGCTTCCTGGAGGCCTCTGGCATTGAGAAGGGGGCCATTTCTCCTCACCGGGTTTGATGCTTTGCTGCCGGGCAGCAGCACGCTCCATGCTGTCCTTCACACAGTAGTACAGCTCCCGACACTGCAGCACAGGGGAGGGAGAGAACTGTCCTGTCACAGCAGCCTCCACGGCACCCCTAACCCCTGCTCTAGGATGGCTGCACAAGGTCAAGCCGACACCAGGACTCAGAGACAGCTGGAGGTGTCATATATAACAACTGGAGGCCAAAGAGTGGTTCCAGATGTGTCTTTTGGAATTTGAACCCAACACTTGGCCTCTGATCCCTATTGAGGGTCCAATTTCCAACCCAGAGATCCTAAGTACCTTCTTAGTGTAGAACTTGTTGAGCTGAGTCTCAGAGCCATTTCTACGCCACAAGCACAAGACCTTGGTCTTGGGACAGTAGGTCATGTTGATGAGCTTCTCATACCACCAGCGCTCATATACCGTCCCAATGTTGCTACGCAACACCACACAGTCATCACATACCTAGGGAAGCATGTACAAGGCAGTCAGTGGTCCTGGCCTGTGAAAGCCTCTTGCATCCAACCTCCCACTAACTACACACATCCCACAGGGTAAAGGTAGCACAACTGGCACAACATGGTCACATCTTCTGCCTTCTACTCATGGTCTCCAGGTAGAGACACAAACCCAGAACTAATGGACATGCTGTCTATAAAAGGACTGAGGAAAGAAGCAGTCATTGAAAGGAGGCTGTGTACAATGAGGGAGGCTCAGTCTCTCAGCAGAATGGCATGTGCTGCCTCCTACATATTCCTACATACTCCCCCCACTGAAGTTGTCTGATTCCCAAAGCACTAAGACATCAGACAATCATGTTTAAGAATCAGCTTTGACAAATTCAAAAGCAGGGATTATGGCAGACATAATCAAGAAGGGAGGAAAAAAGGAAGAGGGATAAGTTCTAATCCTGACTGTCCTGTTGCTATAAAAAATTAAAAAAAATTAATTACACAAGTGACACATAAACAATGCTTATTGAATAAAAATTACTCAATACAGAATGACACGTTAAAAAGCAATCTGCCAGCCAGGCAGCGGTAGCTCAGCCTCTCAGGAGGCTGAGATCTGAGGTTTGTGGTCTGCAGCCACCCCAGGCAAGAAAGTCCTTAAGACTCTTATCTCTAGCCACCAAAAAGCCAGAAGCAGAACTGTGGTTCAAGTGGTAGAGTATTAGACTTGAGGCAGTACCCAGCCCTGAATTCAAGCTCCAGGACACACACACACATACACACAAACACACACACACACACACACACATACACATAAGCAGCAAATGTACAACCCAATTTTTATATTGCTATTATTATTACTGCAATATTGAGGTTTACGTGTTTGTTTTTTGTCAGTCGTGGGGCTTGAACTCTGGGCCTGAGCGCTGTCCCTCAGCTCTTGAGCTCAAGGCGAGTGCTCTACCATTGAGCTACAGCGCCACTTCCAGTTTCTGGTGGTTTATTGGAGATAAGAGTTTCATGGACTTTCCTGCCTGGGCTGGCTTTGAACCGTGATCCTCAGATCTCAGCCTCCTGAGTAACTAGGATTACAGGCGTGAGCCACCAGTGCCCGGCAATACTGAGGTTTAAATTGAGGACTTTCTAGGCAGGTGCTTTTCCACTTGAGCCATGTGCCTACCACCCCCTTTTCATACTGGTTGTTTTTGAGACAGGGTCTCAAAAATGCCTGAGCTGATCTGTACTGCAATCCTCCTATTTGTGTTTTCTTTTGTGTGTGTGTTGCCAGTCCTAGGGCTTGAACTCAGGGCCTGGGCACTGTCCTTAAGCTTCTTTTTGTTCAAAGCTAGCACTCTACTACTTGAACCACAGTGCCCCTTCTGGCCTTTTCTGTTTATGTGGTACTGGGGAATGAAACCTAGGCCCTCATGCATGCTAGGCAAACACTCTATCACTAAGCCACACTCCTAGCCCATGCTTTCCTTTGTTGGTGGGACAACACACACACACCACTGTACTCAGCCACTGGTTGAGATGGAGCTTTGTAAACTCCTATGCTCTGGTGGGCCTCAAACCACAGTCTTCCCATGTCTACCTCCTAAGTAACTAGAATTACAAGCCTGAGCCACCATGCTGGATTTCATAACCTCTTCTTGTTCAACAGTCTCCCTCAAGTGAACTGACCTGCTCTGATGGTTTTAATTATTGTGGGGACGTTAACAGCATGCTAGGTAAAAGGATGGCTGTGATCAAACTTCCTAGGCTTAGATTCTGGTTTTACCATTACCTAGCTGCATCACGTTGAGTAAGTTCTTTTATCTAAATTTCCTCATGTGTTTGGTGAAGATCATAACTAATAAAATTATTAGGAAGATTAAATGAGTTAGCTCCGTGGCACAGTGCTTGACAACTGGCACTGAAAAACAAACACAAAATAAAACCGAAAACCAAAAAACCATCCAGATATATAGAAAATAACCATTCTTTATTACATCAACGTGATGTAAGAAATATGATCACTATCATTACGCTGATAGTTCTTCAATCTTCCTCCATACAAGCCCTCATCATGCTCAATGTTCCAATTTCTTTTCCTGGCTGTCTCACATATACCACCTGAGACCCACTTGTCCCAACAGTCTCTCAAATTTCCCTATTGGAGTAAATGTTAGTGAAGACCACTCTTCCAGCTGCCCAAGCCAGAAATGGAGGAGGAATGCCTGATCCCTTCCTTTTTTTCTGTACCTATATCCATTGAGTCACACCAGGCCTACCTCAAATATCCCTGGACTGCCCTTCCCTTCCTTCACTCCAATCATATCTCTATTCTTCTTTCAAGCTCAAAGATCACTTCTTCAGAAGGCTGACTGTCAACTCCCAGACCTTCTGCTATGTACCTCTATGCCTCTAGTTCCCTAAACATCTCTCAATAATGCTCACTGTATTTTATGACTTCTGATTTCTTCAGTTGCTTGTCAACTCTAGAAGAGTAACTAGAGCCATGCCAGTCATACTCACTGTTATAATCAATACATCCAAACAAATGCCTGGCATGTGATATATATGAAAACATATTGATAATTTTTAGTGATCAAACAAGGAGCATAGGGGCTGGGAAGGTGGCTCAGTGGTAGAGCGCTTGCCTTGCATGCCTGAGGCCCTGGGTTCGATTCCTCAGCACCACATAAGCAAAAAGAAAAGCCGGAAGTGGTGCTGTGGCTCAAGTGGTAGAGCGCTAGCCTTGAGCTGAAGAGCTGAGGGACAGCGCCCAGGCCCAGAGTTCAGGCCCCACTACTGGACCCAAAACAAAAACAAAAACAAGGAGCATAAAAAATGATCAGATTTAAGATATAAGAAATCACTGGAGAAAAAAAAACAAATGGGAAGGAGAGCAGGAGGGAGGAAAGGAGGGAAAAAAGAAGAAAAAGAGGGAGGGAAAAAGCCAATCCAAGTATGGTGGAGTAAGCCTGTAGTCTCGGCACTCAAGAGGCTGAGAGAAGAAAATGGCTTGAACCCACAAGTTCAGGGCTAGCCAGACAACCCAGTAAGATTCTGCCTCAAAAAAAAAAAAAAATTAAACGTGAGAAGTGGTAATGGAGAGATTGTGATTGCTATAGTTCAAAATAGCAGAGTAGGAATTAGAAACTTGAGTTCTAGCCCTGTCTGGCACTGTGGTTGTCTCCAAGTAGAAAAATAACACAATAGTATTTTTCTACCATTCACAATACTTTAAGATCATCATGTAAAACTAAGGGGCAGAGTCAGGAGAATGTCTACACCACAGAAATGATGGCAATGATGTGTCACACTGCCTGTGTTGCTTAGGGGAGGTAAAACTGATATGGTATAGTCTTTGGGAAGGCAAATTTTGACCATATATAATCTTGGTCTGGAAATTTCATGTCTAGGAATATATCTTGTAGAAAAATCTCATGTGAGTATGCAACGATAAAGATGTACAGCCAAGGATATTCAATGAAGCAATGTTCATATTTATTTTTGTCGGTTGTGGGGCCTGAACTCTGAGCCTGGGTGCTAGCTGTCCCTTAGCTCTTCAACTCAAGGCTGGCTAGTGCTTTACCACTTGAGCCACAGCACCACTTCCCCTTTTTCTGCTTATGTGGTACTAAGGAATCAAAACCAAGGCCCCATGCATGCTAGGCAAGCACTCTACCACTGAGCCACATTCCCAGCCCTGCACCAAACTTAGTTCTTCAGCTGAAGGCAAGAACTCTACCACTTGAGTCACAGCGCCACTTCCATTTTTCCGGTGGTTAATTGGAGATAAGAGTTTCACAGACTTTCCTGCCTGGGCTGGCTTTGAACCGTGATCCTCAGCTCTCAGCCTCCTGAGTAGCTAGGATTATAGGCGTGAACAACCTGAACCTGGCTGCACAAACTTTTATTTTTTGCACAAACTTTTAAAAAGTGGTTTCAGAGAAAAAAAGTTTACACTTTTTTTACTTTTCTTTTTTCCAATTGAAGCTAAGGCCTTGTGTACTTTACCACGTAGCTATACCTCTAGCCCTTACTTTTACTTTCCAATAGTTTGAAAACTTTTAAAGCCCAGCAAAGAATGTTAAGATATGAAGGATCACAGCAAAAAGCAGGGTTAAAGGTGTGGCTCAAGTGGTAGAGCCCAGCCTAGCAAGAACAAGGCACTGAGTTAAAAACCCAGTACTTAAAAAAATTAAGTCTTTCCAAATACCTATCTTTTTTGGAATTCACACTTACACACTTACAGGGAAGGGTACAGCCATTTATTATTGAAGTAACTTGGGTCAGGGTTTCCCTTTTTTTTTTTTTTTTGTCAGTCACGGGACTTGAACTCTGAGCTTGGATGCTGTCTCTGAGCTCTTTAGTTCAAGGTGAGCACTCTACCACTTGAGCCACAGCACCACTTTTGGTTTTCTGGTGGTTAATTAGAGCTAAGAGTCTCACAGACTTTCCTGCCTAGCTTGCTTCGAATTGCTATTCTCAGATCTCAGCCTCCTGAGTAGCTAGGATTACAGGTGTGAGCCACTGGCACCCAGCCTTATAATACATTTTTAAAATTGTTATTATATAGGTGAAGTACAGAAGGGTTGCAGTTACGTAACTCAGGTAAAGAATACATTTCTTTTTGGACAATGTCACCCCTTCCCTTGGCTCTCACCCCCACCTGTAAGATGTATAGTTCATTTTTAATGTAGTGTCTAGTGAGCACTACTGCTGCATTTGTCCCTCCATCCATTTCTATGCCCCCTTTTCCCTCCCAAAGAGAGATAAATGAACAAACACCACAAAAAGAAAAGAAAACAAAAATAACGGTGAAGAAATAAACTTCTTGTTCCATTTCCTGGAGTTCATTTTGCTATCTTTTTTTGATTATTGTTTTTTTGTTGTTGTTTTTGGTGCTGGTCCAGGGGCCTGAACTTAGGGCCTGTGCCCTGCCTTGAGCTTTTGTGCTCAAGGCTAGCATTCTACCACTTGAGGCATACCTTTAGTTCCCACTTTTTGTTGGTTAATTGGAGATAAAAATCTCACCAACTGGCTTGGCTGTCTTCAAACTTCGGTCCTCAGATCTCAGCCTTGTAAGTAGCTAGGATTACAGGTGTAAGCCTGTAATCTGGTGCCTGGCTCAAATAGCTACCTTTTAACTGATCTTGTAGCCAGCAGATTATACTCCAATAAAGGGGTTGAGGATATGTTAAGAAGATACTTGAGTCAGATCAACCAAAATTACAAATGCACTGCTCTTCAGAATCCTTACAGAGGCACCTTCAACATACATAAAATTTAGTAGGCATAGTGTCATTAGAGAAAGCACTACTATCAATAGTAAAGAACTTGAATTAACCCAAGGATCCACATGTACTAAGTGAGCAAGTAAATTATGGCATGGTCACACAGTGAGATACAGGTAGCCAGAGAGAAAGACTGGGAAAACTACCAAATGCTGGTGGCTCATGCTTGTAATACTGACTACACACAAGTCTGAGATCTGAGGATTATGGTTCAAAAAACCAGCTGGGGAAAGAAAGTATGTGAGATTCTTATCTCCAATTAATCACCAAATTCCAGAAGTAAAGCTGTAGCTGGAGAAGGAGAGCACCATCTTTGAGCAAAAAATGCTAAGAGACAGTGCCCAGGCACTGAGTGCAAGCTCTAGTACTGACACATACACACAAAAAGAATGGAAAAGCTCTCTGCTCTGTTACAGAGGATAGCTGGATGATGTTTAATGAAAACACAAGGTATAGGCTAGTGAAGAGATGATCCAGTCACACTGTCCATAAGTAAGGACAACTTAAAATAGTATACTGGGAGGTCTTCACTACCTTTCTGTAACAAAGGAGAAAAATAAGAATTTATATTCAGATCTTATTGTTTGCATAAAAACTAACTGGAACATTCAAAGGCAACCAATAAAAGACGTTGTCTATTGGTGAAAGTAAACTATACAATTTGAGGGTGAAGATGGGAGGGACAGAATGGGAGAGAATGAGGAAAGAGATGATACTGAATGAAAGGAAATGTACGTATTACCTGACTCATGCAAATGTAACCCCTCTTACATCACCTCTATAATAACAATAAAGTAAATTTTAAAAAATCCTTTGAAAAACAAACCCCAAAAGAGGTTGTCTATAGGATAAAGGGGAGAGGTGAGCAAGAAACTGAAGTGGAAGTAGCGTTACACTAGAGTTAGCACAGGGCCTTATGGGGTCCTGCTTTATGGACAATAAGATTATATCACTCATTCTACATATATTAAAAATGGGAGCAAGGGAAAGGGTGACACTGTCCAAAAAGGAACGTACTCATTACCTGACTTATGTAACTGTAATCCATCTGTACATCCATTTTATAATAACAATTAAACATTTTAAAGCAAAAAAGGGTGGGGAATCACCTATTATTATTTGCATAATCTCATAATTTAATGACAAGTTGATCATAAAGATACATAAGATAAAATAACTATTCTGGCATTACTTATAAGGATTCCTTGTGTCTCTCAGATGTTCTTTCAGAACCAAGCACCTACCTCCATGAAAAAGATATCTCCATTTGTGTCTGTTCCCGCATGTACCACAAACGTCTGCTTCTTCATGTGCCGGCTACCACTGGACCGGATGGAGAGATCACGTCCATTCTGGGAAAAGAGGTATTTAGGGACATTCATACATCCTTCTTATGTATGGGTTTAGGACAGAAATCCCTGTTCAGCATTAAGTTCATTATCATCCTCAGCACAGTCTTATCTGTCACTGGCCAGTAGGGAAGTATTCAAGGACTCTATGGTTCTTGAGGAGCCTGAGTTTTTGCTTGTGTGCTATATTTATGTTTATTATACTAGAAATCAATACTAATAACATGTCAATTCTTATTAATTTAAAAATAACCCATTAATAATACTCAAATCATGGTAATGTAAGTAATGCGTCTTTTATAAAATATACTTTTTTTGCAATCATGGAACTTGTACTCAGGGTCTGGGCTCTGTCTCTGGGCTCTTTGCTCAAGTCTAGTGCTCTACCACTTTAAGCCACAGCTCCACTTCAGGTTTTCTGGTGGCTAAATGGAGATAAGAGTCTCATGGCCTTTCCTGCTTGTTCTGGTTAAGGTATATGAAGGTATATCAGAACATAAGAGGCAGCTATTTCTTAAAGTTAACTGCAGTTTGGAATCTGAAACACATCAATAAGCACTTTATACTGTCACATCAAAATCCAGTTGTGTCCCTTAAATTTTGAGTTCTTTTATCCAAACTTAATTCCCACCCTCCCCCCTCCAAAAAAATTCAGGTTTGCACATTCTTTTTTTTTCACTTTGGCTGGTGTTCTATCATTTGAACCATGCCTGCCTTTTTGCTCTTTAACTTGATTTTTCTTTTTTTTTGATCGGTCGTAGGGCTTGAACTCTGGGCCTGGGCGCTGTCCCTCAGTTCTTCAGCTCAAGGCGAGCGCTCTACCACTTGAGCTACAGCGCCACTTCCTGCTCTTTAACTTGAGATAAGTTTCTCATCTTAGATTTGTCTTCTGGGCTGGCTTTGAACCATGATCCTCAGGCCTCAACTTCCTTAGTAGCTAGGATTATAGGCATGAACCACAGGTGCACAGCTCCATACTTTAATTTTCATGTCACACACTATACTTGGAAAATACTTCTAAATATTAGCATATCTCATTACATCATATGTAAAATAATATTCATTAACATCAGCTCCAATCTTGTTAGAAACATTTAAAAATATTGGAAAGCTTGCCGGGAGCTGGTGGCTCATGCCTATAATTGTAGCTACTCAGGAGGCTGAGATCTGAGGATCATGGTTCAAAGCAAAGTCCATGAGACTCTTATCTCCAATAAACTACCAGAAAACCGGAAATGGCACTGTGGCTCAAGTGGCAGAGCACTTAGCCTTGAGTTGAAGAGCTGAGGGACAGAGCCCAGGCCCACAGTTCAAGCCCTATGACTGACAAAAACAAATACATATATATATATATATATATATATATATATATAT